>NC_042620.1:276420807-276751586 GCF_901001135.1 Rhinatrema bivittatum
CTGGAGAAGCTGAGGCAAACAGAGAGGGGTATTGACTATAAAATACTGATGCTAATTCATAAACTTATTATCAACATGAAAAGTCCTTGGCTCTGTGCTATTTGAAGAATTTATACTCCATTCCGTTCATTCCGCTCCCAGGATAAAGGTCTGTTGGAAATTCCTTCTATACAGCAAGCACATTTGTGAGAGGTGAGGAAATGAGCATTCTCAAGTGCCAGGCCCATCCTCTGGAACAAAATGCCAGAGTATCTAAGAAACTTAATTGACACAAAAACAAATGTCTTCGTGCCCTACAAACCTGGTTATTCCTGCGTGAATTTAGACATGTGCTGGCTGAGAGCTAATGTTTAGTTGTTTTTCGATGGGTGCAGATTCCTACAGGTAGCATGGAACTGTAGGGTGTAACAGGATAGTCAATGCAGAAGTGATGATATTTGTGCAGTCCTTATTAGTCTAGTGATTATCCATTTTTAAATTATGTATGTAGCCTCTTTTCCTGTAAACTGCTGCGACCATCTTGTGAGTATACGGTATAAAAAAAGAATTTGAAATAAATAAATAGAGGAGACCTTCAGGAACATAGTACAGCGGTCCCAGCTCCAGTCTATCAGCTCTTGCGCTGCTTTGAAGGTGCAAGGTCACCTGGCAGGAGACCATCACCTTAGTGTGGCAGGAAATGATCCTGAAGCTAGGGCCTGCCTTCCAATGAAGCCTTATCCTCTTGCACTGATACAGTGATTCACAGTGCTTACGGGCTTCCCCCTTTATCTTGTCCATGGCAACACTGTGATGTCACTGGTGGGTGGGACTTCAGGTAGTCCAGAAACAGATCGGGAGAGTGAGAAAAGAGAAGATGTGTCTCCAGGGCCATGTGCCCAGGAGGGAAGGGTTAGGACAGCCGATGTAGTGGGTGATTCAATCATTAGAAATGTAGATAGCTGGTGAGTGTGAGGATTGCTTGATAATTTGTCTGCTTGGTGTGAAGATAACGGACCTCAGGCACTACCTAGATAAGATTTTAGAGAATGCAGGGGGGAGCCAACTGTTGTGATGGGCGTGGGTACCAATGACATAGGAAGGTGCAGGAGAGGGGTTCTTTAGGATACATTTAGGCTCTTAGGTAGGAAACTGAAATCCAGAATCTCAAGAGTTGAATTTTCAGAAATGCTCCCTATTCCAAGTGCAGGACCCCAGAAGCAGGCTGAGATCCAGAGACTCAATACATGGATGAGATGATGGTGCAGGGAAGAGAATTTCAGATTTGTTAGGAATTGGGAAAACTTCTGGAGAAGGGGGAGCCTATTCCAACAGGATAGGCTCTACCTTAACCCAAGTGGAACCAGGCTGTTGGCACTAAACCTTTTAAAAGGGAGATAGAGAAGAGTTTAAACTAGATGACAAGGGAAAGCAGACAGATGCTCAGAAGAGCTTGGTTTGAAATCATGTATCTTTGAAGAATACTAACAAAACAGGGAAGTTAGAGCATCCTGATAGTGGGTTGCAATAAATGATAAAGTAGCCCAGGTGCCTTTAAAAAGAATAGACAGAGCAGAAAGATTTCAAATTACCTCTGTCAATTGATAAACAGGTTGTTAATACAAACAAAAATATCCTTTGAAATGTCTGTATACAAGAGCTAGAAGTCTAAAAAATAAGATGGGAGGGTTAGAGTGTATAGCACTGAATGAAGAGGGAGATAGAATTGATGGAAGGAGGATAACCAATGGGACACTGTGATAGCAGCGTACAAATTACATCGCAATGATAGGATGGAACAAATTGGTTGAGGGGTGGTGTATATGTCAGAGGGCATAGAATCAAACAGGATAAGTGTTCTGCGGGAAAACAAAATGCACTGTAGAATCTTTATGGATAGAGATTCCATGTGAGAAGGGGAATAGAAAAGTAAAGGTGGTATACTACTGTCCACCTGGCCAGAATGAACAGACAGACGATTAAATGCTAACAGAAATTAGAGATGCTAACAAAATTAGCAACACAATAATATAGGGTGATTTCAATTATCCTGGTATTGACTGAGTAAATATCACATCAGGTCATGCTAAGGAGATAAAGATTCTAGATGAAATAAATGCCTGCTTCATGGAGCAGCTGATAAAAGAACTAACAAGAGGGGGTGCTATTTTAGACCTAATCCTTAATGGTATGCATGATTTGGTATGAGAGGTAACGGGGTTGAAGCTACTTGGTATTAGTGATCATAATATTATCAAATTTGATTTAATAACTGGAGAGAGTACACTAAAGAAATCTATTGAGATAATATTTAACTTTCATAGAAACGACGGCAGAAGACGACCAAACGGTCCATCCAGTCTATCCAGCAAGCTTTCACACTTATTTTTTTTTTTCATACTTTTCTGTTACTCTTGTCCCTTTAAATAACTTTTTGGTTCTATTTCCCTTCCACCCCCACCATCGTAAATAGCAGTGCTGGAGCTGCATCTAAGTGAAGTATCTAGCTAATTGGTTTGGGGTAGTAACCGCCGTAATAAGCAAGCTACTCCCACGCTTGTTTACCCAGCCTGTGCAACTCAGTCCTTGTTGGTTGCTTGAATACAAATCCTCTTTTCTTCATTCCACCTGCCGTTGAAGCAGTGAGCTGCGCTGGATATGTATTCTAAGTGAAGTATCAGGCTTGATTTGGGGTAGTAACCACCGTAACAAGCAAGCTACACCCATGCTTATTTGTTTTCAAAAGGGAAACTTTGAGAAAATGAGAAAAATAGTTAGGAAAGACAAAACAGCAATTGAAAAGGTTATGGTTTATATCAGGCATGGATGTTGTTTAAAAATATCTTGTTTAAAAATACTATTTTGTATGCCCAGATCAAATCTTTTCCACACTGTTATGATTTGTGGGTATGTGGGCCCTTGGCCCGAGATGCAAGTTGTTACTACCTGTGGGAAGGAACCCCATAGGTCTGCACAGTCGGGAGACAATGTCAGAGACAGCAGAGAGCTCTGGATGAGGCAATGGAGAGGTCCCGCGGTACCAGGAGAGGACCCCCGTGGAGAGTAGACTGGAGGCAATACCTGGGCAGGGACCCCGAGGGGAGGAGTGCTAGATAGACTGTAGAGCGGGGGGCCTGAGGCTTGGCCAATCAGAGGAACTCCGGAGGGCAACCCTGAGGGGAAGAGCTGCACAGCATAGGATGATGGCGTAATGCCGTAGGCCAACCCACAGGACAGGGAAGCCCAAGCTGATCCTCTGGTGATGACGTAGCACCGCTCGAGGAGCGAGGAAATGTTGGCAGTCTCGATATAGTACGTAGGCGCAACCCCGAAGAGCGGGGAAGGGTGCAAAGTCCCAGACAAGCTGGAGGGCACTATCCCAAGGAATGGGGAAGCCCTGGCAGTCACTGTAAAACGTTGGCTTGAGGGTGGTAGGCCAACATGAAGTCTAAGGAAATATCCAACTTCTTGTAAAGAGATTTCCAGAAACGTGCAGTAAATTTATTTATTTATTTTGGATTCTTATATACTGACATTCTTGTATAATATACAAATCATATCGGTTTACAATACAACAGAACAATCGCGGCAGAAGCGTTACATTGAAACATAAAAACATAGCGTCTAATAACATATAATACAACCGAACAATCGCTGCTAAGGCATAACATGAACCATAGTGTCTAAAAGAGTATAAATATGCAAACATATGGACAGATGCTAGTATAGCATAAAGGGGGTCCTAAAGAACAATGGCACTTTAGAACTTTGAAACATAATAATAAACAATCACATGATCCGTGGATTTTAACTTTCCTGCTTAAGTAGAGTGGTTCAGGATACCTGAACCACTCTACTTAAGCAGGAACACCACGATCAGAGAGAATATGTTTGGGGAGACTGTGGAGACGAAACACATGCCGAAAAAACAGTTTGGCCAATTGGGGCACTGTCACTGTGCACCTGTCTCTCCAATGAAGAATAATGGCTCTATTTAATTGTTTCCATTTCTGGGCTACATAGTATGAGCATGAAGTACTGCCCTCACTGCTTCCAAAAACAAGAAAGGAGATTCCCGATCATAATGATTAAAACGAAGATATTCCTCCCTCTAAGGGGGTTATTTACTAAAGCTAGCACACGCAAAAAAGGGGCAGAGGCAGGCGAAAAAGTTAAGACAAAGGTCGGGGGGGGGGGGGGGTTTAAAGTAGTGCTGGGGGGGAAGTTAGGAGAAGGGGTGGAGTCGGGGCGGCATCTGCCCCGGAAGAGGAGGAGTCGGGGCGGACGCTGTGAGGACATCGCGGACAGCAAAAAGGTAAGAACCCTTTTCGCTGCCCATTTTGCGCCCAATAGCGCCACCTTTTATGATGGCGCTATTGGGTGCGAAAGCTGGCAACGATCGCACCGCAGAGGTACGATCGCTGCCGGCTTTCGCAGGCCTGCCCCCGGCTTCGCCTCTCCGCCCCTGTTAGCACGTGACTCAGGTAGCCCTGCGACATTGGTAAATCTAGGCCTAAGTTGTCAATGAAACTCCAAATTGCAAACATTGTGTGGAGTGCATTTTAAAACTATAACTCTTGAGTATGTTGCGTCCATATCATGAGGAGGTTGATCTTAAAGTCGTTATGCATATGCTTGGGATTTCTTCATTTGATTAATGTAAATCATTGTATGTAGGGCTACCGAATGCTACCTTACACCCAATAAAATTAGTACAAAATGTGGCTGTTGGCATCAATACCGGAATCTCGCTGTGAGACCATATCATCCCATCCTTGGCCAAGTTTCACTGAACTGGCTACCTATAATATGGCATATTAATTTCAAGATTTTAACCTTGTTTTTAAAGGATTTCATGGACTAGCTCCTGCTTCTTTCAATGCAGCCTTAAAACTGTATCAGCCAATATGTAGCCTTCACTCCGAGGCTCAAAATGTACTTTGCATTCCGTCGTTCATACAAATTTAGGCTAGATGAATCGAGGAAGCGCTTATTATATGTACATAAAATCTGAAGCGTCCTTCGTAAAATTTACAAAGCAGGTAAAAATATTAATTTCAACAAGCCTTTCCTAAGATATTTTGAAGAATGAACTAATATATGATTAGATGGCCACAGTGAAATTTGAAGAATGCATGCAATGGTAATTTGTTTTGCCATCACAGTATGATGACAGACATATATTTTGATAATGTAAAAAAAAAACAAAAAACCAAGTAAAGGGTTCATAATAATAAGATTTAACAAATGAGGAGGTTTATGCATTTTTATTTCATCGTAAGCTCTGTGTGTGTGTGTTGGGGGGGGGGGAGCAAACAATAGTTAACAGTAAATAACATATGAAGGATATATTATTTTTCCTATGTTTAATTCTTTTTTATCAATTATTTAAAACAACATCATATTATACCATCAGTATTTGCCGTAGCCTGTTAGTTTGATGAATAAATGAGACCTCATATATACTATGGCAGGGTACTGGTGAATTAGTCCCTAAATGCCAATAGTTCAATAGTGCGGTGATAAGCTTTGCGTGCACCGTCTCAAAGTTATAATCATAGGTCTCACTCGTCAGTTACAAAGAATTATAGGCAGTAGAAAGGATAAACACTTATCGTAGCATGTTTTGCTGTTTTGCAGTCAGGGACTCGATACTGGCGTGTTGGCCCGACACGGCTCGTGTTTCTGGGGAACCTTCTTCAGGGGCCGCAGTGTGCCAGTGCTGCAATTTGATAAAGCAGAGTTAACATATCCCATGTTCAAGACAGACTCAATGCAAGCTGTAGGTTGCCATAACTTACTATTTTCCAGACTGCCCGCTTCTTCTGCTACTCGGCTGCAGCGATATTTTGGCAGCAGGATCCGCCATGTTAAAGTGCTGATTATATACCTACCGCTGTGGGCGGGAACAAGTGATAGTGACGTCAAACCAATTTAGCTAGATCAGGAACTAAATGAGCGAAGCCCATTCAACTGAGTCATTAAGACCGAAAGGTGTTGCGGACATTAAAGTAAAAATCCACCACTGTTCACGAAAGTTGAGTGTTTGTTTAATGTCTCCTCCACGTGGGCTGGGTAAAATTTGTTCAAGGATGGTCCATCGTAATTGGTCAAAAGTGTGGCCCGTTGCAATACAGTGATCTACCATCGGTGCTTCCAGGTTCTCTGTGTTTAAGCGGCTGCGGTGTTCAAAAAGCCGCGTTTTGATTTTTCTACTCGTGCGTCCAACATATGTTAATTGACAGGGACATTCTATTAGGTATACCACGGACGTGGAATTACAAGATGTCTCTGAATTTTTATAATAGATATGACCTGTACGTGGATGTTTCCATGAAGATCCCTCTATAGTGATGGAACACATTTCGCAGTTTCCACAGCAACGATGGCTGCCTTGCTGTCTTATGGGGTTCTGTAAAGTGACAGCTGCATGCACAACAGAGTCCTTTAGGTTCTTGCTGCGTTGGTATGCAAAGAGTGGATGTTCAGAAAAGATAGGATGCAATTGTAAGATGTGCCAGTGTTTTTTTATACTTTGCATAATCAAATAAGATTTATCCGTGTGTGTGAGTACACAGATATCAGTTGTGACAGGGGGCCGTGTTTTGTACTGCAATAGGGCTGTCCTCGGTGAATGCCATGCCCTTTTAAAAGCTTTATATACTGCACTATAAGGGTATCCTCTCGAGAAAAACCTTTCCGCAAGTCTACCTGCTTGTAGTTTAAAGTCTCTGTCCGATGAACACAAACGTCTGAGTCTGAAAAATTGACTGACCGGAAGACCTTGTTTAAACGCTGTTGGGTGAAAGCTATGGTATCTAAGTAAATTGTTTCTTTCAGTTTCCTTACGATGAATGGAAGTGTGTAATTGCTGATTCTGAACAGTAATTAATATATCCAAAAATGATATATGTGTGTCACTGTACTGTGTAGTGAATTTAAGGTCCTGGTCCACTGTATTTATCCAAGAGATGAATTCCTGAAGCAATGCTAAGTCTTGGTCCCAGAAAATAAGGAGGTCATCTATATAACGGATCCAGAGTGCAACAGCACTAAACCAGCCTGAACTATAAATATGTAATCTTTCAAGTCTATCCATGACTAAATTGGCAATAGAGGGGGCTGCCGACGACCCCATTGCTATGCCATGGATTTGATGGTAAAATTGGGTATTGAAAGAAAAATAATTATTTGGTCCCGATTCATCATGACAATGCTGCCCCCCTTATCCGCGGGTTTAATAATAGTCTCCGGATCTGAGGCTAAAGATCGTAATGCTTGCCGATCATGGTGGGAAAAATTGATATAGGGATGGGTTCTGATGTTTTCAAAAACTTCAATATCCTTTAAAATGAGGTCTCGAAATGTGCTAATGTGATGATCCAAGGGACCCGGAGGTGTCCATTTGGACTTGCCTCTGACTATAGACAAATTGTCACTAGGGATTTCATTAGTTGTGCAGTAAAGTTTAATTTGGAGTTTCCTAATGAATTTTGTTAACATGATCCGACTTTGAAAAGGATCGTGTCGCT
The DNA here is from genome assembly GCF_901001135.1 of Rhinatrema bivittatum. Classification (NCBI taxonomy): domain Eukaryota; kingdom Metazoa; phylum Chordata; class Amphibia; order Gymnophiona; family Rhinatrematidae; genus Rhinatrema; species Rhinatrema bivittatum. The sequence continues at coordinate 276,428,319 of NC_042620.1, forward strand.
GATATGGAACAAAGGATAGCCCCAGATTGAGCACTCGTTCTTGTGCTTCAGTCAGGCTATGCTGAGATATATTTATAATTGCGGATCGTACCGGGTCCTCGATCGTGTTTGGGGCCCCTCCTGCGGGTAAGCTGATGTCTCGTTGCGATGGTCTCGGTGTGTGTATGCTTGTGTGACTGGGTCTGTCCGGTAAGGTTTGCGCTGGGTCGAGCGCTGCCACCTCCCTCGACAACCTCGTCCTAAAAAAGGCTGTGATTGTGGGCCTTTCTTCACATATCTAACGGTCTCCCCCTCATCGGATTCATTCGATCCGCTTCCTTCAGAATCTTCAAAAATTCAGAGACATCTTGTAATTCCACGTCCGTGGTATACCTAATAGAATGTCCCTGTCAATTAACATATGTTGGACGCACGAGTAGAAAAATCAAAACGCGGCTTTTTGAACACCGCAGCCGCTTAAACACAGAGAACCTGGAAGCACCGATGGTAGATCACTGTATTGCAACGGGCCACACTTTTGACCAATTACGATGGACCATCCTTGAACAAATTTTACCCAGTCCACGTGGAGGAGACATTAAACAAACACTCAACTTTCGTGAACAGTGGTGGATTTTTACTTTAATGTCCGCAACACCTTTCGGTCTTAATGACTCAGTTGAATGGGCTTCGCTCATTTAGTTCCTGATCTAGCTAAATTGGTTTGACGTCACTATCACTTGTTCCCGCCCACAGCGGTAGGTATATAATCAGCACTTTAAAATGGCGGATCCTGCTGCCAAAATATCGCTGCAGCCGAGTAGCAGAAGAAGCGGGCAGTCTGGAAAATAGTAAGTTATGGCAACCTACAGCTTGCATTGAGTCTGTCTTGAACATGGGATATGTTAACTCTGCTTTATCAAATTGCAGCACTGGCACACTGCGGCCCCTGAAGAAGGTTCCCCAGAAACACGAGCCATGTCGGGCCAACACGCCAGTATCGAGTCCCTGACTGCAAAACAGCAAAACATGCTACGATAAGTGTTTATCCTTTCTACTGCCTATAATTCTTTGTAACTGACGAGTGAGACCTATGATTATAACTTTGAGACGGTGCACGCAAAGCTTATCACCGCACTATTGAACTATTGGCATTTAGGGACTAATTCACCAGTACCCTGCCATAGTATATATGAGGTCTCATTTATTCATCAAACTAACAGGCTACGGAAAATACTGATGGTATAATATGATGTTGTTTTAAATAATTGACACAAGATTACATCATAATTCAACAGTCTTTTTATTTATTAATTCTTTTTTATGCCATTTAACCTGTTTTATTTATTATTGTATTTCCTTGATTATCCTGGTTTTTAAACTGAGTTGCAGATGATTATGATTATGTCTAGAATATCCTGTACAATGTGATAACAGCATTGAGAGGCTACCACTGCATTTTAAAAGGGGGGTTATACATTTACATGCATCTATGTATTTTTTGTTTTAAATATTTCATTTTAAGTTTGTCGTGTCTACAATTATGTTTTAGTCATAGATGTAGCATATTTGAATATTATGAATGTAAAGCTGTAAACCGCTTAGAATTGCTGATAAGCTATCTAGAAATATTTAAATAAATACATTTTTTCTGTAAAAGGCAATGGAAATCAGGATCTTTATATAAGTGGCCATGTAGAACAAGTGGGTGTATCCCTTAATCCCTCTATGATTACCAAGGTATGATCAGTAATCATTATGGGTGCTATGGGAGGAGGAATAGCCTAGTGGTTAGAACAGTGGCCTATGAACCAGGAGACCATGGTTCAAGTCCTACTGTTACTCCTTATGACCTTGGGGAAGTCACTTTACCCTCCATTGCCTCAGGTACAAAAACTTAGATTGTAAGCCCTCTGGGGACAGAGAAGTACCTAAATGTAAACCGGTGTGATATCTCAATTGAGATTGAATGTTGCACTTCTGATATCTTATTAAAAAGAGAATATGAAAGTAATAAATAATCCAATCTGAATTGAGAGCCATGCACCCTAGAATTATGAGTGTAGACAGGCTCTAATGAATATAAAGTTTACCAGGAATCTATTAAATCTAAGGATTTGCATAGATAGGATATTCCTTTCAGTTATCCAACAGGAGGAAGCACAGGAGAAGATTTATCTAAAGAGGATCATTGACACAATTATAATCTCCACCTATAAACAATAGAGATTGTGAAAAAGGCTGTAACCAATTAGATAAATTTTGAAAGGATTTGTGAGAATAAACATTTGGGGCATATATGTATTGCATAATACAATGGAAGTATGATAAAGTTGGCCTTGCACTATTATAACACAAACTGCAATAACCCTCAGGAAATCACATAAAACACCATGCCATTTCTATTGTCCTTAATGTTATACTGTATTTTTTACCATAATGTATATAATTGTTAATATCTGTTATTATCATATTACTGTTAATTTTTGTTAATATTTACTATTTCAGGGGGGATCACGTGATGTGCTGAGCGGGTAAGACGGGTTCTTGCCAGCTCCGGGACCCACTCTACTTACCGCGCTAATTTTTACTGCGTCTAACCAGTTTCCTGGGGTTTGGGACCCAGCCCGAGACGCTGTTTATGTTGGGCACCCGATCGCTGCAGGGAACGAGCGTGGGGATGTCCGTGCGGGGCGGCAGGAGGGAAAAGGAAAAAATCAGAGCTCCCGATTCCAAAATGGCGGCTGCCGGCGAGACTGGAGCCCCTGCCTCCCCAACGGCGGCCACACTAGCAGACATCAAGGCAGTGATTCATGAGGCACTGGACGAGAAGCTAGCGCTCATCACCGAGCAACTAGGGGAGGTGAGGGAGCACCTTTCTTCTCTGCAGCCCCGGCTTGAACAGGCAGAGGAACGCATTTCGGGGCTGGAAGATGGCGCGGCCGCGTGCGTGACTAGCATGGCTGCCCGAGATAAGAGCATTCAGGCTCTACAAAATAAAGTAGACGAACTTGAAAATCGTGCCCGTAGGGACAATCTGCGCTTTATGGGGTTCCCCGAGGATATTGCTGATCAGTCGCTTTGCCGCTTGCTGTCCGAATGGCTCCCTGAGGCATTGGCCCTCCCTCACCTGCAGGGCACGCTCGTGGTTGAAAGGGCCCACCGGCTTGGGGCTCGGAGCGCGGGATCGGGGCGTCCCAGGCTTGTGATAGCCAAGGTCCTCAACTCGGCGCACAAGGCAGAAATTTGGCGCGCCTCACGGAACAAATCCGACCTGCAGTACCAGGGTAAACCCATACGGGTCTTTCAAGATTTTTCTGCCGCTGTTTCAACCGCCCGACGAAGCTTTGCCCCCCTCTGCACCACCCTGCACAATAAGGGGGTAAAATTCTCCCTATTGTTTCCGGCTCGCCTGCGAATCTGGCAGGGGGACAGGTCCCATATTTTTGAGTCTCCGGACCTGGCGCGGGCCTTTATGGACAAGATGGACAAGTGAGTGCTCTTGCAAGCGCTGTGACTGTGTTTTTTGGCGCTACTCTAGGCCTTCTATATAAATGTTGAACTGAGTTGCCAATTTTGAGTGGCGACAGCTGACGGCGGGACTGTTCCCAGTGTTGAATCCGGGCTGTCAGTGTTGGGTTTGCCAGGGAGATGCAGACCCCCTTTGGGTCAGATCCTGGGACTTGGTTGTTCTCTTCGAGGGAAACGCGTGTGCCGCAGAGAGAACAGGCAACGCGGGACGGTGCACTGGTGGGAAGAGCAATCACAGCCAAGTTTTTTTTTTTTTTTTTTTTTTCCTTTGCCTTCCCGGTTATTGCTCAGGTTTGCCACACGTGGCCGAATAAATGGACCTCCTGTCTACCTGCGGGGGGGACCTTACCGTTTGTTGGTTTGTAAAGCTAGCTATCTGTACTTCCCGAAACTGGGTCACACCCCGTTATGGGGTTCTTTTTGCTAACGCATCTGTTATGTTTTATTTTAGAGTGGGATCCTTGACACATCAATACTGGATCCCCATGGCCTCCTTAGTCGGAGGACCTAGTCAGTTGACTGAGAGGTGGGTGGAATGTTTGGGGGACGGAACAGTTAATAAGTTTCAGGGAGAAGGGGGGGTGGGGGGAGGAGGGGGGGGGGGGGAGGGGGGGATGGGGACAGGTGGGAGGGAGGGTGAGCGAGTGTATGAGACAGCAGTGGATGGATGAATGGACCAGGCTAGACGTAGATTGTTTAAGTAGGGGACGCTTGGTTTGGGAACGGGGGTGGGTAGGGGGGGCCTCAGCTGGGAGGGTCACCACTACCAGCATCAGTCTCATCTGTGACACTAAGTCCGGCTTTTTCATAGGTTATGAGTAATCCCACACGGCTTGTGTCATGGAATGTTTGCGGCCTTAACTCTCCCATTAAACGCGCTAAAGTGCTTTCCTTCCTGAATAAGCAATCGCCTTCTGTGGCATTCTTGCAGGAAACACACCTTACTGATAGAGAACATGAGAAGCTTAGGCGTACCTGGGTGGGAGATGTACGGTACGCGTCAGCGAACTCTAAGTCGGCGGGGGTGGCGATTTTGCTACGTAAACAACTTCCTATCACTGTAAACCAGGAAATCAAAGACCCGCAGGGGCGGTATTTAATCTTGGTTACCTCATTGTTTAATCAAACAGTGGTGTTTTGTAATGTGTACGCCCCGAATGTCTATAACCCTCGCTTTTATCGCAGTTTGTATTCCCACTTGTTGCCTTACCTGTCGGATATTTTAATTGTGGGAGGTGACTTTAACACTATCCGGGACCAGAACTTGGACGCCTCCCACAGCCGTAGTTGGGAGGGGGGCAGGGGCAAGGGTCCATCCATGTTGGAAACACAACTCCACTTATTAGATGTATGGAGGACCTTGCACCCCACAGAGCGTGATTTCACCCATCTCTCTAGGGCTCATGCTTCCTTTTCACGGATTGATTACTTTCTTGTAAGTATCCAGGCTTTTTCCCAAGTTTTGGATGCGGGTATAGACAACATTGTCATCTCCGACCACGCTCCGGTGTGGTTGGACATGGGGTTGTCCCCCCCCATTTCTACCCCCAAAATCTGGCGTTATCCATATTTTTTGGTCCAAGATGAAAAATTTAAAGAGTTTCTCTTGGTAAAATGGAAAGAATATGTGTTAAACAACCAGTCCCACGTTTCCCAACCGATTCTATTCTGGAACACTGCGAAGGCGGTCCTACGAGGCGAGATAATTTCCTACGTCGCCCACAGGCGGAAGGCTTTGGACCGCCGGATCCTCTCGCTGAGTTCCCAGATGACTCAGGCCCGCGCCCGCCTCTCTCGTTTGCACACAAAGGAAGCACGAGTCTCTTACATGTCTTTTCAACACGCTCTTAATTCTCTCATACATCAAAGAGCAAAAAAAAGCTATCTTTATTACAAGTTCAAACTGTATCAACACAGCAACAAAGCGGGGAAAATGCTGTCCAACCTAATTAAATCTTCCCAGTCCAGTCGGTTTATTCCAGCGGTGCGTGGGTCTAATACGGCAGTGGTTACGGACACGCCATCTATTCTTAAGAGGTTTCGGGAGTATTACTCCTCGCTCTATGCGTCCGGGGGGTGGGATCCTGCGAGCTGCCAGAGTTTTTGTGAGTCCCTGTCCCTCCCCTGTTTAACACAAGACCAGAGAGACACGCTAAATGCTCCTATTTCGGAAGCAGAAGTGCGCTTTGCCATTCGCCACTCTAAGAACTATAAGGCCCCGGGCCCTGACGGCTTCACCGCGGAATTCTTCAAATCACTGGTGGACCAGGTGACTCAGCCCCTGGTCTCTATGTTCTCGGCGATGGTGCTCCAGGGGTCCTTTCCCGCTCATTCTAATTTGGCACACATTATTCTCATTCCCAAGGTTGATAAGGACCCTCTCATGCCCGAATCCTACCGCCCTATTTCTCTTCTTAACTATGATCATAAGCTGCTGGCTAAAATACTGGCAGACAGGTTGGCGGCTCAGTTGCCGACACTGATTGGGCCCCACCAGGCTGGTTTTATGCGTCGGCGATATGCGCTCGCCAACATCCGCAAAATTCTGGCAGCCATGACTATGAGCCGGCTGATGTCCCAATCTTACTTGGCCATTAGTTTCGACGCGGAGAAAGCGTTTGACCGGGTGGAGTGGGGTTACCTTTTCTTCGTGTTACGACGTATGGGTTTCGAGGGTTTCTTTCTCCGGGCTATTCAACTCCTTTATTCTGCCCCACAGGCGCGCATTGTTGCTAACGGAGCCCTATCCGATTCCTTCCTTGTGGAACGAGGTACTCGCCAAGGCTGTCCTCTTTCCCCCCTATTGTTCCTACTACAGTTGGAACCTCTATTGCATGCCATAACTGCCACCCGGGAGATTCGGGGGGTTCGTATGGATCCCGGCATCTTTAAATATGTTGCCTTTGCGGACGATTTGTTAGTTTTTATTACTAACCCCCATTCCTCCTTGCCCCCGCTCCTCCGCCTAATTGGGTCCTTTGGGGCATTCTCTGGGCTGAAATTGAACGAATCCAAATCCTCGGTACTGGCCCATCCGCCGGATTTGCGAGACTCCTGGCCAAACCCGTTCCCTTTAAAATGGGCGGGCGACTGTTTTCGATATTTGGGGGTGAATATCCCAGTCAACCCGGAGGATGTATACCAGGCCAATATTCCCCACGTACTGCGTCAGACTCAGGAGACCATGGCTCGTTGGCGGTCTTTGCCGCTTTTGGTGGCAGGGCGGGTTGCGCTATTTAAGATGATTTTGTTGCCCAAATGGCTATACCTTTTGCAAAACCTCCCTTTATCGCTCAAACGGAGCGACCTTGCAACGCTGAACAGCGCACTGCGTCGCTTTTTGTGGAAGGGCGGGAGAGCTCGTCTTCCCTTAAAGTGGTTGCAAAATGACTGGAGGTCGGGGGGCCTGGGAGTTCCGGACCTGGCTCGCTACAACCTGGCTTGTAATATGCGGCTTTTACGTAATTGGCTTTTAAATACCTCACACTATACTCCGCTATCAGTAGACCGGGCTCTCATGTTTCCTCGGACTCCTTCCTACGTGGTGCAGGCAGCCTCCAGTCACCTTCCTTCGTTTCTCACTCAAACAGCTCTTATTAAACCCTTGCGTCAGACTTGGGCGCGTCTCGCGAAATTATTACAGATACCTCCACTCTGTGCTTATCTGCTTCCCCTTCGGGGGAACGATGACTTCCCGTCGGGCTCTCAATCGGTCATGTTTCGGAGATGGGAGGACGAGGGGGTCACTCATGTGGGCCACTTGTGGACTCGGGAGGGGACCTTTATGCCGTTCTCTGAATTTAGGAACCTTTATCACTTAGGGGGTAATCAGGTTTTCCCGTACCTGCAAGTGCGCCACTATATGCAAACTTTACCGGAGGCCTCTAAGAGTATAACTCAGTTTCAGGCGTTGGACAGCATATTCCACTTCGCCAGTGCTCGCGCTCCCTCCCTTTCCAGTTACCATAGAGCTTTGCGACGCTTGACGGAGGTGGACGTCCACGCCTGTCTTGTGGCTCGATGGAATAGAGATGGGGATTTTTGCTTAACAGTTCTTATCTTACGTAGGTGTTTTAGGCGTATTACTAGGATCTCGACTAATCAATATTTTCGGGAGATGCAGCTTAAGTTTTTGAGTCGGGCCTACGTGTCTCCCCAAGTGGCTTTTCAACTAACCATTGCCACATCGCCACTGTGCACCCGTTGTCAGGGTGCGGTGGGCACTCTTTCCCACGTATTTTGGGCGTGCCCCACAGTTCACAGATTTTGGCGTAAGGTGATTGCCTACATGGAAGATTTACTTGACGTGGTGTTACCGATTTCTCCCATGTGGTTTTTATTTAGCTGCATCTCCCCAATCCGAGTTCGAGATCCGGGTTCACGCCTGTTGTTGCAGAAAGCGAGCCTAGTGGGGAAGAAATCCATATTGCTGGTTTGGCGATCCTCAGATGCCCCGTCGTTCTGGGTTTGGAGGAACCAGCTGCATGCTTTGATGACGATGGAAGGCATGGCTGCACGTGGCTCCCCTCAGCGACGACGACACTTCCTCGCTATCTGGACTCCGTATCTTCAACAACTGTCCCCGAGGGCGCGGAGTCTAGTGCTGAACGAGTGACAGGCCGAAGGACCTACCGGGCTAGGCGGCCCTTGCTATTTCGTTGGACTGACCATTCTCCTTTTTTTTTCATCTTATTGTGGTGTTCATACACTGTAGAGGGGGGGGGAGGTAGGGGTGGGGGGGGGACTGTGGTATTTGTTCAACATTGTGGTGGGGGAGGGATCTGAAACCACCCTCCTCCACATTTGTTTGTTGTTTGGAAAATCTAATAAAAATTGTTTGAACATATTTACTATTTCAATTCTTTTTACTCTTCCCCCCTCCCACGCACAACTATTATTATTAAGTTACTAACTTTCGTTCTATGTAAAACGCTTCCAAGCGTATGTTTTCCTGTTATACTGTAAACCGAGGTGATATCTCTGATGAACATCGGTATATAAAAAACTATAAATAAATAAATAAATAACTCTTGTCTCCTGAAAAGATACCTGTCAATTAAAATTGCTACCCCAGCCTTATGAGTCCCAAAAGAGGCAGAATAAACTTTACCCACCAACTGACGCTTTAAATTAAGATGCTCTCCACCAGATAAATTGGTTTCCTGAAGCATAGCAATATGTATACACTGATGTCTTAAGTATTGTAAAATTTTAAAGCATTTTGTTACAGAACCAATACCTGAAGCATTCCAAGTAGAGCAATTCAGGGCAGGAGCCATAACCCATTAATAGAGGAACAGCAAGATATGAAATGAAACAGAAAAATGCAGGTGTTTCCCAGCCTAAACTCCCAGAAACCATGAAAATAAGTAAGAGAAAATATTTTGAAAACATGCAGACACCATTATGGTTCTAAAAGAACCAAATCCACCAAACCCCACAATATGTTCAAGTTAAACAAACCGAACAGCAAACAGCAAATGTTCTCTCAACCTAGCTTGATGGACGCTCTACCTGGGTAACATCAAGCTAGATTGAGAGAACATTACAAAAATCTCATATTTGTGTGAGTTTCCTCACTCCGTAGGTCATCAAATCTTCACAAGAGAGCACTGTTCTGTTCATACGTATCATTTGGAATGTCAAAGTGGCCCCTAACCCCTACACTAATACCTAACCCTCACCTCGCGTGACTAGGTAGGCCTCATATAGAGGTATAAATACCTACCTTGATTGAGGGCATTATGGCTAGTCTCTCTCTCTCTCTCTCTCTCTCTCTCTCTCTCTCTCAGTTTGTGCTAATACCTATGCAAAGCACTAAGATAGCACACTTTGCAATAAACTGCCTATTACCATAAAACACACCCCTTTTCCTATCACATGCGATATTTAGTGCATTTTGATAAATCCAGGCCAGAGATACCAAAAACATCTTTCAGAAACAAATCCTCCCTCCCCCATGGTTAGAGTTATCACAGCCACAATGGTGGAAGAACACAATTTACACTACTAAGGCTGCCTCCTTACTTCCCCACCAAAAAAAGTCTCTTTAGGAAACTATCACCAGGATGCAATAATAAGTCAGAAAAAAAATCTAAAAGAGAGAAGAAAAATTCACCAAAGTAAAAACTGTTGCAAGATTTCCAGCTAAAAAAAAGAAAAAAAGGAGTGCTTTTCTCTCCCTCTCACCTCCGCCCCCTCTGTCAAGGAAGGTTAAAGTGCGCAACAAAAAAAAGTAAAATGAAGAAAAACTAAATAATCCATGTTTCTGTAGTCAAACACAGGATGCCTTTGATGTATAAAAAACACTTGATCTGCACTTTAAAACAAAAGAAGAAAAAAAAAAAATAAGAAACAGATCGAATGTCCAGCAATATGAAACAAAAATGCCACAATTATTTCTCATGAATGCTGTCAGTTAACATAAAAAGATCTCATCGCTGAATAATAGCAGAGGTAAATTTTGTAAAATATGTGACAGTATCTAATGGTAAATGGTCCAAACAGTGCCATGCTTGAACAGTCATGTGTAGAAAGAAAGTAACCCCAAATAGGGGAGAAGCCGCTCCTCAAAACAGAAACTTTAGCCGAATAATCCTGGAATATCTGAACTCGTTTAGTATCATAGGTCAGCTCCGGTGTCCTCCTAAACGCTTGTAATATGGCTTGCATATGTGCAAAATTTAAGACCTTCGCGATAACAAGCCTCGGCCGGGAGTCCCCGTCTTTTCTCTGCCCCAGCCTATGTGCTCTTTCTATGCGAAAAGATGAGGCAATCTCCGGTAAGTAAAGTGCATCTGGCAGCTAACTTTCTAAAAAAGACCCCAGGTTTCATTCTGTCAGCGACTCCGGCAGACCCAGAAGGCGGATATTCGACCTGTGGGCCCGATTTTCCAGGTCATCTAGCTTGGAAGAATGTGCCTCAACCTGTTTCTCCAGAACCTGGATCTTGGCAGTGAGGGCAAGATTATCATCTTCCAAAAGTCCGACCCTCCCCTCTATCATTTCAAATCGTGGATTAATGTCATCTAATGCCATACGGACCTCAGATATCTGGGTGGGAATGGTCACTACTTTCAGGTCTAGTGCTTCCATTAGTATAGCTTTAAAATGTTCTGTCGCAGCAGGGGAGAGGTCAGTAACGCTATTCGGGGCTTGATTCGCAGCCATTTTGGGTGCAGCCGATTTCGTTTTTTCTTTTTCTTTTTTCCCAGACTTAATAGGCATTCCAAGGGGTGATCGTTGCATATAGGAGGTAATGGACATGTACCTTTAGTTCTCTGTTCTTTTGGAGGAATTTTATGCAGATTCAATGCCGAGGTATTTTTAAAAATGGAGCGCAGCACCCGGAGCCCTCCTGAGCACATCCTTCCTCGCGCACCACATCACGTGATCTTGGCCTAAAATAGTTGTCTATCCATGGTATATGATAGTCTCTGCACACTCTTTCACAATATATAGATTTCAGTATGGGAGATAGCACTAGAATCATATCCTGGAATGTGAATGGCCTGGGATCTCCTATTAAGAGATACCAAGGCCTACAACATTTAAAAAAATGCAATCCCACGGTTGCCTGCATTCAGGAGACCCATCTCACTGCCCTGAAAAGTCAAAAACTAAAGAGAAATTGGGTGGGTTCCTGTCACTTTACGCCGGCTAAGGGGAAAAAAGGAGGTGTGGCAATCTTGGTTAATAAAGCTGCCTTGTTCATTGTCTCCAATACCATTCAGGACCTAGATGGCAGACTGGTAATGGTCATAGGCAACCTCAATGGTAGAGAAGTCACGATTTGCTGTCTATATGCTCCTAATGCACACTCCCATACATTCTATACTTATGTTCTCTCACAATTGGTGTCTTACGCAAAAGGCTATGTGGTAGTCGCTGGGGACTTCAATTTTACAGCTGACCCAAAAATAGATAAGTCCCCTTCTGGACAATATCATCCCAATAGTGAGGGGAAGGGAGTCCCCTTTCTTTGCTCGGAGTTCTCCCTTCTTGATTCTTGGCATACCCTATACCCCACAGAGAGGGACTATACTCATGTATCAAGAGCCCATGTATCACTATCCCAAATAGATTACATCTTGGTCCCCAGGGATGGTTTCCGTGCACTAACCAAAGCTGTTATCGGTCCCCAGGCTGTCTCAGATCATGTGATAATCTGGGTGGACTTGCAATTTGAGACAAAGGAGCCTAGTGAAAGGTTTTGGAGGTTCCCCAGCTATCTTTGCACAGATATGGAGTTCAAGCATTTCCTCCAAAAGAGATGGAATGGTGAATAAAATGGAAAATGTCATAATGCCTCTGTATCGCTCCATGGTGAGACCGCACCTTGAATACTGTGTACAATTCTGGTTGCCGCATCTCAAAAAAGATATAATTGTGAGGGAGAAGGTACAGAGATGGGCGACCAAGGGGCATGGAGCAGCTCCCCTATGAGGAAAGACTAAAGAGGTTAGGACTTTTCAGCTTGGAGAAGAGACGGCTGAGGGGGGATATGATAGAGGTGTTTAAAATCATGAGAGGTCTAAATTGGGTAGATGTGAATCGGTTATTTAGTCTTTCGGATATTAGAAAGACTAGGGGGCACTCCATGAAGTTAGCATGTGGCACATTTAAAACTAATCGGAGAAAGTTCTTTTTCACTCAACGCACAATTAAACTCTGGAATTTGTTGCCAGAGGATGTGGTTAGTGCAGTTAGTATAGCTGTGTTTAAAAAAGGAATGGATAAGTTCTTGGAGGAGAAGTCCATTACCTGCTATTAATTAAGTTGAATTAGAAAATAGCCACTGCAATTACTAGCAACAGTAACATGAAATAGACTTAGTTTTTGGGTACTTGCCAGGTTCTTATGGCCTGGATTGGCCACTGTTAGAAACAGGATGCTGGGCTTGATGGACCCTTGGTCTGACCCAGTATGGCATGTTCTTATGTTCTTATGATACTCATAATCACCAGCACTTATCCAATCCCCAATTATATTGGGAGACAGCTAAGGCAGTATTACGGGGGGAGATTATCTCGTTTGTGGCTGCTCCTAAGAGATAACTCAATCAAAATATTCTAAACCTGGAGACTCAGTTAGGAAAAATTAAACAGACCATGATATCCCTTCCTACCCAAGCCCACCAGAAAGAATATTTCAGTATCTTGCGAGATCTTAACTGTCTCTTACATCAGAGAGTCCAAAGAGTTTTCCAAGCCACAGAAAGGGATTTCTTCTGCTTTGGTAATAAAGCGGGTAAACATTTAGCCAACATAGTTCACTCCCATAGGGGGAAAACCTTTATCCCTTCAATGAAAAATACTTTGGGACATGTTGTAACCTCACGCAAGGACATCTGTGAAATGTTCAGAATTTTTTACAAAGCCTTATATACTGATGACGCTTGGGAGATGTTAAAGATGAGGAAAATGTTTTTTCAGGCCTACTCCTACCTACCCTTTCTGCAACACAGCTTTCCTTTCTGAACCGACCACTTATCCTTCTAGAGGTCACTAATGCTATTTCTACTAGTAAAGCGGGAAAAGCTCCAGGGCCAGATGGGTTTTCTTTTGATTTCTACAAGATATTACAGCAACGTTTGGCCACCCCTCTCACTAATTTTTTCAACATCACGGTCCAAACTCAAACGGGAAGGACCCTTTATATCCTGCATCATATAGACCTATCTCTCTCCTTAATTGCGCATGTTATCTCTGAACATCAAGTAAGGTTTGTAAAAAATAGGCCTGCATGTGTCCACCTCATTAAGCAACTGACGGCCATGTTATCTTCTCTCTATTTAAAAACTCCAGCATTAGTAATAGGCTTTGACTCAGAGAAGGCATTTGATTGGGTGTCATGGCCTTACCTTTTCTCAGTATTGCAAAGATATGGCATAAGTGGAAGTGTTTTGGCTTATAAATCTTTATGCTGACCCAATTTCCCATATACTAGCCAATGGTTTCAAATCAGACGCTATACACATAGGAAGAGGAGTCAGGCAAGGTTACCCCCTTTCTCCCCTATTATATATATTGGCCATTGACTCCCTCCTGTGGAAAAAAGCCCAAACACTGGAAATTAGGTGCTTTGGGGAGGATCCCCAGATGTTTAAAATTGCAGCTTTCGCGGACGACATATTGATCTACCTCACTAATCCGCAGCAGTCATTCGGTCCCCTCTTATCCATTCAAGCTGAGTATGGTAAGTTTGAGGGACTGCAAATCAATCATGACAAGTCTGAAGCCCTAGATGTGGGCGGTAGAGTTTAAATGGCGTGGCAAGGTTCATTTCTGTTAAAATGGGTGGACAATACAATGAAATATCTTGGTATCAAAATTCCTACGGAGGTGACAGACCTTCACAGAGTTAACATAGGTCCCTTGATCCAATCCACTGCCCAGCTGTTAAAAAAGTGGCAGGGTCTGCCCCTCTCTATTTCCGGCCGGATTCAACTAATTAAAATGATGATATTACCCAAGTGGTTATATGTTCTGCAAATGACACCTCTGTGGCTTACCAATAAAGACTGTAGGGAAGTGGGTACCTTGTTTAGAAAATTTATATGGAATGGTCGAAGGGCACGTATTGCTCTCCCAGTGTTAATGCAACTGATATCCAAAGGGGGCTTGAACTGTCCGAATCTTCGCCTCTATAACTTGTCGTGTTTACTGCGCCATTTGAGAGATATAATAGGAGGAACCTCTTATTATACTCCACAGAATTCTCTAAAATTGTGGTGGGAAACTCCTTCACTTAACCCTTTGATTCAAGTCCCAAATGATATACTTCCGTCGATAGCTGCTCCACAGCCTCTAATACAAGCATGCTGTAAGGCATGGGCTTTTCTTTGCACACAGGTACAGCTTCCTACGCGGCTCTCGCCATTTATAACCATCTGTGACCACCAGCTCTTCCTGCCAGCTACCACTAATTCGGTATTTCATAAGTGGAAGAATAAAGAGCTGATATGGGTTTATCAATGTTTCTCTAAAGACACTGGCCAATTGCTTACTTTCCCAGAACTTCAACTAAACTATTCACTCTCTGACAAAGACTCTTTTGCATACCTGCAGTTGAGAATTTTTCTTCATTTGCAGGGGAATACGCTTCAAGTTTCTCACCAATTCTGGTCCCTATATAATATAGTGATGGCCACTAAACTACAAAAACCAACCATAGTGGCTTATAGTAAAATTCTGCAATCTAGCATGGAGAAAGATACCATGACCATAGAGATGATGAAGTGGCAACAGTGGTCGGCATTTACACTAACCTGCCAGGACTATATGCACTTTTTCCGGGATCTCCCTGATTGTTCTGAAAGTGTATTATACAGGGAACTGCAATTTAAATTTTTGAGACAGTTTTATATGGCTCCTGATGAAGCTTATAAGGCCCGAGTAATTGACTCCCCACTATGTACTAAATGCAGGCAGGAGGTTGGCTCCTTTCACTAGTTTCTGGACCTTTTGGCATGCGATCAATACCACATGTAGCCACTTACTAGATGTAATACTCCCAGATGATCCCATGCTATGGCTTTTTGGTGTAGCCCATACTCCTATAGAGGGAGTAGATACATATGGTTTAAAACTTGAACAGAAAGCGAGCCTTGTGGGGAAGGCTGGGTATCGGGTATCGGAGTATTGGGTATTGGATATCGGATGCTGGGTATCAGAGGTACCCCCTCACCACGAGCATTGGTTCAGATTCCTGATTAAGCTGTATACGTTAGAATATAGCAGTGGGCAAGCCGCTTCAGACAAGCGTAGGATGGAAATGGAAAGGATATGGAAACCCTTCAATGACTACTTGAATCCTATAACACAATAGAGGGCGTATTATGGACCTAAGGAATTGACACACGAGGGATGGGTGGGAAGTAGGGAAGGAAGGGGGGGACGGGACAGTGGGGACACTTATAGGAAACTCTGATACCAATCGGCATGGGCAATTCTTACTCTGTCTAGAATGTATTGAATCAATTGTTTGAGCTTCTTTTGTCTCACAGATGTAATTTATTTATTTATTTGTTTGTTTGTTTTTATATACCGACATTCGATCGAGATATCACATCGGTTTACTGATGATAATGATAATACTTTATACTGTTTATATTGTTCAGAGTTCCAAAATAAATAAAAATACATTACAAAAAAAAAAAAAGAAAGAAAGTAACCCCATATATCAGGTCAAAAGAAAAGAGAAAAAAAATGTGGATCAGATATGAAAAATCCTTCATTGAAAAATAAAGAGAAGGAAGAGAGAAGAAAAAACAAACAAAAAAAACCCCAAAACAAAAAACAGATAGTTCCCAAATTGCATCACAATTGAAATACTCAGAAATCCACTGATAAATCTTTCTCAAAATTGACAAGCAAGGATATAAATTAAACACAAATATCTGCAGCTCACTCAAGAGGATAACCACCTCTTGAAGAAAAATAAAATCTGAAAAATGAGTCTTCAAGTGTCCATATTTCTAGAAATGCCAGAATCTTAACCAGTACCAACCGAAGAGATCATATTACACCCACTCTCCAAAACCTTCACTGGTTACCAGTCTACTACAGAGTCCTTCACAAATCTCTCACCCTGATACACAAGTCCATCCATAACTATTTTCATCTTGACCTTGAATTTCCCCTCAAACTCCATACATCCAACAGACCAATTAGAGAAATCCACAAAGGAGAGTTACAATCCCCTCCAACCAAAACCATTCGCCTAGTTTCGACCAGGGTCCGAGCTTTTTCTCTAGCAGGTCCAAACATTTGGAATAGCCTTCCCACAGAACTCAGGTTGGAACCATGCCTACTAACTTTTAAAAAAAAACTTAAGACTTGGCTGTTCCGATTAGCCTTCTCAGATCCTTCAGACTCACAATAATCTACCATCCTACTCACGAGCCATGGAACCATGCCTCTCCGTGAGATGCCTCTTACCCAATACCTCCGCAATTAAACTTTCTTGCTCGAACTGAGCTCATTATGACTTTTGAGTTTTAAGTTACTGCCCTGCTCGGGCCTTTTTTACTCTATTTACTTCCAAGCTGTAAAGCCTCCAAGTTTATAGTCCTTGTTCAATGTAACTTTCTTGCTCTCTTTCTGATTATAACTTATTGTTCCGTTTTTTGTTACAAGTTTCTATCCCTCGTTCGATGTAAACCGATCTGATATGGTATTCAACCATGAAGCTCGGTATAGAAAAATGTGAAATAAAATAAATAAATAAATGTAGTGGCAGCTTCAACCGACTCCAAAACCAGAGATTTACCTTGATGTGTAACTCTCAATTTAGTAGGTACTGCAAGATTATTGGAATTTTTTTTTAAAGAGCTGTGTGCACATCAGTGCAAGTGCTCTTCTATTTGCTGAGACCGCTGCCAAATAATCTTGAAAGATTAAAATTTTATGGCCCTCATAATTGAGAGTAGAAGTTTTACTATAGGCTTGAAGAATTTCAATCTTATGAATAAAGTTCAGGATTTTTGCAATGATCACTCAGAATCTACCTTAGGTCCCAGCCGGTGCACTCACTCAATATGTACACGCCCCTCTGAACTTAACAACCATTACCCCCCTCTTCCCCCCCACATCACTGTACCCCCCCCTCCCACCCTCCTCCTCCTCCTCCTCCCAACCCAACACCCCCATCCTCCTTCTCCCCTACAATACCATATACCTGACACCTTTGTGAATAGTTAAAGACCTGACACCTTGTGAATAGCTGTAAATCTAAATAATGTTTACCTATGTTTATCTACTCTAAATTATTGTAAAGCCTGTTGCTACATTACCTATGTTTATCTACTCTAAATTATTGTAAAGCCCGTTGCTACGTTACGTTACACTGTGAACCGGGGTGATGTTTTTAACGTGCCCCGGTATATAAAAAACTCTTAAATAAATAAATGTAGGGTTCTTGCATCCTCTGAAATCTCAAGATCTTATCTCAAGATCTGACACCACCAGTCATCTTTCCAGAATGGTATGAAGGGAGGAATCTGAAAGAGATTCTGGAAACCCCACAAACTTCAAATTGTTTGGCTAAGAGCGATTTTCAGGTCTTCAACTTTGGAGAGTTTATGCTTCACATTCAAGCTTTCAGCATGCACAGACTCTAATTTAGAAACACAATCCTCTGTAGAAGAAATTCTCCCCTGCATATCTCGAAGTTGTGTTTGAAAATCATCAAAACAAGAATTAAGCTGTTGTAATTGCTGTGAAATAGAGCTTAGCTTCTTCTCCAAAATCACAGCTACATCTGTTACCAAGTCTGCCATTTGGGAGTCTGAGCCTGAATTTGCCGAGTTGTCATCAGGGCCATCGGCCATTTTAGGTTCAGTAGGTTTAGCCTTGTCTTTATCTTTCCATGGATTTTTAGACACCATCATGTGAAAAGAAAAATCACCTGAAAACACTCTGAAGGTGTCTGCAGCACTGTCGAGATTAACGGAAAAAAGCCACCACCACCTTCGGCAAGATCAGAAGCACCTCTCCTTTCTCACATAGCATCACGTATCCCATTAACTTTCTCTTTATATCTAGGAATCCTCGTCCCTTTCTCTGCAAGTCTGCTGAAAAGTCCAAGAAGATATGTTAACAACTGTTTGACAAATAATTTTGCCTAATTGCCACATAGCTTCTAGGATTCATGTTTTGTAGTTTGAAAGCTACTCGTAACCTGCCCCATCTATTTTTCTGGCTCAATGCGAAGAAGGCCACTCAGTGAGAAATGTAGCAGGATCTAATTCCATCTTTTTCCACAAGACTGATCAAATGTATGTTGTTCTAACAACTTGTGTTTTCTAAGTCATCATGTTTCTTTAATGATGACATTTGAGGCATTTGAGTTATTGGCAAGCTACCATCACTGAATTTTCTAGCTTCACCAGCTGCTCTTGAACTATGTTGACACATGCTGCCAATTCACCAACTGTGGAAACTTTGCATGTGTGGCCCTTGTATGCCACAGATAAGATTGCAATGGATTTTGGAAAGGGGTAATTATCCTGTTTAGAGCAAGGGCGAGGGCTCTCCTAGTGTCACCAAGCCAAGAGAAGGCAACTGCTGAGACCATTGTCATACCAAGGGTCTCTGGCGCCTGAGAGCCAATCAATGTTTGTGCCTCTCCAGCACCCCCCCAATCATTCTTGTACTATTGCTTAAGGCCACAGAAAATCAGTGGCGTCTCTGGACAGAAGAATTGGGAAGGGAGAGCCAAAATGACATTTCCTAATCACATCCACCTCCATAGCATAGCCCCTGCTTTAAAATTGGCTATAAAAAAAAAGTCTTAATAAGAAAGTCCAAACTGTCTTCTGTGTAATTTAAAAAAGCTGGCTAGTTTCACTCTTCCACTAAAACTACTATTAAAATTATTTGATCACTTAATTCAACTGATTCTACATGGCTATGAGAGTGACTTTTGGAATGTATACAGGAAGGGACAGAATGTTAATATAAATCCTGCACCTCCAGTCCTGTAACTCTCTGTGCATCCACAGAAATTCCCCAGCAATGGAGCTTGGATGTGTCCCTCACAGCTCATCATACAAAAAGATATTTTAAAATTCTGGTGTCACCTCACAGTAATAGCAGCGCAAACATCTTCCACTGCCAGGCACATTGTGAACTAACACAAAACCACGCAAAAACGCACTCAAAATCTATATAGCAAATCTATCATAACATAACAGTAGTAACACCAAGGACTCAATCAACAAGAACCCTACCGGTGAAAAAGCAAAGGTAAATATTATACTGGGTCCCAGAACACCAATACACCACCTACTGGGGAACAAAACAAACCCGCTTGCTATAGATCTCTACACAGACACTACACGCTAGCAGAAACTCTCCCCTTGGTCACAGGCAAAAAGCAGTCAGACCCTCACCAAATACAGAATAAAGGATCACAAATTAGATGAAAACTGAAATGGAAACCCCAAGAAGCCAGACTCTCTGTGTAACAATGGAAAAACAGAACCACTATTCCTCATAAAATAAATAAAATCAAGAAACAAAGCATCAATTATAATAGTAAAACCATATTAATAAAAGAATATTTTAAAACTACTGATAAATAGAATAATTTATATTAATTAAAATAATATACATTTAAAAAAACTTCCCAAGCACCAGTATAATATTTCAAAACAGCACATATATTAAATAATACCCAATAATTAAAACTCATAAGGATTAAAAAAAAAAAAAACCCTGCTGTCCATACGTGGGAGCTCTTGATTTCTAGTCACCCTGAGATTGTAGAGGATTAGGAGGTTAGGGGAGCGCACAAACTTTGTCCTCTCGCTCTCACACACTCACATTTCCATTCCATCTTACACATACCCTGTCACATACACACACACACATACATATATGCTCTTATACCCACCATAACCTCTCTCTCTCACAGACATAGACACACTCTCAGGCTCTAAGACCCTCCCTCCCCCCACCCCCATACACAAGCTCTTACTCCCCTGGATTCTCTCATACACACACACACACACACTCTCTCACTCTCACTGGCTACCTCACATACACACAAACACACACACTTAGGCAAGCTCCCAGTCATTCTCACAGACACACACACACACACACACCCCAGGTAGGCTCATGCACACACACACACACTGACCCTCAGGAAGGCTCCCATTCTCTCACTGCTCCCTCCCCACCCCCCAGGCATGCAAACATTCATTCTCACACACATATAATTACATACACAGAGGCAGGCACTTATTCTCACGCAGATAGACCCCAGGAAGACACCCATTCATTTTCATACACAGACACACCCTCAGGCAGGCACCCATACATTCACACACATACACCCCCAGGCAGACTCCCATTCATAAACATGCACACACTGAAGGCAGCAACCTTGGAGCCTCTCTCATTCCTATGCTACCATTGTCACTGCAAGTATATTGGGGAGGCACCGATTGCTGCTACTGGCACTGAAACCTGTTCTGCTGCCTCCTCTGTGCAGGTCCCACGGTATTAAATATTTGTGGGCTACTAGTTCCTCCATGCTGATCTTGTACATTGCGAGATTGGCATAGAGAAAGTGCTACCTTTGCACATTAATTTTTTTTTTTTATCTTTGCTGTCTGATCTTAGTTTTCTAATCGGTTGGCCACAGGCTTTTTTTTTTCCAACGCACACAGGCTCTCTCAATCCCTCATGCTGTCTTGCTCAAGCACAGGCTCTCACTGTCACATGCTGTCTCTCCAAAATTTCAGGCTTTCTCTCCCACACACAATCTCTCAACTCACTTTCACACATTCACAATCTCTCAACTCATTCTCATACACAGACACAGACACAGACACACACACACACACACACAATCTACTCATTGTCTTACATACACAATCTCTCAATTCACTCTCATACACACAATCTCTCAGTTCACTCTCATACACAAACACATACACACACAGTCTCTCAACTTACTCTCATACACAGACACATACACATATAAACACAATCCCTCAACTCACTCTCTCACACACACAATCCCTCATCTCACTCACACACACACACACACACACACACAAACACACACTCTACAGGCACTCAGCCTCTCTCTCACTTATGGGCCTCCTCTTTGCAGTTCACCACGGGATGGGCTCTGCGGTGGTCCATAAATGCTTCTCCTCTTCTGCATGCAGCCAATGCTTCTCCTCCTTCCTGCCCTTGCGGCTCTGGCAACGTTTTTCTTCTGGGGCCATGCAGGCATGAAGGAGGAGGAGCACCTGCAGGTTTGGATATAGCCTTTTTCTTCGGGCCATGGTGAAATGAGCTCCACCATGGCCCCACCGATCTTCCTGCTGTGTGCGTCCAACCTCGGGCCGCCCCTGGTGCCTCCGGCTCCGCCACAGTTCCCAGCGACTCAGCTCAGGATGCCATTGCCTGCGCCGCGCCCCTCCCTAGGCGCGCACGCTTCACTGATCCTTTTGAAGGGCCCGCGGCAGGAACCTGGACGTAGCCCCAGATGATGACGTCAAACTCTTCAGTGTATTTAAGCTCAGGCCTCGCTCCATTGTGTTGCCTTTGCAACAGGTCTCCTTACTACTCGAGTACTAGTTGTTGATAGAGAATCGACTCTACACTTGTTCCTGAACCTCGTTGTTCCCGGTTCCTGTTCTCCTCGTTCCTGTCCTATCTATGTTTTGGATTGACTGCACTGATATTGACTTTGCTTTGCCTGAGCTTCTGCCTATCTCCCTATCTTCTGCCTGAGCTTTGCTTCTGCCTATCTCTAGTTCCAGACCTCAGCTATGCCTGACCACGCTTCTGCCTATCTTCAGAACCAGACCTCTACTATGCCTGACCATGCTTCTGCCTATCTCCAGACCCAGACCTCTGCTATGCCTGACTATGCTACTGCCTATCTCCAGACCCAGACCTCTGTTATGCCTGACTACGCTACTGTCTATCTCCAGACCCAGACCTATGCTATGCCTGACTACGCTACAGTCTATCTCCAGACCTTGATCATTGCTTTTATTGACTCTCGCAATTGACTTATCCATGTTCAGATCTAAGCATTGCTTGCCATGACCTCCGCTTTGCTGCCAGCCCTGATCCAAGCCTGTCATTGACGCCTCTCCTAGCCTACTCCCTGGACGTGGACTTATTAGGATCTGGCCTACCTTTGCTCGAGCGCCCTCAGCCAACCTCAGTTCCATTGGCGCCCGAGTTCCATTACCTTACCCAGTCCAGAGTAGGACTATGCCATCTATCGTCTGCTGTCTCTGGGCTGAATCAACCACTCTTGCTAACCAACCTCGAGGCCCATCTACATCCTGCTGGCTCCAGCACCCAAAGGTCCCTACCTATTGGTTGTGTCAACCCCACCTAGGCCCAAGGGTCCACCTCCGATGCAACAATTCTCACTTTTATTCCTGAAAATTTTGGTTCCTTAGGCGACCACCTAGTTCGCCTAAAGGATGAACTGGCCTTGGCTCCCCTATGAGGTGCTTGTCTTTTAACTGGCTATCATCCCACAATAGGATACTGCCACCTATCCAATGACTTTTTAAAATTTCCTGAGAAGTCGCTCATGATTCCTAAATTCATGTTGGTTCTTCCCCAATAAGACATGACTATCCATATGACCAGTAATTCTGTTCTTAATTAGAGCTGCTACCATTGTATCCAGCACTGATGTCAAGCTTGTTGGACGTCAAGCTTGTTGTTCCTAGATCATCCTAGAGCTGATTTCAAAAACTAGCTAGTGTTCCATTGGCTACCATCCAGTCCTCAGGTTCAGGGCAGCAGTATGGCTGAGCTAGAAGATGCAGCCAAGGAAGCACGGCAGTAGTGTGCAGAAGCTACAGGAAACCATTGGTACAGTCCAGCATAGAAATTACATAACAATAACATTGGCTATCATGGAGATCTCAGAAAGAGCAGTTAGGAGCTTGGGAAGCAGCAACTAGTGGCAGACACTTCCTCCTCCCTCTGACTCTGTATACCCAAGGACTGAATTGGTTTGTTAGACTTTCATTGTGTACCTGCTATTCCAAAGGTCCTTATCAAGATCATTCTAAAATCTTGAGAGCTGGGAAGAGAGGACAGAGCCTCATTTCTATACACCAGCACAGGCACATTGAGGAGCTCACTGGGATTAGCTCGGCATCTATTGTGAAGGTGTCAGACACACACCACATCAGAGAGTTCCACTGGTACATCAGGCAGATGTGGTGAGAAAGACCCATAGCAGGTTTATAAATGGAAAGGAAGTTGTAGAACTAGGGATCATGATATGAAGCTCCAAGGATGTAGAATCAGAAACATCATCAGGAAATATTTTTCATGGATAAGGTAATGGAGACAAAAACAGTAATGGAATTTAAAACAGCATGAGATAATACAGAGGATCCCTAGAGGTTAGAGGATGGTAAGGAAATACTGGGGTAAGCTGCATGGAGCAGCAGTTAAAGCCCAAAACAGCAGCACAATGATTCACTGCGCTTCTAAGAAGGCATTGGGATAACTTGCATGGAGTGGCAGTTACAACCCTAAACAACGGTGATACAACAGCATCAGGTTCTCAGGAAGACTGGGGGTACACCTGCATGGAGGGACCATGGTTAAAGCCCAAACTTTAATAAGCATGGGATGGTCAGATTTTTACAACAGCCTCATGAACCTTGGTAGCTATGTAGATATTTATAAAACCTAGTATTCGTCTTGTAAGAATCAAAGTTGAAGATGGCAAGGCCTGAAAAAGACCACTAATAGAGGTAGTGGAGACCATCACTGTAAAAGATTTTGGGTATGCTTGTGATGGATATGGAAGACAGTGGTGGGGAAAAGTTTGAGTGGTCAGGTAAAAGACATGGGGAGAGAATGTATTGGTTTTCCTTTTCAAATTTTTATATGTACATCTATCCAAAGTGGACAAATCTCAACTGAGCAGACTGGGTGGGACATTTGGTTGTTATCTGTCATCATTTGCTATGAGCTCTTCTGGATCATCAGCTAGGGGGCGAGAGGGGGGGGGGGCATCCATAGCAGATATATATATATGGTGCCACCTCACACCACATCACCGATTCTTCTGGTACATCTGATATGGGGGAGGGGGAATCATTGCAGATATATAGATGGTGCCAGATCTACATCACATCGGGGACCTCTGCTGATACATCAACTGAGGGCAAGTGTGTGCAGGCACTACATAGGCCCCCTCTAGGGAAATTTGCTGACAGATCAAACAGGATGATTAGAGAAAGGCATTATTTGGGAACAGATTGTTTTAGTTTAAGATTTTATAGATTATGTGGCAGCCTTTTCACTTCTCAGTAGGTGTAAATTTTAGCACCTCTCACTCACCTGCTGAACTCCTCCTCTCCGATAAGGTGCCGAGGCACAGGGGAGTACCTGGCAGGCGTCACCTGTGCAGGAATGTAGCTGGGTTTGCTCTCCACAGCGCCCGGGTACCCCAGACTGGAATTATGGCTTATATGATTGTCACCCAGTGCTGAGAATGCTGTGAAGGGCAAAAAAAGAGGCGATGAGTCTGCAGAAAGGCATGAACAGGAGCAATAACGCCTGATCCTGCTGCAAGAGCTGAAGGGTAACAACAGGGCATACAATAAGAGATACTCAACCCATTTTATGTAACACTGGTATACACAGGCAAGGCATGCATTAAGTATACAAACTGCAGTATTGTCAAGCAAAGTGTACATTAGCGGCCAGATTTTAAAAGACCTGCGAGTGTAAAATCCAGGGTTTACGCGTGGCTGGGTCTTGCATGCACTGTGCGAATTTTCAAAGAGGCATGGCCACGTGCACAAGTTCTGGGCCTCTTCAAAGGGGTGAGCTGAGGGTGGGGTCTGGGCGTGGAGGGGTGGGGCGGGGTCAGGCTGGGACAGCACCATTGAACGCTGTCCTGAAAACTCGTGTGCCGGCAGCCAGTCAGCACTTGCAACTTACTTCAGCTCGGGATCTGAAGTAAGTTATAAAACAAAAAGGAAAGGTAGGGTTTAGGGGGTGGGGAGAAGAGTGGAAGAGGGAGGGAGTTTAGGTAAGGGGGTAGGGAAGTTCCCTCCCAGTCTGATCATTTTTGGGTCGGACTGGGAGGAAACTGGGGAAGGCCCGAATGCGTCGTCACGCGGAGTTTGCATAAATTCTCCCCACCTTGCACATGCCGCTCACACATACATGCGTGGATTATAAAATCCGGCACGCATATGTGCGTGGCCAGCGCTCGCATGTTATAAAATCAGCGCGGACATGTGTGCATGCCGGGAACCGCGTGCACATGGATGCGCACCTTATAAAATCTACCCCTAAGAATGACATACTGCAGTATAATCAGGTGGGGTGTACACTAAGTATAACATACTATGGTATAACCAGGCAGGAAGTACATTAAGTATAATATTCTGCAGTATGGTGAGGCAGAGTATAAATAGGGCAAAATTCAAAACCATTTGAGGTGAATTTTCATACCTACGCGCGGGCGTATATGTGCGTGCATTACCCGGCAGTAAGTGAGAGGTGGTAGCGCCCAAGGGGAGGAGCCCCGTGAGCTTCACTGTCAGGAAGCTCAGTCTCAGCTGGGAATAGACACGGAAGCAATATAAAGTCTTTATTAAAGAGATAGAAGCACTACCTGAGGAGCAGGGATGCCAGAGAGGAGGTCACACAGACCCAGAGACACAGGGTCAATGGAATAGGAAGTGCCCAAAGGGAATACCTCCGTAGCGTTGGTAGAAGTCCGATGAGCGGGTACATCGAAGAGGTCTCCTGTAGAGATGGTAATGGCCCGCAAGGCGGGGTACATCGAAGTGGTCTTGGTAGAGATGGTAGTGGCCATCAACTGGACCCGAGGGAACAGGCCTGGGTGTGGACTTAACTCAAGCTTCACCCTGAAAGGGTCTTCTGGGAGTCTTGGTCTCTTGAACCTTGTCACGAAGTCAGTGATCAATCCTTGTTGCCAACTTCACCAGTTCAGTCAAGGTCTCAAGCATCTCACGAGCAGCGAGCTCATCTTTCAAACGAGAGTTCAGTCCTTCAAAGAAGAGGGTCCTCAGGCATTTAGGGTCCCAATGTAATTCAGACGCCAGTGTCTTGAATTCGATAGCGAAGTCAGCTAAAGGTTTAGTACCTTGCTTCAGGTGAACCAATGAAGATCCTGCAGTGGTATACCGGGTAGGGTGATCAAAAACTGATTTGATCAGCTCAAAGAATCCATCAAGATCATGTAGAATAGGATCCTCACGCTCCCACAGCGAAGAGGCCCAAGCCAACGCTCTTCTGTCCACATAAGACAAGATATAGGTGGTCTTGGCATAAGCTGTAGGAAAATGGCTAGGTTGCAGGGAAAAGTGCATGCAACACTGGTTAATAAAACCTCTACATCTCCAAACCTCCCCCGAGAAGCATGTTGGAGCAGATAGAGGTACAATAGTCTTGACCGTCACTTCTGGCGGTGTACCTTCTTTACCTGTGGTGGTGGGTAAGTTCGTCTGTGCGTACAGCTGGTTGAATGCAGCAGTCAAATTCTCCAGCGCATTCTTCTGTTCGGAGATTCGCTGGGCCAGGCCTGGAATAGCCTGCAATGCGGTGAGCTGAGCCGAATCCATGGAGTTAGCAATCTGTTATGGTTAAGTGGTGTTTGGGTGGATTCTTGGGTACTGTGGTGTTAGAGTTGTTGCTCGGAGTTAGCAATCTGTTATGAGTTAGACTGCGGAGTTAGAAATCTGTTGACGGAGCCGCTAGGAATTAGCAGTCTGTTAGGGTTTGCTCCTCCAAAGGGGAGGAGTTAGCAATCCTGTTGAGCTTTGCTCCCCCAGAGGGGAGGAGCTAGCAATCTGTTAGCGACTCTGCTAGGGTTAACAATCTGTTGGCAAACTGTTATGGAGGTGCTCCCCAGAGGGGAGAGGTCAGCAACCATATAAGATCTGTTCTTCCAGATGGGAGGGGTTAGTATCTGTTATGGATCTCCGCACAGAGTGGCAACCTGATATACGAGAGTTCTCCTGAAGGGAGGTGTTGGCCATCTGTATGGTTCCTGCTAAGAAGTAGCAATTGGTTATGATACAGTTCCTGAGGAAGGAGATGTTAGCAACAGTTGAGGGTTAGACTGCAAGGTAGCAGTTTATTGTACTCAGCTCTTGAAGTGTGAGAGATGAGCACTTTAATGTAGAATGGTGAATCCTTGGGCCAATGGCAGATGACAGCGCCCTCCGGAGGATATCATGAGAGGGACCACCGACTAGGCTGGAGTATGGAGACAGACACAGATAGTTCTTTATTAGACAGGTAGTAGAACCACCAGAGGTGGCAGTAGTGAGCTGATGTGCCCGGCAGGGCTGAAGTCCCTCAGATACTGGAACTGCTATCTCCGGTTTTGCTGAGCTGTAGAGAGAGACTCATAGATAGTGAGTAGACAGGGTATGCTGGATACATAACCAGAAGTAGATGATACACTCACATAGATTATTAAGAGGGTTCAGTAGCTGGAGAGAGTTAGGCCCTCGAGGAGCGAGTACCTGGTTCCAGGGACAGCTCTGAGAGAGCAATGGTAACTCACAGTTATCTATCTCTGTAATGGTTTCTAGGCAATAGAGAATAGTATATTCAGGAACAGGAGCCTCTAGGCGAGTACTGATTCCTATATGCAAACTGAAATGAGAACTCACAATATCTGTATATGAAATAGCTTCTGAAATAGAAGACAGTCTTCGGAGGGTTTTAGGAACATGGGCCCTAAAGGAGCGAGTACCGGTTCCTATCTGCAATCTGTAATAATAACTCACGATCTCAGTACCTGCGATAGCGTCTTAGACAGAAGAGAATCTTCAGAGTTCTAGGAACATGGGCGCTCGAGGAGCAAGTACCGGTTCCTATATGCAACTGGAATAGAAACTCACAATGTTCATGTCTGCGATCGCTTCCAGGCAATAGGGAGTCTTCTGAGCATTCAGGGACATAGGCCCTCAAGGAGCGAGTACCAGATCCCGTCTTAACAAACTGAAAACAAGAGGAGAGAGCGGGGCCCCCAAGGTGCGGGTACTCCTGGTAAGTTCGAGGAGGCAGAGCAGCGGAGAATGAAGCGGGTCGAGATGATCCCCGCAATCAATCCCTTGCTAACTCAATTCCTAAGCGTAAGCAAAGACCTTTTATGTTGGAAGCGGATGACGTCAATACGGAGGGACGCCCCCGAGTTTTGCGCCCTTGCTGGTACAAACTTCATGACGTAGGGCGCGCGCACGCCCTACGTCATCAGGAACATCGCGTATCTGCAGCGTCAGGCCAGCCTGGGGACTCCTGGAAGAAACGGCAAGGAGAAGCCGCGGCAGCAACTGTCCATCAGACCCGAAGGGAGTCGCCTTAGAGGTAGAGAGGGTGGATCGAGGGTAAGAGCAGGCACGAACACAACATGTGGCAGGTGACCATGCCCATGGAGAGGACCCCCGTGGGGAGCCACAGTACAGGGCTAGATTCAGGACGCACAAACACAGAATTAGATCTTTTATTCTACAGCTTGATGTATACCACCAGAGGTGGCAGTAGTGAGATAGTCTGGATGTAGCAGTCTCGGGACCCTCGGCAGAGGGGACCCTTCTCACCCCGTTGGTATAGGGGAATTCCGATGTAGGTTTTCCAGCAAGGCAATGCTGTAGATGAGACAGACAGAGTTAGATTACTCACTAGATGGTAGCTGTAGGTATGCGATTCCACCAGGCTGAAGTAGATGGTACTGGCATCGAGGCAGGGAGAGCAGGCCCTCGAGGAGTGAGTACCTGATCCCTGTAAGGCACCTGAAATACAGCAGAGGGCCCCCGAGGTACCCAGGTTAGTCAATACCCCGAAGGGTAGAGGAAGAGCTTCCAGCGGCAGCACGGAAGCAGCAGAGTAGCTTAGACCGGACGAATCCAATCTTGTGCTAACTCAGTGAGCTAGCAATCAAATACAGGCTATATATCCGGATGGTGTGACGTCAATAGAGGGGGACGCCCCCGAGGTTCGCGCCAATGTTGGAATAAAGATGTGGGAAACGCGCACGCGCACCCTAGTAGACCCTTGGGAGGAACATGGCAGGAGGCAGCACCTTAGCCATTCTGGGGATGCCAGAGAGGGTGGCTTGCAGACGTGGCAGTAGCCATTTTCCCAAGGTAAGCGGGAGAAGCCGTGAACAAGGTGAGGCAAACGGGGCGAAGCCGTCTAGAACCGACGGATGCAGCACTTTACAGGAGCTGCCTTCCTCCTGGAGGCATAGGGGCCTCCTGAACACAACTGGGCTTACACTCATTCCTGCCCGAGCTGGATCCCGCCCATGGAGCTCTCTCCCTCTGTGGGATGCCTGGTCCCACACAAGTTTAAAGGGGGAAAACAGGGTCACTCTGTCACAGTCCCATCCAGAAATATATCTCTATATCAGTCTCCTAATGCTTAGAACTATCTTCAAAGCTCTTCAGGTTTTCAAGCCATGCCTAAAAAATAAGGTAGTTCAGATACTATTGGATAAACAAGTTGTAATGTTTTACATAAACAAGTAAGAGTGTACAAGTTCATGAAGACAGTGCAAAAATGTAGTGAAGATTTGGAATTGGGCAATATCCAGAAATATTTTAACAACAACAATATATCTTCCGGGCAAACATAATATATTTACAGACTCCTTAAGTCATCATTACTACCATACAAATGGTCTCTGCATTCCAATATGGTGAACTTTTCATTCCCATTGTTCCACACTTCATTGTGGGTTTATCCCAAACTTTTTATTCCAACATTTGGGAATGCATCTCTAGATAACTTCAAGCTACTATTCAACTTCTCAAAGAGGCCAACAAGCAGCGCCTTATCAATGATACATTATCCATCCCATGGAGTAAAATGTTGATGTATACATTTCCTACAATTCCTTTAATTTCAAAAACATTACTCAAGTTAAGAAAGGACAAGAGAGAGATGATTCTTCTAGCCCAATTTTGGCTTTGACAAGTATGTTTCCCATAGTTAAAAAGAATGGCTATAGCTCTCCCATTCTGCTTACGAAGAATTTCAGATCTCATAACACAATTCAATGGCACTTTAATTAACTCTAATCTTCCATTTCTATCACTCATAGCTTGGATATTGAGAGTGAAGTAGTGTGCAATTTATCTTTTTCTACTGAAGACAGATAGGTGATTCTAGCTGATTCTATCAGCTAAAAAACCTCCTACCAGAAGATCACATAACTTCAAATGGAAAAGATTTTCCCTTTGGTGTTTATCGCAGAATCAAAACCTTTTTTCATGTTGTTTTGCCTTATTCCTTAAATATCCTCTCCATCTCTCACAGTCTGGATTGAAATCAAATTCTGTGAGAGTACACTTCAGTAACAAAGTAGCATACCACCATTATTTATGGGATACCCCACTATTGAAATATGCAATGGTACAAAAATGTATAGGAAAATTGGTTCTTACCTGCTAATTTTCATTCCTGGAATACCACAGATCATTCCAGACAAGTGGGTTTTGCATCCCTACTAGCAGATGGAGGCAGAGAATAAAAAATTTTCAGGTACTGCCATATAACCGAGAGTGCAACCTGCAGTCCCTCAATATTGACCTGTACCCAAGTCAAGATTGTTAACCTCAAAACTTAACTTCACTTCCCAACTAGGGCGAGCAGGGAACCAAAGTTGGAACCTTTTTAACTGGAGTCCTCTCCTCAAACGAGGAAAAGAACAAACTTTATATTTATAATCATTGTAAATTCTGCAGCATCAGCATCTGCAGCTTCAGCAGCCAGAAACAAGAACAGTCTTTCGCAAGGGGTGGGTTTCTAGACTGAATTGTGGTCAGACAAGTGGGATGTACCCAAGCTCCCCTACACTGGAAGGAGACCCAAAAGACCCACAACAACACACTCTCCCCAAATACAGCCTCCTCCGGCCCCGAACATCTAATCGGTAATGTTTGGTAAAAGTGTGTAGAGAAGACCATGTTGCTACCCAACAAATGTCTTGCAGCAATACTAGCTGACACTCCGCTCAAGAGACTGCCTGTGTCCTACTCGAATGTGCCTGCAACCCCTCTGGAATGGTTCAACCTCTATAGAGATAGGAGGAGAAAATTGCTTCCTTTAACCATTGCGCAATATGGCCTCGGAAGCCTTACTTCCCTTCATTGAACCACTGAACAAGACAAACAGATGATCAGAAGTTGAAAACTGATATTAAGGGAAAATAACAGAGTCCGACGAACATCCAGCAAGTGCAGCTCCCTCGCATGCAGCGTATCCGATGTCAAGTGAGGGAAAGCCAGCAACTCCACCATAAGGTTGAGATGAAATGCTGAGATGACCATTGGTAGAAAAGAAGGCACTGTGCGCAACAATACTCTATTGTTTGAAATCCGCGGAAAGGGATCCCTGCATGACAACGGCCTGCAACTCCAAAATCTGTCTAGCTGAATACATCGCCACAAAAAAAAGATGGTCTTCAGGGTGAGTTCCTTCACAGATGCTTTCCTTAACAGCTCAAAAGTGTTATGCTCGTCGGTCACAGATGGCTGCGACCGCTGTTGCTCACCTCTTGCCTCACTGCATTGACTCCGTTGGGTAGACTTGCGGCCTCCGCCAGCTATCGCCGGACAGCTTGCCCCTGTTCCCGGGCCTCCCTGGATGGCGTGGACGCTGCTGACCGCCATCTTGCCCTTGGAGTTCCTTAGGCGCGCGCACGGCACTCTCGGGCCAGTCTTATGCACGTCATTGCGGGAACCTCGGGGGCGTTCCCCCCGGATGACGTCATTCATCGTGGCCTCTTAAGCCGGCTGGCCCTGTCTGCCTATGACTTGGCAACTGGTACCCTCATTGCTGAATCTGCTTCGCTACTATGGACTTCCCGTTCCAGCTCCTGCTTCCTCGGCGTGAGATGTCTCGGGTACCCGCTCCTCTGGGGCCCTTTCCTCATCTCTGGCTATCCACTCCTCAGAGGGCCTTCTGCCTAGGACCGTTGCCTGCCCTGTTCCCCGAGGCTTCCTCTGGAACCATCGCTACTTCTACAGTGAGTACTCTGCTTGTGGACCACTACTGTATCATCTCTACTGAGGAATCCTCATCGGGCCAAGATATTTACCAAACTGGACCTCAGAGGAGCTTACAATTTGGTCAGGATACGACAGGGCGATGAATGGAAAAACGCATTTAACACCTGTGATGGCCATTTTGAATAACTGGTAATGCCATTTGGCCTCTGCAACACTCCAGCGGTGTTTCAGAATATGATGAACGAGATCTTCAGAGACATGACCTACAGTTGCGTCGTGGTCTACCTGGACGACATCCTGGTTTTTTCTCAACACCTCCAGAGCCATCACCAGGACATCGCCAATGTCCTGCAACGCCTAAGGGACAACTAGTTATATGCCAAGCTGGAGAAATGCTCTTTCGAACAGGAGTCTGTCCCTTTTCTAGGCTATGTGGTCTTGAGCCTGGGTTTCCAGATGGATCCTCAGAAGACCAAGAGTATTCGCAATTGGCCTCAACCAACGGGCCTTAAAGCGCTCCAAAGATTTCTTGGTTTTATGAACTACTACAGGTCGTTCATCCATCATTATTCAACACTGACCACCCCACTCACAGCCATGACTCGTAAGGGAGCCAACCCATCTCAGTGGTCACCCGAGGCCGTGACCACCTTACAGGAGTTCAAGGAGGTGTTCCTACGAGAACCATACTTGCGTCATCCCGACCCCTGACGACCCTTCATCATCGAAGTAGACGCTTCAGACGTCGGTGTTGGTGCAGTTCTCAGCCAGCATTCAGCCAATCACACCTTGCACCCATGCTCCTTAAAATAACATAAGAACATAAGAATTTGCCATGCTGGGTCAGACCAAGAGATCATCAAGCCCAGCATCCTGTTTCCAACAGAGGCCAAATCAGGCCACAAGAACCTGGCAATTATCCAAACACTAAGAAGATCCAATGCTACTGATGCAATTAATAGCAGTGGCTATTCCCTAAGTAAACTTGATTAATAGCCGTTAATGGACTTCTCCTCCAAGAACTTATCCAAACCTTTTTTGAACCCAGCTACACTAACTGCACTAACCACATCCTCTGGCAACAAGTTCCAGAGCTTTATTGTGCGTTGAGTAAAAAAAGATATTTTCTCCGATTAGTCTTAAATGTGCTACTTGCTAACTTCATGGAATGCCCCCTAGTCCTTCTATGATTCAAAAGTGAAAATAACCGAGTCACATCTACTCTTTCAAGACCTCTCATGATCTTAAAGACCTCTATCATATCCCCCCTCAGCCGTCTCTTCTCCAAGCTGAACAGCCCTAACCTCTTCAGCCTTTCCTCATAGGGGAGCTGTTCCATCCCCTTTATCATTTTGGTTGCCCTTCTCTGTACCTTCTCCATTGCACTATATCTTTTTTGAGATGCAGTGACCAGAATTGTACACAGTATTCAAGGTGTGGTCTCACCATGGAGCGATATAGAGGCATTATGACATTTTGACTGCTGCAGCATTTTGACTGCTGCAGCACACTGAGCCGATGATTTTAAAGTATTATCCACTATGATGCCTAGATCTTTTTCCTGGGTGGTAGCTCCTAATATGGAACCTAACATCGTGTAACTACAGCAAGGGTTATTTTTCCCTATATGCAACACCTTGCACTTGTCCACATTAAATTTCATCTACCATTTGGATGCCCAATCTTCCAGTCTTGCAAGGTCCTCCTGTAATGTATCACAGTCTGCTTGTGATTTAACTACTCTGAATAATTATGTATCATCCGCAAAATTGATAACCTCACTCATCGTATTCCTTTCCAGATCATTTATATATATATTGAAAAGCACCAGTCCAAGTACAGATCCCTGAGGCACTCCACTGTTTACCCTTTTCCACTGAGAAAATTGACCATTTAATCCTATTCTCTGTTTCCTGTCTTTTAACCAGTTTGTAATCCACGAAAGGACATCGCCTCCTATCCCATGACTTTTTAGTTTTCGTAGAAGCCTCTCATGAGGGACTTTGTCAAATGCCTTCTGAAAATCCAAATACACTACATCTACCGGTTCACCTTTATCCACATGTTTATTAACCCCTTCAAAAAAATGAAACAGATTTGTTAGGCAAGACTTACCTTGGGTAAATTCGTGTTATTTATTTATTTATTTATTTATTTATTTATTTAACAGGTTTTATATACCGTCATTCGGCTTCATTATAAAGCCATCATAACGGTTTACAAACATGTTAGAGTTTACAGACATGTTACTAGTAATAGAGAGACCTATGGATTGCACGAAGGGGTGCACAAAGGGGAGTGCCCCTTTGTCGCGCCCCTTCGGCGCTCAACATACAGTGCGCGACGCCTGGTGGTATGGCGCCGTTAATGGACCATCGGCATCCTCAGCGATGTCAGGGGGGCTTGTCTAGCGATCGGGACTCTCTCCTCGCGCTTCCCTGTCATTTCAAGATGAATTCTCTGCCCTTCTCATTTTTTTTCTTATGGCTGTGAAGTTATTTCAGGGTGCCCGGTGGTGGTGGAGGGTGGCCTCCCTAAGTGCCGACGCCTGGTGGTATGGCACCGTTAACAGACTGTGTTCCATTAAATCATGTCTTTCTATATGCTCTACGCTTCTCCCCGGCTGAACGTAATTATGGAATCGGGGACAAGGATTTACTCGCGATTAAACTGGCCTTCAAGGAGTGATACCCTGGCTCGAGGGAGCGCAGCACCAGATTATGGTATATACTGACCACAAGAACCTCGAGTACCTGCACCATGCTCAATGCCTGAATTACAGGCAGGCCCGCTGGTCTCTCTTTTTTACTCGGTTCAGTTTCCTATGATACCAGCCGGCACTCTCTCGTTCTTTCACCATGTTGTCCATCACTGCTGAGACCTTGTCTGTTGTAGTAAGGGCCACAGGGCTCTCCCTCTGGGCGGGGTCTTCACTCGCCACGACCCAAGGGCCCACTATTAGTTCAAGGCACACAGAACGTAACAGATTTCTAACCCCATGGACCCGGCTCAGTTCTCAGCCTTGCAGGCCATTCCTGGCCTGGCCCAACGGATCACCGAGCAACAGAGGTCTCTCGACACGTTGGCTACCGCCTTTAACCTGCTGAATTCCAGACTGAAGGATTCTTCTATTTCCAGCGAGAATGCATCACCCCCGGTGGTTACCGGGCGAACTACAGTTCCTCTACCAGCCCCCATGCGTTTCACAGGAGACTCCCTGTTGTGTAGGGGCTTCCTCAATCAATGCTGTATGCATTTCTCTCTACAATCAGCTTACTTTCCTACTGCTACTACCAAGATTACTTACATTTTGTCCCTGTTGGATGGGAAAGCCCTGGCCAGGGCTTCACCCCTTTGGGAACACAATGACCCAATCCTAAATGACTTGCCTGAATTTCTGGCTCTCTTTAAGTCAGTTTTTTGATGACCCCGCTCGCCAGTCCATTGCTGGTTCAGCACTCCTAGACTTACATCATGGAACCAAACCACTCCCGGACTATGTGATTGAATTCAAGACCCTGTCTTCTGA
The DNA here is from genome assembly GCF_901001135.1 of Rhinatrema bivittatum. Classification (NCBI taxonomy): domain Eukaryota; kingdom Metazoa; phylum Chordata; class Amphibia; order Gymnophiona; family Rhinatrematidae; genus Rhinatrema; species Rhinatrema bivittatum. The sequence goes on from NC_042620.1 coordinate 276,463,880, forward strand.
AATCCTATGGGATTCAGGTTGCCTAAGAGCTACATTTCTATGGGGACTCAATTCCTGCATAAAAGATGAACTTGCCGCCCAGGAGTTATCTGACACTTTAAGCTCTCTGATGGACCTTGCTGGGCGAATTGACCACCTTATACGCGAACGCTCGGCTGAGGAAAAACCTCTGAAGAAGCACATATCCAGTGGTATCCATTCACGGAATCTGCCGCCCACTCCGATCCAGGCTGCACCTAGCCCTGAAGAAGAAGATGAACCTATGCAATTAGGCCGTAGTCATCTGACCGCCAAGGAAAGGCACTTTCATAAAAAGATGGGCCTGTGCATGTATTGCGGGAAGACTGGCCATGCAATTCAAACCTGCCCTATCTGTCCAGAAAACATGCAGACCTAGGATCCACTGGAGGACTCTTCCTAGGTCTAACTGCTCCTTCTCCTCCACTGACTCTTCCTGTCTCCATCATCTCTGGGCCTCTCGAATTCGCCACTCAAGCTCTGGTCGACTCGGGTGCAGGTAGGAATTTTATTCTCAAAAGATTGTTAGAACACCTATGACTTCCTACTGAGCCAGTACCCACACTGCTGCTCCTCTTTTCCATTCTTGGCGAGCCCTTGCCTGGAGAAGTTACGATCACGACACAGCCTGTTTGTTTCCGCACAGGATCCTTGCATACAGAGACCATCACGTTCCTGGTTCTCGAAAAGGCCATCCACCCTATAGTGCTTGGCATACCCTGGCTACAAGATCACTCTCCTCAATTTAATTGGTCATCTATGGAGCTATCTCAATGGGGCCCTGACTGCCATAACAGATGTCTAAAAAAAATAACTCCACTGCCATGTATGGCTACTACGTCCGCTCCTCCTGGCCTACCACCACAGTATGCTTCCTCAAGATGTATTCTCAAAGCAAGCTGCAGATGTACTTCCACCACATAGAACCTTTGACTGTGCAATCAATTTAAAGCCCAATTCCGAGCCACCCAGAGGAAGAGTTTATCTACTCTCCCTATCAGAAACTGAGGCCATGTCGGCTTATATCCAAGAAAATCTGCAGAAAGGGTTTATTAGACCCTCCAAATCTCCAGCAGGAGCCGGATTCTTTTTCGCCAGCAAGAAGGATGGATCCCTTCGCCCTTGCATTGACTACAGAGGTCTGTTCGAGATCACCATCAAAGACCGGTACCCCTTACCGTTAATTTCAGAATTATTTGATCGGCTCCAGGGGGCGAAGATTTTCACAAAATTGGATCTAAAAAGCGCCTACAATCTCGTTCATATCCATCATGGTGATGAGTGGAAAATGGCTTTTAATACCCGCGATGGCCACTTCAAATATTTGGTAATGCCTTTTGGCCTCTTTAATGCCCCGGCCGTATTTCAAAATTTGATGAACGACATTTTGTATGACCTACTGTATCAGTGTGTGGTTGTTTACCTAGATGACATCCTCATTTTTTCCTGTGATGTGCAAACCTACCAAACTGATGTCATTACTGTCTTACAGCGGCTTCGGGATAACCGCCTGTACATCAAGCTCGAAAAAGTGTGCCTTTCATCAAGAGTCTGTTACGACTGCTGCTCAGATTTAGTGGAACCACAGTTGGAGACCGCTTACCTTAGGAGACGGGAGCCGGAGCTGGAGAATGACAGCGAAATCCGAAAGACAGTCCTGGTCAGGGCAGGCAGCAGGCAATCAGAAACCAAAGCAGATAATCCAACAGGCAGGCGGCAAGCAGGGTAATCCAGTAGACAGTCCAGGTCAGGGCAGGCAGCAGGCAATCAGGAACCAAAGCAGATAATCCAACAGGCAGGCGGCAAGCAGGGTAATCCAGTAGACAGTCCAGGTCAGGGCAGGCAGCAGGCAAACAGGAACCAAAGCAGATAATCCAACAGGCAGGCGGCAAACAGGGAATTCCAGAAGACAGTCCAGGTCAGGGCAGGCAGCAGGCAAACAGGAACCAAAGCAGATAATCCAACAGGCAGGCGGCAAACAGGGAATTCCAGAAGACAGTCCAGGTCAGATCAGACGGAACACAGCAGAATCCAAAAGCGAGCACTCAGAAAACACTCGTGGCCGAAGCAGAGAGCAAAGGAAAAAGCTCTCCTTAAATAGCCCGGGTTCCCGCGCAAACTGCTCCACCGTCGGCGTCTGACGTCATGGGGGCGTGTCTTGGCTCCGAATCCCGCGGGACCTGAGTGCCGACGTCAACGCGGAAACCCTGCCGACGCCGCCGGAGGGAACGCCCCGATGGGCACGGGACCGTGTTGCCGACGCTGCCGAGCCAGCCCTGCCGCCAACGAGCCCAGAAACGCCGTCTCCCGCGCGGGTCCCCGCTGGTAAGTTCGCGGCAGTGGTAACAGAGTCTATTCCATTCCTTGGGTACATTGTGTCCACTAAGGGATTTCAGATGGACTCCCAGAAGACAAAAAGCATACAAGACTGGCCTCAACCCACTGTATCAAGACTCTATGCCACTTCCTTGGCTTTACAAATTATTATCGCACCTCTATCAAGGACTACTCTTCCTTGACTTCAAACTGGTCTCCAGAGGCCATCTCTGCATTCCAAGTGCTCAAAAGAGCCTTCCTCCAGAAACCCTGCTTACACCACCCTGATCCTCACAAGCCATTCTTTGTCAAGGTGGATGCCTCAGATGTCGGCGTTGCGGCCGTACTTAGCTAGCACAGTGATACACTCATTTTACAACCCTGCTCCTTCTTCTTGAGACGCTTATCACCAGCAGAGAGGAATTACAGCATCGGCGATAAGGAACTGCTTGCCATCAAGCTTGCGTTCGAAGAGTGGCGTCCCTGGTTAGAAGTTGCCCAACATCAGATAACCGTGTTCACTGACCACAAGAATCTGGAATATCTTTGCCATGCTCAGAGGCTCAATCATCACCAAGCTAGATGGTCACTGTTTTTTAACAGGTTCAACTTCCTGCTCAAATATCGTCCTGCTGAGAAGAATGTTCAGGCAGATGTTCTCTCCCGGTCCTTCACTCCTGATGATGTTCCAGATGAACCATGTCACATTATTGACCCTGAGAAGTTAATGCTGGCCGCTACCCATTCGGTTCCCACAGGTAAAACAGTGGTTCCACTGTCTCTAAGGAAGAAGCTTTTGAATTGGGCTCACTACTCTAAGTTAGCAGGCCACCCAGGACAAGCCTGTACCCTTGCTACCCTATAGCAATACTATTGGTGGCCGTCTATGAGAAAAGACGTGCACGCGTACATGGAATCCTGCACCTCCTGCGCCAGGCAAAAGCCTCCTGCTGGTTGCCCTTAGGGTCTGCTCCAACCTTTGTCCATTCCTGATGAACCCTGGATGCATATTGCAACCAACTTCTTGGTCGATCTACCACCTTTAGTGGGAACAATACGATATGGATTACCATGGACCGGTTCTCAAAAATGGCGTACTTCGTTGTTCTACCAGGACTGCCATCTGCCCCAGAATTAGCCAAACTATTTGTGCGGCATAGTTTTCGCTTACATGGGATGCCGAAACACATTGTATTGAACAGAGGAGTCCAGTTCACCGCCAAGTTCTGAAGGGCACTATGTCGAAAGTTAGATATTTCTCTGGATTTGACTTCTGCATATCACCCCCAATCTAATGGACAAATGGAGAGAATGAACAGGACCCTTAAACAGTTCATCCGTGCCTATGTCAACTGTAGGCAGAATGATTGGGCAGAGTTACTACCCTGGGCTGAGTTCGCCTTGAATTCGCATCCGGCAACTGCCACAGGATCCACACCATTTCAGATTGTGTATGGTCGTCAGCCACTTCCACTGCTTCCCATATCATTGACTGGTACATCACCGGCTGCCCAAGCTACTGCTGACGAGATACACCAACTCTGGACTCAGACCAAGGAGCTTCTACATAAGGCTGGACAAAAAAGATTCTATGATGCTCATCATTAAGCGGCTCCCCAGTTTAAGCCAGGAGATAAGGTATGGCTCAATACCAAATATATCCGGCTCCAGCTACCTTCGGTTCTATTCTCTCTGCGATACATTGGACCCTTCACCATCCTCCGACATTTGGGACCTTTGACTTACAGTTTGAGGTTGCCACCCTCAATGAAAATACACAGCATTTTCCATGTTTCACTCCTGAAACCACTTATCCTCTCAGAGTTTTCTCATAAGACTCCTGATCCATAATCCCTTGATGCTGAAGATGACATCATGTACAAGGTGGATGACATATTGGATGTCCATAAAAGAGGAAAGCACTGGGAGTACCTAATTTCCTAGGAAGAATACGGACCAGAAGAAAACAGCTGGGAACCTGCTGCCAACATACTGGACAAAGAGATGCTACATTGCTTTCACCTTGCTCATCCTAGGAAGCCAAACCCCCCTGGGAGGGGCCCTAAGAAGGGGGGGTACTGTTGCGCCCATCAGTCGCAGGTAGCTGCAATCTTGGCTGCTCACCTTCTTTCTCTATGCAGCTCCGAGTCTGGGGAGAATGGTGGCCTCCGCTTCCACACGCCGACCCTCATGGCTTACCCGAGACAGCATGGATTCTCCCGGCAGCCATCTTACTTCCGGGGTTACCTAAGGCACGCGCACGCATGCCTGCCCCCATCTTAAACGCATCATGGCGGGAACCTCGGGGGCATCCCCAGCGCATGACGTCATCCGCTTACCATACTTAAGCCCAGCGGACTTCTTGCAATACGAGTTAGCAAGGATTCCTGTCCTACTATTTCCACCACACTGGGACTTCGTCTCGCTATCCTACTGGGTGACCTAGGTACCCGCTCCTCGGGGGCCTTGCTGCACTCAGGGCTATCCTCTCCTCGGAGAGCCATTACTATCTGTTTCTTTGTTCCAGTGAGTTCCTGCATCATCCTCGGACGACCCTTGCTGTTCCTGTTCCGGACCTCCTCAGTGCCTGATCTTCCATTTACTTCCACAGTACCGGCGTGAGTACAGAACCTGCTCTTCTACCTTGTGGCACGGATTCTCAGGTTACCCCGCTTGCGGGCCACTACCGGATCCCTCTAGTCTTGTGCACTTCCCATTGGCTTCTGGCCTACCCCGCGCTGCGGACCACTACCAGAGTTGCCAGCACAAGTTACGCCTAGAGAAGGTATTCACCGGACTACTCCATGCTGCAGATTACTATCGGACTGACCAGCTGCAGGTCACTCTCTCTGAACTGACTCTATTGATCTGCTTCTCGGATCACCATTGGCTGTATAATAAAGTTGTTTCCTCTGTTGTCCATCACTGCTGAGACCTTGCCTGTTGTAATAAGGGCCACAGGGCTTCTCCATGTGGGCGGAGTCTTCACTCGCCATGACCCAAGGGCTCACTATTAGTTCAAGACGCACAGAACGTAACACTGAAAAGATGGGCCCCTGTTGCAGCCATCCCTGCAGATGAGCCAACCAGACCATCCGCTGGGATATGCACCAGATCCGCAAACCATGGATGGTGTGGCCACTCTGCGCCATGAAAATCACCTTTCCTGGATGTTACTCTATGCAACGCAGCAAGTGTCTATAAGAAGCTATGGGGGAAACACAATCAGCAAAAGCTTTGTCGGCCAAGGCTGAACCAGGGCATCAATCTTCTCTGAACTGATCTCCTGCAACTCAAGAACCATTCTTCCTTGGCATTGCCTCTGGATGCCATGAGATCCAGCTGGGGAGTGCCCCACCTGGCACCAATCAGGGTAAATGCCTCTACTGACAACTTTCATTCCCCCGGATCCAGCTGTCACCTGCTGAGAATTTGCTTGCATGTTGCCAACTCTAGGCATGTGTGACACCGCTAGGTCCTCGAGATGTTTCTCCAGCAGACAAAAAGCTCTTGGGCCTCCAGAGATACCAGACAACTCTTCATCTTGCCCTGATGATTGATGTACACCACCGTCATTACATTGTCTGAGAAAACCCATTCAGCCTGGCTTATAAACCTCGGAAGAAAAGCCACCAATGCCCTGCAAACCGTCCTTGTTTCCAAACGATTAATCAACCAGGACACTTCCATTACCAACCACTGACCTTGAGCCATTTTTTCTTGACACACCACTCCCCAGCCCTTAAGGCTGGCATCCATGGTCACCACCACCCAGTAGGGAACCTCAAGCAGCACTCCTCTCTCCAAATTGGGATGCGACAGCCACCACAAGAGATTGGACCTGGAACCCCCTGAAATGGTAGCAGATTCCAATGGGACTAGAGTGCCCTCTTCAGAGGCCTCATGTGAAAAAATGCCCATGGAAATAACTCCAGCACAGACACCTAGAACCCAGGACCTGCAAATAATCCCAGACCCTGGGAATGGCCAATCACAGCAGTCGAAGCACCTGAGACTGTAACTTTGAAATCCTATCCAAGGTAAGGAACACCTTTCCTATTTGGGTATTGAAACACGCCCCCAGATATTCCAATAACTGGGACGGCTCCAGGTGGCTTTTTGCAAAGTTCACCACCCAGCTCAGAGACTGCAATAACTCCAAGACCCGCCGAATCGAGTGACGACATTCCCCTTCCGAATTCATCTGGATTAGCCAGTCTAGGTATGGGTGAGCTAGAATCCCTTCCCTCCTGAATGCTACAGCTACCACCACCATCACTTTAGTGAAAGTTTGTGGCACCATCACTAACTTGAAAGGAAGAGCCTGAAACTGCTCCCCCAGTACCGTGAACCACAGAAACTTCTGATGTACTGAATATATCAGGATGTGAAGCGAGGCTTCCATTAAATCCAACGACACCAGAAACTCTCCTTTGTGAACCACTACTATTACAGTATGCAGCATTTCCATTCGAAAACACAGGACCCATAACACTGCATTGACCTTCTGCAGATCGAGAATGGACCAAAAAATGCTCTCCTTTTTGGGAACTATGAAGTACACCAAATACCTTCCTTTTCCTGGCTCTGGAGGTACTGGAACAATCGCATCCAGGCACCTCAATTTCTGCAATGTTTCTTGAACCTCCTCTCGCTTGACACGGGAGGTGCAGTGGGATACCATACAGGCTTCCTTGACAAGGTGAGAAAATTCTAAAGCATAGCCATCTTTTATCACCTCCAGAACCATTGATCCAACGTAATCTTGGTCCACTCCTTGTAAAAGATGGCTAGTCTCCCCCTGATTTCCAAGGAAGAGTGGACCAGCCTGACCTCATTGAGAGGCCTTACTCCCTACAATCCCTTGACTAGAACTGTCCTAGGAGGGTCTATGTGCCCCCAAAAGGATTGCTGTATCCCTGAGCCCAGCTTCTACCCCAAAGTTTCCGAACTCCTGTTGGAGTGAAATCTTTTCACTTCTCGAAAATGAGATCTCAGAGGCAAAGTTTTCCTTCCAACCTTCCTATCCTCAGGCAACTTATTCCCTTTTGACTCAGCCAACTAATTCACTAACTGCTCCAAATCCTCTCCAAATAACAGCTTTCCTTTAAAAGGAAGATTAGACAGCTGCAACTTGAACCACCCATCCGCAGCCCATTTACGCAACCTCAGCAGTCTCTGCACCACCACCATAGAAACCATGTTTCTAGTGGACATCCTGACCAAGTTGTAAACCACATCTACCATATAGGCCACCCCAGCTTCCAACCGGGTGGCCTGCTTGGAGACGGTGGCCATACCTGAATTCTTCTCCTGCGCCTTCTACACCCAATGTAAACAGGTCCTCTGCATCAGGCTCCTACAGACTGCTGCCCGAAGGCTCAAAGCTGAGACTTCAAACATCCTCTTCAACTGAATCTCTAGCCTTTGGTCCTGAACATCCTTCAATGTGGCAGATCCTTCCACTGGGATGGTCATCTTCTTGGTCACTGCAGACACTACTGCATCCATCTTTGGAAGTCTCAAAAGCTCTAACATCTCTTCCAGCAAAGTAGCCCTGGCTACTTTAAGTCCTGCTTCAGGAGTATCCCATTCATGGACCACCAATTACTTTACCTTCTTTGGTAAAGGAAAAGTCTTCAGAGGCCCACGCAGTCCATTTAGGACTGGATCCACCCTCTTGTTGGCTGACTCTTCCTGAGTGACCTTGATTCCCAGTACCTCTAGCATATGGGGGATAATAGGACGCAGCTCCTCCTTGCAGAACATTCTAACTACCCTTGGATCATTTCCTTCCACGATAGGAATCACCTCCTCATCCTTATCTGCAGCAGGCACAGTATCCACAGGCGCAACTCCAAGATCATCCGCCGGATCACCTCCAGGATCATCCACCAGATTCTCTCCAGGGTCATTCCCCAGATTTTCCTGAAGATTGTCTGCACCCTCCAAATCCTCTGAAGACTCCTCATCTCCACCCGATGGATGTCTCAGCCCCAAGAGATGACACAGAACCCCTGGCTTAGTCTGCGCAGATGATCTAGGCTTCTTTTCCGGGTGTTGAGACTTCTGGGTGGACGAGTGCTTATTTCCTGCTCTCCATTTTGCCAGATAGGCCTTATGGAGTAGCAGGACAAAACCTATGGAAAAATTTTCAGAGTCACTAGACTATCTACATCCTCCTTACACAGCTCCCCTGCCCCCTCTTGGTCCTCTTCTACATCCTGACACACCAGAGAGAGAGGTGGTAGGGAATCCCTGGGCTCCCTAGTCATTGCCTGCCTTGCTCCACGTGCAGAAGATATGGCCGCTGCCCCTTTCTCTCCCCAGGGGCCTCCAAAACAGGTGCTGCTGAGTGGATGCAGCATTTGCTGCCTGCAATTTCTATGGAGGTTCCTCACTTCGGGAGATACAGGAAGCACACAACGAGGTCAAATTTAGGCACAATCGGCGTGAACCACAGGCTCTGACACTTTTCCACGCACCGTGGGAGGTGCCATCACTCTACAGCTTGCCGCAGTTGGCTCACTAAAAAAGTGTGCCGCAATACCAGTTGCTTCTTGCCAAAACAGCCAAATAGCCCCTCAACCACCAAGCAGACCTGAAGTACTGCTGTGGAACTGCAGGCTCCCTCTCTTACCCTGATCCGTTCTTGGATGCACAGATTCAGCCACTCACACAGCCCTGCTCTGCACTGCACTACCTCTCTCCTCTTTTTTTTTTTTTTTTTTAAAGCGACAGCGCCCCCAAAAGAAGACAAGAAAATAAATACTTTCCTATTTTCCTGCTTCCAGTGCTTCTGGCTGCTGAGTGGGGTAGAGAAGGCGTCAGAGAGGACGAGGGAACCAGGACCCATGGCTGTCCCCCCCCTCCAGATGCTGAGGGTCAAGCCAATTCTGGGATCTCCACCCCACTGCTCGCCCTGCTCTACCTGAGGGATGGACCACGAAGGAATCTAACACCTCAGAAAGCTTCCATGAATCCTCGTGCTACTTTTTTCTTCTCCTTGTTCTGTCTTTCTTTCCTTTTCTACTTTCATTTTTTTACAAAACTCCAGACTGCAGGTTTAGCACCTCTGTCATCTGATGGAGACAGAGAAATACTGAGGGACTACAGGTGGCACTTTTGGTTATGCAGCAGTGCCTGAAATGTTTTTATTCTCTGCCTCCATCTGCTGGTAGGGATGCAAAAACCACTTGTCTGGATTGATCTGGCTTATGAACAGGAACGAAGGATAATACAGCCTGAAACCACCCTTCAAAGAACTGCCTCCTCAATGGGACTTAAATATAGTTGTTTCTCAATTAAATGAAACCCCCTTTTGAACTTTTGGAAACAGTGGATTTAAAGTTTCTAAGCTGGAAGATATTATTCCTTATAGTCATCACATCAGTTCACAGAGTAAATGAACAAGCTTTAATAATTTCTGCTCCTTATATGAAGATTTACAAGGATAAAATAGTTTTAAGAACCCATCCCGAGTTCTTTCCAAAGAACTCAATTTATATATAAATATATAAATTTATATATAAATATATAAATTTAAACTAGTTGCTTGTGCTGCCATTTTTTTTCCAAAGCCTCATTCTTCTCCAGAAGAACAATCCCTGCATATTCTAGATTGCAGAAGAGCTCTTTTATTCTGTTTGGAAACTACAACTATTTCTTTCATATGATGAAAGTAGAAGGGGAGTGTTGCGCTTCCCGGCCACTGCTGCTCCATGGCCGGTCCTGCTCTCCTCTCCTGTCCGTCTACCAGCTCTGTCCTCATATCCTCGGCCGATGCAGCAAGTTCGCAGCGTCCCCGGCTCCTCCGCTCACCATCTCCCACGCTGGTCTCACAGGGTTCCGTGTCTTCCTGCTCCTCGGCCCCGCCCCTAGGCGCACACGCGGCTGACATCACTCTACTTGAAGGGCCAAGCGTGGGAAACCCGAACTCGGCGCTCCCCAATGACATTACACTCCCTCTGAATATATGGCAAGGCCCGTTCCCCTGACCCTGGCAATCAGGTCGTACACTCCAGTGTCTTTAGTTTGACTTCCTGCGTTCCAGTGTCTTGCTCCTGTGTCTTCTGTTCTAGTTCCTCTGTTCCAGCGTCACCTGTTCCAGCGTCCTGTTCCAGTGTCTCCTGTGTCTCCTGTTCCAGCATCTCCTGTGTCTCCTGTTCCAGCTTCTCCTGTTCCTTCGTCTCTCCATTCCTGGTAGTACCCTTCAGAGTGGTCTCACGGTACAGACCTTTGCCTATTCTCTTGCTTGCTGCCTGACCTGACCTCTGCCTGAATTCCGACTACTCTTGATTGCTGCCTGACCTGACCTTTGCCTGGAACTTGACTACTCTTGATCGCCGCCTGGAACTTGACCTCTGCCTGACCTGACTACGCCTGGATTGACTTCTGTTACCGACCCTGCTTTGGCTGATCATTCTGGACTGATACTCTGGCCTTGATCCTCGCTATACACTCGGACACTCTCTTCTGGCCTCCTGCTACCTCTGGACTTCCCTGTCTGCATACCGACCACGCACCCTTGTTCGTGGTGGGCACTCCCTTGAACTTTCTCTCTAGGAGACCCTGCGAGGCCTCAAGAGGACAATCTTCAAAAGCCATTTCTTTAGGTACATACTGATTTACATGGATAAAAGCCATGTAGAGAAGGGCAATTTAAAAATATACACAGTGTTCTACATAATGTATATTTTTACCCACATAAACTGGAAGCATTTAAGGGGACAGTTTAGATCGGGGGAAGAAAATAACACGTGTGAATGGCATTTGGATATGTATTTTATATATCTGATTTATGGAGTCTTTATCTTCAAACACTCCCCAGCAAGAAGCCTTAGCAGTGATACATTTGGCCTTAGATAAACCTACTCTACCAGCATGAATACCTACCCAGTTTCTGGCTGACCTACACAATTGGCTCTGACAGAGAATTACTTTGAATTTGATGCAGTCTTTTATAAACAGATTAAAGGAGCAGCTATGGGAGCCATGATGGCCCCCGATTTAGCCTGTTTTTGTTTCTGATTTCGAGGACAAGGTGGTATATACATCATCCTTTTCCCCTATGTCATCTTATGGCTATGTTACATTGATGAAATGTTTTTGATTTGGAAAGGTACATAGATGGTCTTTTTTGAGTTTTTTAATCTTTTGAATACTAGTAATCCTCATTTGAAATTTATATATATTATGCATAAGGAAAGAGTTTCTTTTCTGGTCATGTGGGTATGTTGCTCTGATGGGCTTTTGACAACTACATTATTTAGAAAGCCCACTAACAGGTATAGCCTCTTACATTACCGGAGTTTCCATCCCCAACATCTTAGAGATAACCTACCAGTTGGCCAAATCTTTGCCTACATTGTGTCTGTTCATCAATTTCAGAAGTTAAGCAACCTGCATTAATTTTAAAGGCACGCTTTTTAGAACAGGTATCCCATTTGGGTAATATAATATGCATACAAACGAGCGTTATTCATAAACTATGATCTTCTTTTCAAATCACATGATGTGTTGTGTACTGATCAGGTGGTGTGTGTATTACCTTGCACCATTTTTACTAGGCAGGTGGTTCATATTATTAAATAACATTGGCCTCTTTTGCAGGTTCATCCATCTTTAAAGACCCCCCCGCCCCCCCACCACCATTTTTTGCTTGTAAAAGAGCTTTGAATTTACAAGAACATTTCTAGCACGTTTTTCTAGCAGTCTATTACACCTTTTCTGGTCATCTACCCTGTGGGCACTGCAAGGTTTGCAGTATGTCCTTTATTACTAAAGGTTTTTGTACATCCACAATCCTTGAAAGAATACCATTTGAAGGTGTCTACAAATTTTGAATCCACTCAAGTTGTTTACATTATACTGTGCCTGTGTAACATGATCTATGTGGGTAAAACTATGGACTGGTAAAAACTAGGAACACTGTGGTGGGATTTGCACACAACACATAGAGGCTCCTTTAACTGAACATTGGCTGCAATGTCATCATAATAATAGAATAAAGCAATATAACCTCTGTTGTGGAAAATTCTATAATGTAACTCCATAATCCCACACAGTAAAATGCTGTAATAAATAATAGATTGTGACCATCATACAAATGCCAGTTGCAAGTTCAAAATTGCCTTGTAAATACAAGGCGTGTTGTTATAATCATAGGTCAAACTGTGTTATGCATCTTCATTGAAACTTTAAACGTTTTTGGTTTTTTTTGAGAAGTTTTGTATCCTTGCTGATAAAGTCTGTGTGTAAAAACGGGTCACTTATCTCAAAAGAAGCACCCGACACCGGCAATGTTTCTAGTTCTGCTTCAGGGGTGAGTGAACTTCTGAGACAAACTTCTAGGGGTGTGCATTCGTTTGCAACGTATTGGCAATCCGCAATGTATATGTCCATATTCATTGTATTTGTGGGATCGTGAAACATATCGCAATTCCCCATGAATATAACATATCATCCGTTCCATACGTTTAGCACCGCATGCTTTTCTTAGCAGCCATTTGAAATTGGAGAACACCATTTGGGTGTATCCATAGCCAAAAACCAGCCCTTTCCTGTGAGTCATCAGTGATCTCACAGCCCTGTCAGAGTGGGTCGGACAGGTTGGCAAGGAGACCAGAATGCAACATATCAACGATAAGAATCTTTGCAATGCAGCCAATCGCGCTCTCACTCAGTGGTCGGTGACGCTTTTCCTGATGACCCAGCACTATATATACTTAAGCACGCGGCGTGCCACGCACTTTCTTTGCAGGGGTGGGTGGTGTGGGAGGTGGTCTCTCTGCGGAAGGTGGCTGTACTCAGAGCTAGTCTGAGTTCTCAAATCTGTTTTCACTTGCTAGCTAGGCTAGCTACTTAGATAGAAAACGATATTTGTTCTGCTTTTGGCTGCAGTGCCAGCTAACCTTGGTTTTTTTTAAATCACTTTTTTTAGTTGATCTGAGACGGTCTCTCTGTGCCACGGAGAGAAGCTGCTAACAGTGGCATTTTGTTGTTTAATTCACCCCCTGGGGTAGGTTGCAAGCACTATTTGTGGGTGGGAGAGATATATTCAATTGCTAGATAGTTTGCTAGAATTTCCATTGAAAAATATATTTCATTGATTTTCCTGCTTTGCCAACAATTCCAGCTTTTTTGTTAATTGCATTTTTTTTAATTGAGCTCACTCAGTCTCTCTGTGCACTGGGCATCAGTGCCAGTGGGCACTGGGTAGTTTTGTAGACTCAAGTATATTGGGACAGTGGGTGTCTGTGAAACCAAATCCCCAGTGGGCCTCTTTTATAGTTACCACTTTGTTGTGTGCACACACATTACATTACTGCACATCAAGGCACTGTGCCCGTGGGCAGCCAGTTTTGCAAACTCAAGTACATTGGGACAACAGTGTTCTGTGAGGCCAAATCCCCAGTGGGCCTCTTTTGTAGTTACCACTTTCTTGTGTGCACACACATTACATTAGTGCACATCAAGGCACTGTGCCCTTGGGCAGCCAGTTTTGCAGACTCAAGTATATTGGGACAGTGTGTGTCTGTGAAGCCAAATCCCCATTGGGCCTCTTTTGGAAATAATTCTTTTAATCGAAATCCCTAGAAGGCAGTGACATTAAATCCATAATGTCAGGGAAAGCTAGATGTGGTTGAGTGATGAGACTGGCAGAGGAGGCACTCCAGTCCCCCATTAAAGTTAAAAAGGGACCTGTTGCAATCTAAACTCTTTGGAGGGGCAGGCAGTTCCATCCAGAAAAAAATGAAATCGAAACATGATGCATCGCCACCACCTGTTTCTGACCCTGTAGTTTTGGAGGTGAGGGAAGGGGAGGCTGAGTCATGTCAGACAAAATGTGACACCCAAAAGCAGCAGTGGCACAGCAGTCTCGACTTAGCGTTGACAATGTAGCGCAAGCACTGTTTGCTTCTGATTCAGATGAAGAATCATCTTATGTGGGATTCTCATCAGAAATGGAAGCAGTAATAGCTGACGAACTTTTAGGAGGATTCGTTAGTCCTGTCTTAGCCTCTTCTTCAGTGCAGCAGGGGAGAGATAAACTGATGAAGAGGAGGAGGAAGAGCAGTCAGCACAGGCACAGAGTGTGACTGATGCCCCTCGCATTGCTTCTGAGGGTGCATCCACTACTTCAGCTCCAGTGTCAGCATCCACCCCCAAGGCTATACAGAAGGGAGGATCACAAAAGACATCTGTGATCTGGAGCAACTTTAAAGTGACGGAGGACCCGTGTTTTGTTTGGTGTAATTACTGTGGCAGGGCTATTAGCAGAGGCAAGCAAATGAGAAATCTATCTAATTTTGGCATGATGCATCATATGAAGAGGCAACACCCAACAACAGTACTGCCATCTGGGGATAGTGGCAGTACCAGTCAGGGGACCCCTTCCAAGCAGCATAAAGTGGTTGAAAAGGAGCAGAGTCACACCACACCCTCAGCCCCTTCTAGCAGTCAGGTGGCAGGCCAGCAACCCCCTGACATGTAGCAGACGCGACAACCCACCATGGAGGAAATGGGGTGGAGTGCGGTAACGCTATCCCGGGGTAGGAGGCAGGCAGCCTTAAAAGTTGTAACCAGGAGCATTGGGGAAATGATTGCCCTTGATGACCAGCCCTTGCAGATAGTGAAGAATGTGGGTTTCAAGCATGTCGTCGTAGTTCCAAATTACAAAGTCCCCTCCAGAACCACATTTAGCAGAAAGGTCCTCCCCAGCCTGTACAAGCAGTGTCACAGTCACATCCAAGCGCTGCTAGCTAAGGCACATGGGGAGTGTGCATTTCACCTGCGATATCTGGACCGCCATGAATGCTGCACACTCTTACCTCTCCCTGACAGCACACTGGTGAGACCTGGCTGAGGCAGGGGCAGGCAGCAGCTCTATTAGTGAACAAGTATCAGGGTGGAGGTGGGCTTTACTGCACACCCACCTGACGGACCAGGCCCATACCGCAGCCAATATTCTAGCATGCATCAGACAGATGCTGGAGGGCTGGCAACTACACCAGCGAGACAGGAATACTCAGGCAGGGTTCTTTGTCACAGATAATGGTGCAAACATGGTTAAGGCAATAACCGAGGGGCGCTTTAAGAACATCCAATGTTTTGCACACACTCTGCACCTGGTAGTGAAGTCAGCTCTGGGGTGGAGTCCAAGCACCAAGAGAATGGATACCTGAAGGACTTAATACACAAGTGCAGGAACATAGCAGCACACTTCCACAGAAGTGTGAAGGCGGGGCAGGTTCTCCAACAAAAGCAGACTGATTTGAAGATGCCTCACAAGCGTCTCATTCAAGACATTGCCACCGGTGGAATTCCACCTATATGATGCTGCAGAGGTTAGTGGAGCTGCAGACACCCCTTCATGAACTTTCTGGTTCAATGGACATAGGTGTGCAGAATTCCCTAGGGCATCATGATTGATTAGTCATGAGTCAGCTGGTAAAGATCCTGAAGCCCTTCAAGGATGCCACGGAGGAGCTGAGTTCCAGAAGTGCCACCTTGGCTGACATCATCCCTATTGTTAATTTCCTGGATGAAAATTTGGAGGCCTTTAAACAGGGAATGACAGCTGAGGTGCAGCATTGTCTGGACGTTTTGCAGCAGCAGGTGCAAGAGAGATTAAGGCCTTTAACAGAAGAGCACACATACATGCTCGCCACAGTCTGTGATCCCCGTGTGAAAGGGAATCTCGCCCTACAGTATGATTGTCACTTATTGGTGAAGGACCTGCGGTTAGTAAATGTCCGTGAACAGGAGCGCCATAGGCAGAGACAGATTAGGCATAAAGCAGAGGAGGAAACAGTGGGCACTTCAGAGAGTAGTGGTAGCCCAAGCATGAGCAGCACTCTGTCAGCAACAGCTAGTACCTCCTTCTCCTCCACTTCAGTACACCAAAGGCATGTTGCCCATAAAGATTCATCTTTTGTGCTACGGGCTAGAGAGAAAGCAGCTGGCATGAGTGACAGTCCACCCAAGCAAAGGAGACACCAGCACAGCTGTCAGTGACATGATATCTCTCAGAGCCCACAGAGGACATGCAGACAGATCCGCTGGCATATTGGGCACACAAGTCCACTGTCTGGCCACACCTAGCCAAAGTGCTCAGTGATATCTGTCCTGTCCACCAACCAGTGTGCCCAGTGAATGTGTATTTTCATTGACAGGGGATATCATGAGCCCTCACCGCTCAAGGCTGGCACCAGAGTTGATGGAAATGCTAGTGTTTTTGAAAATAAACCTGCCTTTGCTTGGTTTTCCAAATTTTCCCTGTGAATGGCAAGATGAATAAAACGCTGTGCCTGTCCATCCACTGTCCAGGCCATACGTCCCTACAAGGGCCTGACCTCAAACACTGTGCCTGTCTGAATTTTGTTCTGGTATTTCTAATTTCAGTGCTGAAGTGCATAAGTACAGTTAATAGCTTCTGGGTATTCACAAATAATCTCCAGCTCAGTTCTTGCTTCACAAATGTCAGTCTCTATTGCTCTAAAAGCATCCTCTGTTGAATTATCTTTCAGAAATGAAAAAGATGCCATTTTATTCTGGCAGTGAAAAAGTTCAAGAAGAAGTGACAGATCAAACCACAACATACCTGCACAAAGGAAATCCTTGAATGCTGTGCCTGTCCGTCCAGGATTTACGCCCCTACGAGAGCCTGACCTCTATCCTTGAATGCTGTGCCTGTCTGTCCAGGCCTTATATCCCTACGTGGGCTTGACCTCTGTCCTTGAATACTGTGCCTGTCCATCCAGGCCTTATGTCGCTATGTGAGCTTGACCTCTGTCCTTGAATGCTGTGCCTGCCTGTCCATCCAGGCCTTGTGTCCCTACATGGGCTTGACCTCTGTCCTCGAATGCTATGCCTGTCTGTCCAGGCCTTATGTCCCTATGTGGGCTTGACCTCTATCTTCGAATGCTGTGCCTGTCTGTCCAGGCCTTATGTCCCTACGTGGGCTTGACCTCTATCCTCGAATGCTGTGCCTGTTCGTCCAGGCCTTATGTCCCTACGTGGGCTTGAGTTCTGTCCTCGAATGCTGTGCCTGTCCGTCCAGGGCTTATGTCCCTACGTGGGCTTGACCTCTGTCCTCAAATGCTATGCCTGCCTGTTCATCCAGGCCTTATGTCCCTACAAGGGCCTGACCTCTATCCTCGAATGCTGTGCCTGTCCATCCAGGCCTTATGTCTATGTGGGCTTAACCACTGTCCTCGAATGCTGTGCCTGTCCGTCCAGGCCTTATGTCCCTACGTGGGCTTGACCTCTATCCTCATATGCTGTACCTGTTCGTCCAGGCCTTATGTCCCTACCTGGGCTTGACCTCTATTCTTGAATGCTGTGCCTGTCTGTCCAGGCCTTATGTCCCTACGTGGGCTTGACCTCTGTCCTCGAATGCTCTGCCTGCCTGTTCGTCCAGGCCTTATTCCCTATGAGGGCTTGACCTCAAACACTGTGCCTATCTGTCCACATTTGGAATGTATGAACATAAAAAGCTGACTTAAGATGTTTGGAGCTTGCATATTTCATATGCTCAATAGTTTTCATAACCTTCATAATATGGGCCTTGTTCCCTAAATCTTTTCTAGGTGTCAACATTAATGTTTCTTCTAGTACTATCGAAAACTGGTGATAATGGCACTCCAGTTCATCCTCTGTGTTCCCATAGTTTACACAGGCACTGTAGGGTGCAAAGTCAACATAGGTTGATATTGTAGATTTGAGCGGGAGATGATGTCAGCACTTCTTTTGGTCCTAAAGGCTGAACCTTGGTTGCAAAGGGAAACCTCAGTCTCTGGCAATTCAAACTACTAATCCTTCACAGCATGGATCCTTAAATAAAACAAACAACTGCTTCAACGGCAGGGGAGAAGAAAAACTGATACTACACGCATATCCAGCATAGTTCCCTGCTTCAACGGCAGGGGAGAAGAAAAACAACCAATAAGGGCTGAATAACACAGTCTGGGTAAAACAAATAAGCATGGGTGTAGCTTGCTTATTGCGGCGGTTACTTCCCCTACTACCCATAACTAATCAAGCTTGATATTTCACTTGGTTGCAGCTCCATCACTGCTCTCTACATTAATGGTGGGGGTGGAAGGGAAATAGAACCAAAGAGCTAAGAGAAACAGATAAGTATGAGAAAAAAATGTGAAGCTTGCTGGGCAGACTGGATGGGCCGTTTGGTCTTCTTCTGCCGTCATTTCTATGTTTCTATGTTTAGTTTCAGGGCAGAGAAGAGAACTTCCTCTGTCTTGTTCATGAAGTCTTAATCTGTTTGCAAATGCTTAAATCCTAACAATTTGTACCATTATACACTCTAGGGGCCAACCCATTCCAGGGAGCCCTTTCCTGCTCAAAGGAAAGGGAACTCTCCCCGGATGTTGCATCCAATCTCTTAGCACCTGTTGACCCATGTTCAGAATGAGAAAAGAGCTCCAAGGTACTTAGACTGTGGCAAACACAGTGCGACCATCTTCACAGTGAGACCATGCTCCATGTCCCCACGCTTTGAAGGCTTGTGCTCCACTCTAGGGGCCAACCCATTCCAAGCAAGCCCTTTCCTGCTCAAAGGAAAGGGAACTCTCCCCGGGTGTAGCCAGCCTGTATCTACCCTCTGACCCATGTTGAACCGCTGTTTACATGGAAATCTCCTCCGCCTTAGCCTTGAAAATTCTCATTTGTACATCTGCTAACTCCACCAGATTTTAAAAGCCCAGCGAGAGCTCACTAGACGCCAACGGAAACACCCCACTCTAGGGGCGAACCCATTCTAGGGAGCCCTTTCCTGCGCAAAGGAAAGGGAACTCTCCCCGGGTGTAGCCAGCCTGTATCTACCCTCTGCTACTCTGCCTTGCTGCCATACACCAGATGACTCACTCAACTCCTTGTGGTGTTCTTGCCACTGTCATGGTTGCTCAGTGTGTGGATGCTAGTCTTTCTGCTTGCTATGTTCCCCCTTCATTGTGCTGTAGGATGTTGATGCCACTTGTCTTGCCGCTTTGCCTGTCGTGCTGCCTTCGAGGGTTCATGTATATGTTATCGGTGCTCTTTTTTGAAGCTGTGGTGTGTTTTTGACACTCTCGCTGCTGCTTTGAACCTCTATTAAAGCACTCTTGCCACTCCTGGTACCCCTTTAAAGTACCTTAGGTTATTCATGCCACTTTGGTGCCACTTTGCCACAGTCTAAGTTCCTTGGAGCTCTTTGTTCTGATGATTGCTCCCCAGAAGTTTCATCAAAATTGATAAGAATACCCCAATTCTGCAGCCAAAAATAGGCTGCAAATACTTCCCCCATTGACTTTAATGGGAGTCGGAAAACGAATAAAACTTATCAACGGATCGGGGCCGCCATTGAATGAATGCAACCTATTTGGATCCCAACGAATACGAATACTGAATTGGATGAATCTGTCCCTTGTGTACATCCCTACAAACTTCAAACCAGAGATCCAAGAAGTAGAGCCACTTTCACTGCACACTTCAGTATTTTTTTAACCCCTTGTACGATTTTTAAATCCACGCACAGAAAAGCAGAGAATAATCTTTGCTGGCACTTTTTTTTCCGCATGCCAATTTTCAAATGGAAAGTGCAGGCACATGTGCACAGTCTGCAGGTAACACGGGAAGTTGGGAAATTGCTGCCTGCAGGGATCCGTACTGCTGGTACATTCAGAGGGAAATTTCCAACTTGCCCTAGAAGAGCAAAATCTGCAGGCACCTTTTACCCATGCACTTGGAAAACATTTCCACCTGCACAACTTTGCACCTCCTTTTTTGTATGAATCCTTTTTCCAGGCAAAGGTCGACATATACATTGGAAATGTTAAAATATGCTCATGCTTGCAAGCCTCTCTGCTTTCACTGCAGAGAAACGTTTGCATGCATTGGCACTACATGCATGTTAGTACCTGCACATAGGCTGGGCAATTTTCAACAACCCCTTTTCTACTGGTAAAGCATTGTTTAACCCATGGAAATGGCTCTGAATATTGCCCTCCTGGGGTATGTATCGCTGGTATAATCAGGAAGGGCATACATGGCAAGGGCAATAATCAAGCCATTTCCACACGTAAAACAGCATTTTAAGGGTGCATGTACTGCTGGTATAGTGGGATGGGCACTGGTATAGTTGAGAGGGCTAGATATTAAGGATATATGTACCGCTGGTAGAGTCAGAAAGGGCATAATCTGGTGAGGCATATAATAAGGGTATACTTACTGCTGGCATAGTCGGGTGGGGCATACATTTCATTGAGATGAACAGTGCCAGGTTTTGCCACCTTCAGGTACACCATGTCTGAGGTGTTCTTTAAGGCGGCTACAGCTTCCTCATGACGCACATCCTGAAGGTTAGTGTTATTTACCTGAGGAAAGGGGGAGAGAAGGAATAGTATACAGTGTAAATCAGATGCTGGCACTGGTCCAAGTATGAGTATAGTGAACACTTGATACTGTTCCTGGTCTCGGGATGCATATCGTGTATACCAATTCTGTCTCTTGTCTCAGCACGCACACAGTGTACACCGATGCTGCTTCTAGTCTTGGGATGCATGCAGAAGTTCTATATTCAAAAGCCATTTAGACTGATAACATAATAGTTATGCATCTAAATGGTTTACCCGGCTATATTCAGCCCTAATCTGGCTAAATTCTAGTTCCCAGGCTAGAATTTAGCCAAATAAGATGGGGCGTTCCAGAGGCAGGCAGGAGGTGTTCTGGGGAGGAGAGGAGTTAGCAGCTTAAGCTAACCTTCTGCAGCTAATTCTGGTTGGGCCATAGGGCTGTCCTAAAGTTAGCCAGCTAAACATAACCGGCTAACTTAGGCCTGGATTCACCATTCTATTGCAGAATGGTGAATCCAGCGAAAACGGGGGGGCAGGCCTGCGAAAGCCGGCAGCCTTCGCACCACCGTGGTGTTTTCGCTGCTGGCTTTTGCACCCAATAGCGCCACCGTGAAAGGTGGCGCTATTGGGCGTGCTACTGGCGACGATAAGGTTACTAACCTTATCGCCGCCAGCGAAAAAATCGCAAGTCCACCCCCTCGCCTCCCCAACTCCGCCCCCAGCATGCTATCGCACATAAGCCTTTGAAAATGACCCCCTAAGATAGCAGGTATAGTAAGCAGCTGAATATGAACCTCTAGATACATACTCTGCTCTCAGAATTCATAACATGTACATCAGATGCAGTATCTGGTCTTGGGATATGTACAGTGTACATTATATACCAAGTACAGTGTACACCAGATGCTGCATCGTGTCAAGCTGTGTATAATGTGTACTAGATAAGTATCTGGATGTATTTAGAATATGATACATATCTTCATATAATCTTCAGAGGGATAGCTGTGTTGGTCTGGTGTAGCGAAAATAACAAGATGTGGGTGGTACCTTATAGACTAACCAAGTTATTGAGGCATGCTCTTTCAAGGACAGAGTCCACTTTGTAAGATGCATCTGATGAAGTAGACTCTGTCCTCGAACGCTCATGCCTCAATAAATTGGCTAGTCTATAAGGTGCCACCTGCCTCTTGTGATATTCATATAATACATCTTATACCGCATCAGGTACCACTCAGCTTTGTACCCCATGCTTTGATTTTCCTCCTTCCCTCTATGTCTGTGACAGAAGCTGTCCCCTCTTTTCTCTATTACCACTATGACACCACCCCCAACTTTGTCCTCATCTATCTGTATCTCTCTGCTTTATTGTTCACTGCTCTTTCTCCACATTTTTCTCCTCTTGTCTAACTCCATATTTCTCCTTTTCCTCTCTCCAACTCATATGTCTTCACTCTCTAGCCCATGTACATCCTCTCCCCACTTTCACTCCTTCATCTCTCTAATCCCTGTTTCTCATTCCTCTCTCTAGCCTGTCTCTCCTCACCCCACTAGGGCTGGTATGATTTGCTTTTCTACCCTCTCTCAATGCTTACTTTCTCTTCCCTTCCATTGGTATTGGTGGCTAGTGACAAAAGTCACAGTGTGGAAGGCCTTACCTCAGGCTCCACAGTGGAATTACCTTTTGCACAGGATTCTGTGAAGGGTTTGTGAGTGCAAGATGACTCACAGGTCCCATGCTCTGTGACTGCCACGTTACCACTCTATTGATAGACCTATGAGTGCATGCTGGCTCACAGGTTCTATACTCTATGACTGTCATCTTACCACCAGAAAGGGTGGGGCCCTTGAAGTTTCTGTGAGTGCCAGCTGGCTCACAGGTCTCACATTCTGTGACTGCCATGTTACCACCAGAAGGGATGGGGACCTTGAAGGACCTGTGAGTGCATGCTGGCTTACAGGCTCCACCCTCTGTAACTACCATGTTTCCATCACAGGGGACAGAACCATTGATGGACCTGCAAATACATGCTGGTGGTCACTCTTCATGACTACCATGTTACCAACAGAGGGGGTAGGATCCCTGAAGGACCTGTGAGTGTGCACTTGCTCATTGGTCCCACACTCTGTGACTGACACGTTACCACCAGAGAGGACAATTGAGGGATCTGTCAGTGCATGCTGTCTCACAGGTCCCACGTTCAGTGACTGCCAGATTACCACCAGAGGGGACAAGATCAATGAGGGATCTGTGAATGCTCGCAAGTTCACAGATCTCATTCTTTATGACTGCCACCAACTTTTTAAGGCACAACAGGAAGGAGGAAGAAAGGAATGAAGGGAGAGAGTGGTGGCACAGGAGGTGGAGGGCAGAGGGCAGGATAGTGGTCTCCAGGTGGGAGAGTCCATGAGTGTGATCCAGCTAACTGTGCCCCTGTGAGGAATCCATGAGGCCTGTTCCTCAGTGAGAAATCTATGAATTTATACAAACTTCTGTTTCACTTATCCACAAATCTCAGTGGAGTACAAAAAACATACAAAATAAAATCGGACAAATAAACTTAATATTAAGCAGCAATTAAGGAGCAAAAGGTACCGCAAACCTGAAAGATAAAATTGTTAAAATAATTAATGAATACCTCTTATCTTCTTCATCTTCTCCTCTTATTTTTTCACCTCCTCCCATCTTTTCTTTCCCTCTCTTCATCTTGCTGTCTCCAAACTCTCCTGTATTTTTTCCTCTTCTTAAAGTCCACTACTGGTCCTCTTTCCTGGCTCTGTACAGGTCAGTGCTGTTTCTCTCTTGGGTCCTCCTCAGGCCCTTCTCCTCTTTCCCCCATCCTGCCCCATAATTTTCCCCACAAAGGGCTTTTATCTGCCATTGTTCTCTTCCAAGACCCCATTAGTCCTTCTGGTCCCTCCCTTTCTCTCACCCCTTCCTCTGATCATATTTCTCCCACCTCTTTCTCCTTCCTGTCTTACCCCCTGCCTCCAGCTGCAGGTTCCTGCCTAATTTCTTTGGTTGGTGGGATCTGGGGAACCCTGCCAGTCCTGTGACTCCAGCTGCCAGTGACCAAGGATAAGTTATGGAAAGGTACGGGGTGACCATTCTTGCTGTAACAATGGTGCCTTGTACAAATGCGCCCTCTATCTGTCTCTCATCTCCCTTCTCTCTCTAACCCTCCTTTCCTTGCTCTATCTCTTCTCCTTCTCTCTCTCTCTCTCTCTGTGGTGTGGCTCCTTTCCCTTTCTCTCCTTTTTGTCTCCATGTGGCGAGGTAGATGTAGTGCACTCACAGCGAGGAGCCGGTCTCCAACCACTAGCCTCCCGTCCTTCTGGGCTGCTCCACCCTCAATGATCTTTGTGATATAAATGCTGTTCTCTCCTGGGATGTGTTGGTTACCGATTCCACCAGCGATGCTGAAGCCAAGTCCTGCAAAACAAGGCCTGGAAAGTGAGGATAAAACCTGGCAGCTCAGAGCTGCCATCTACCCACCTATATAACCACACCCTACATATCCTCCTCTCCATAAACTTCCCCACTGCATAAGCATAATTATTTCTCCCCTCCCTCCCTCTATAAACCCATATACCTGCATACCCACACCCTGCAGTTCTCTCCCTTCCCCATAACCTTCAGATACCTCCTCCACTGCTGCATACCCACATTCGCTTTCTCCATGGACAAGCAGCAACAACGTCAGCGACAGCCACACAAGTGAGTGGCATCATCCTATGGTGCCAAGTCAAAATGTTCTCTCTCAAGCTCAGAATAAAAAAACTTTCTGAGCAAGCATGAGAATTCCATGCTGGTGTCGCCACGCAAGTCCCTCAGACTTTTTTTGACTGCTTCGTGTCACTATGATTTTTGAGGTGGGTTTTACTCTATTTCTTATTTTATCCTCATCTTTTTTTTTGTTTAGCTCTCTTTGGTTGGTGACAAAAAAAAAAAAGGAACTTAGCCAGTTATAGTCATGGCAGAAAAATTATCAGAAGTAGGGAAGTCCCCAGATGCTGAGCAAAATGCCATCACAAGATGGCAACACAAGATCTACATAACATTTGTTTTAGATGTCAAATGTACAAAACATTTCACATTCTCTTGCAATCCATGCAGACGCGTGTCTCAGAGAACTCGCAGCTTCAGGAAGATAAGGCTTCAATTTGACTATTGTCATCTGCGGAGTGTAAGAAAAGAACCCATAAAGGGCCAGAACCTCATAGGTCTGAGCCCAAGAAAGGAAAGGATGAGGTCTCTCACAGACATGACACCGCCAAGAAGTTGGGAGCTAAGTTCAGAAATGTATCATGCCGAGCAAAGGCTATGCTGAAGCTTGGTGCTGTCAGACTCTGGTGCAGATATACCAATGGTGCAGCAAATGTCATCATCATCGGCACTGAAAGTTGTGGCACCGGAGTTCCATGGCACCAACCATTCTCAACAGTGCCATCATGTACATGGTACAGAATCACCACAGTGCAGGAAGATTGTCAACGCTGATCATTCCCCCTCAATACAGAAAATCAATGAAGCAGCCTTCCCCTATTTTGGTGTCGAGTCTGACGTGTCAGCTAACATGGTATCACTCCTACCATTGCCACCAAATGCAGAATGCCACTCATTTGTACATATGTGACTAATATTCCATCTACATGTCAGGGTTTCAGTAAAAACGCAATACTCAGTGGCTATGCTGTTCACACTGTGCATTCCTGGCTTACAAATGCAGGAGAATAATTAATGTGAATCAAAGATATGGTTTCCTTTTCCTGGTCACAAAGGAGAGAGAGATCCAGAGGATGTAGTTTTGGCAGTTAGTGTAACTGGGTTTAAAAAAGGTTTGGATAAGTTCCTAGAGCAGAAGTCCTTAAACTGCTATTAATCAATAAGAATTAGTAGCTTGGGTTTTATTCATTTCATGTTTGGGTACCTGCCAGGTACTTGTGACTTGGTTGGCAACTGTTGGACACAGGATACTGAGCTTGTGGACCCTTGGTCTGACCCAGTATGGCATAGTTTTTGTTTTTATGTAACAAGATTTAAAAATAGTCCAGCGCAGCTCTGTTTAGACCCCAACTTCAAGCTTGAAAGACGTTGTACCAGTAGGAAAGTCCTTACTGGCTAATAGCTGAGTAACCAGGGTGGGTCTACCTTTGACCAATGAGTATCTGGCTGGGCATGACCCAGCCCATCATTCCTGGGGAACTAAAAGTGTTAGCTGCTTCCAGTTCTCCACAAGCAGCATAGCAAACATAAAGTGCTTCCATCCACCATCACTATGGCTGGTGTTTCAATTTCCTGGCCCCCCTTACACTACATCTGTAGGAGCACCAGCCTCTGAGTCTATTTTAGAGAAGCTAGCAGAATGGCTTCAATCCAAATCTCAAGTAAAATTGGGAGTGTGCTCAACCAAGACAAGCAGTTCACAGAGTATATCTCCACACAGAGAATCTCCTATTCTTCTTCCAGATTCAGAGGAATCTTTATATTCTAATGCAACATATTCTTAGGGTTCTTTTCACTCATCGCTCAGCTACCATTGAATTCATCCCCAGGACCAGCAAGAAGTACTATGCTAATAGCCAATCTAACATAGCCAGCCTTTCCACAAAAGATGGCAGAAACTATACCTTTCAAATCAGAAGAAGAATTCTGCCAACAGGAGGAATTCCAGGGAGTGTTAAAATTTATTCAGCCTCCTAAACAGATAAAAATGTCATGATACCAATTGATAAAGCATTATAAGATCTATGATTAAGAATATGGAAAACGCCTATATCTATATCACCCATGGCAAAAAATATAGATTTAAATATAGGGTACAGCTGTGCCAGGTTTCAACAAGGTGCAGCTACTGCACGATTCCTAGGTTATACTAGCTGCCATGAAAAGAGCGAGAAAGTAAAAAAATTACTCTAGCACTTCTCTGGGGAAGGATGCAAGACTGAAACATTTTCCTTTCAAAATTGTCTAACAATCAGCAACCTTGCAGTCCAGAATCACAGCTCACCAGATGCAAATGGATCATTATACATACAACACTTTATAGAATATTAAAGAGGGCGCCTTACAAAGTGAGTCACAAGTCCAGGAAAAAACTGCGCCTCTTGTAACGGAGGTAGAAGAATGATCAAAACTGTAACCAGGTCAGTATATCATCTGACACAGCTTCCAGATCATCAGCAGTTGCTATAGGAGGTTAGCTTAGTTTAGAGCCTCTGGACTAAGAGAGGATTGTTCATGAAAAATTAACCTGATGCACCATGTCTGGGACACAACCTTTTCAATTAAAAGGTAAAAGAAGCAGTAAATATTATCAAAGAGCAGTCCACTGCTCTTCAGTCTAACATCTACTAGTTATCTAACATATCAGAAGAGATATCAACAATCCTTTTAGAAACCATATTATTATTACTCAAAAAGAGGATATAACATATTAATTTTAGAGACAGCATACATTACCTCTTCAACAGCAAAGTCAACCTAAAAAATTGCAATGACAATCAAGATCTCAACCTAGGGACGAAACACATTGCACAACTCAACCATTTCCTCAAAAACCTGGCATGAATTTTGGTTTACTGTCAGATACATCACATTCTCTCATCTCACAGATTTCCAGTGGGGTGACCAATGGTTACTAATTACGACAGACAAATGGGTTCTCATAATAGTCAAACAGGGTTGCCACTTAAATGTTCAGTCCCTACCACTTGCAGCTGCCCCATGCATTCAAAGACAATCTCAAGAACAGTTGCAGATGTTAAAGAATGAAATAAAATCCCTGTTGACAGCTCATGCAATAGAACCTGTTCTCCCAGCACAGAAAGGAATGGGGTTCTATTCCTCATTCCAAAGAAGTCTGAAGAACTGTGGCCTATGCTAGATTTCAAAAATCTAAATGCATTTCTCAAGAAGGAAAAATCCAAAATGAATTCTCCGGGCACCATTCTACCACATTTACAAATGGGAGAGTAGCTTGCTATTCTAGATCTCAAAGATGTTTACACCCACATTCCAATATGTCAATTACACAAAAAGTACCTAACATTCTCACTGAAAGAACACCATTATGAGTACAAAATTCTTCCTTTCAGTCTGGCAGCAGCTCCAAGAGTATTTACAAAATGTTTGGCAGTAGTAGCTGTGCACTTAAGAAAGAACAATGTTATGATTTTTCCATATCTGAATGACTGGCTAATGTCAAACAAATTCTACAATGATTCCAGAAGAAATACTGCATTTGCAATTCAGATTTTACAGTACCTAGGACTTGTCATAAACTTTGAAAAGTCTCAACTGACTCTGATACAACAGAATTTATAGGAGCAAACCTAAATACTCAAGAAGGCAAAGCATTTCTACTGGAACACAGGATGGACAAGTTAATAGCCCAGGTTCAAATTTTTTGTTGTCATTGCTGGATCACAGCCAGATCTTTTCTGAGAATGTTGGGTCAGATGGCATCCACTGTACAGCATTTCTCAGTATTAGACAGGGAACTCTCACCCTCTATGGTTTAGACAAGCAAGGTTCCCAATCAGGCAGGGTATCCTTAGAAGGAATGGAAAACCTCTTCCAAAAATACTGATTGGCCAAAGAATTCAGTCTCTGCACAGCATCCCTAAGTGTCTCTTTACTAAGGTGAAGACTCCATTGGGTATCCTCAGACTAGAAATTTAAGTTTTACTCACAGTTCTCTTCTTCAGTTTGTCTCAATAAGGTTTTCTTAGGAAAAGTCCAGTAGCAGGGAACACAGCAGCTCTCTACAGAGATTCCCTCTTCAGGCAGGAAGAGAGGCCAAAAACCTCCTCCTGGGAACCCAGAAAAAAATCTTCACACAAAGGTTGAAAAATCTGGAATCCTCCTGCAGCAGGTCATCATGAGGAATCTTCCCTACCTCCTGATCTATCTTAACTGGCAGAGATCCCGTATTCCTCCAGCCAGGGATACCAAAGCTCTCACGGGAGAAAACCCAAAAAGGCAAAAAACATCCAAAAATCTTAATCAAAACACAGAACCAGCACCCAGGCAGGCAATGATCCTCTTCCCACTAGAGTACTGGCCCATGCTGGGGAACCCAGTACCCAAGCAGGGGGAACAACTCAAGGAAAACACTCCTACTCTCTCTTAACCAAAATGCCTCACCAAGAACTGCTGCAGTCTGCTGTTTTAAGCAGCAGGGGATGGCCATTCCAGCAACCTCAGTGGAGGAGCTGGTCAGAAAAGGACCACCCCCTCCCTCCACCATCTTTCCTATCCTAGCTCACAGGGTTCAAGATTAGGACCTTCTCGTGATGATCCCAAAGGGTCATCACAAATACAATCATCCATTCAGATACAGACAATCAAGTAGTGATGTTTTACAACAAGCAGATTCTTAGCAACTATGTGAGCATCTGCAGCTACTATGGAGAATGTTCAATCCGCCTTGATCAAAGATATATGCAGGGCTTCTATTTGGTCAATTCAGAAAACACTACTGTCTGGATGAAGATTCATGTAAGGATTATGTTTAGCCAGGCAATTCTGAAAAAAAAAACCCCAACCCTATTTAAATAGAAGCATCAACTACCTTCCTATTTTCTCAGGCCCCGAAAATAAAATAAAATAGGAACATAAGAACATAAGAAATTGCTGGGTCAGACCAAGGGTCCATCAAGCCCAGCACCCTGTTTCCAAAAGTGGCCAAACCAGGCCACAAGAACCTGGCAAGTACCCAAAAACTCAATGAAACTAAAAACACAATGAAGCTAAAATTCAAAACCACAGAAAATGGATAACCTACACAGCTACAGTTAACTTATCACAAATATATGGAATATTCAGTGGGATAAACATCCCATGAAATATCCCTGATTAAAGTTATCCAGCTAACTTATTTATTTATTTGTTTCCCAGCTTTTATATACCGTACACTCAGCAAAAGCTGACCAGAATAGTTCGCGATCATCAACAAAATACATAATACACAAAATACAATAAAATCATGAAAATAACCCACTATAAAACAAAAGACAGCATTATATGACTGCACAATGTTGTAGCCAGATAAGTTTAAACCTAACCAGATATATTTTGAATATTATTGGTTAGATATAACATTACATGGCTACAGTTAGCTAGATAAGTTTATCCTAAACTGGCTATATTCAAAAAAATATAGTCTGTTAAGTGCTGAGTTGCGGGGCTTAAATAAAAAGATCATGGGCCTACTAGCACTATGCTAGCCCATCTCCCCACTCTCACCTGAGCTCCAAATGCTCAGCCCTGCTGGGTCGAGCCTGCAGCCTCCCCCCCCCCCCAATCCCTTCCATCTCAGAAATAGAGAAATAAAAGGGCCAGGGCTGGTGCAGGTCTCCTCCCTGTTCCTGGGACCCATCAAACAAATATGTAACAGAGGAAGACTCCAGTGCCCCCTCCACCCTCTCATCCCACCCCTAACTTTCCCAGCTTTCCCACCTTCAATCAGTATTTTCTTCAGCCCCCCGATCGCAGCAGCAGCACTTCTGCTGTCACTAGGAAGCATCCTTCCAGCATATGGCTTTTAGATAGCTACACTGGAAGTCTAAGATTTCAGTGTACCTCCTAGCGAGAGCAGAAGCACCAGGCCTGGCTCACGGTCGGGCTGCCACCCAGATCTGGGCTGAAGAATGTACTGTGCCCTCTGATACTTCACCTTCCCTTGTGTTATAGAAGTCCTGATCCATAGTTACTCTGTGCCCTCTGATGTTGTACAGTCCTGTGTTCTAGATCCCCTGTGTCCTCAGATACTGCATCTGCCCTCATGCCCACCCCTGGTGCTATAGACGACCTGTGCCCTTTGCCAAGACGGGGGGGGGGGGGGGGGGTGTCAATGTGCCAGGCAGGTACTGAGATGTTTTCATGGTATGAGGCTCACCTTTTGGCCCTTTCATAAGATTAACCTCCACTATGGTCTCTGGGGGAGATTGCCTCCGTCGCACCAGGAGTCGCACCACGGGCCCAGCCTCCTTCAGTGCCTCCACTGCCTTACTGTGCACGACTTCAGAAACATCCACCTCGTTCACCCTCAGTACACAGTCGTTCACCCTGCAAATGAGATGCGGTTAATCTCCCTTCGCTCCAACTTCCAGAGTCACACTGATGTGTCCTCTCGCAATCGTGGCGGTTCACAAGTTTGACACATACATAATAAACAGAGATTATGAGCAAGACAAGAACAGATTACATATATGGCACAGAATCATATTATGTAAGAACTATCACCTGCTTTCTGTACGACTCTCCATTAAAGCTTTGTTCCTTCATTATTCACTATCCCAAAAGCATGTTGAGAGCTGCGTCTTTAAGGGTTTTTTGAAGGCCTTTGGCTCCTGCATCAACTTTAAATATTCAGGCACTGAAATCCCTAATGTGGGCCCTGCTACAGAGAATGACAGATCACCTTTTAATTTATTTTCAAAGTCAACATTTTGGGTGAATTCACAGTCAGAAATGGTGAGATCTGTCACATGCTACCTGGAAGCAGCTTCTTGGAACTGGAAGCTCTAAGTTTTGAATCCAGTGGCCAGCACTTTGCTCCAATTATCAGTTCATTTTCTCTAGAGATGTGGCGAGGCATGGTCTTTCCCTTCCACTGTAAAATTACTTGTTTTAATATCTTTTCTAAATCTTTTTTTCAATTTTCTTTCAGGAGTCTCACTCCTCCTTACCAGTAATCTCCCAGTAGGAGAAGGGTTGATGGATGCTGCCAGTCCAAGCTCATGTTTAACATGGCAAACATGAAGAGCCCGATATTCAAGAGGCGGATGAGTAGGACTTATCGGACTAAGTGGCAGCCGTTAAATATCCAGCTACGTTCAGCGGTTGCCACTTTAAGGTGAATTTTAAGAGAGATGCGTGCGGCGAAAAAGCACAGGTGTGCACGCGTCTAGCGCAGGTCCGCCCGATTTCATAAACCTGCCACATCTGCGCATCCCCAGGTACCGACGTGCGAATATTTCGCATCGAGTAAGAAAAGAGGCAGAAGTGGGGCAGGCATGGGAATTCTGGGATGGGTCCAAGAGCTTTTGCGCATCAAAAGGCGAATTTTTTTAAAAGCCCGGTTCATGCGTTACTCAGGAGGTGCGCGAAGAAGTCGGTTCGCTCACGCCAAGCAGATTTTAAAAGCCGCCCAAGTGCACGCGTATCTGCCACAACGCGCACATCTCTAATGTTTTCAAAAAGGGGCGGGGGGGGGGGGGGCGTGAGCCAGAGACGTGTATGCAAATACCTACGCGCCTGGGCGTGCGCCCAGATCCCCTGCCGCGTAAGTTTACATCTGCTATGGAGGAGGTGTAAGTTATAAAATAAGGAAAACTAGGCAGATCTGCTGGGGTTTTAAAGGTCAGAGCTAACTGGGGGGATGGGGGGGTGAAGGCTATTAACCTAGGGGGTTTTGGAGGACCTATCCCTTAACTGGGCAAATGAGGACAAATTGGTTTAACTGGCAATGGTGATGGTGCGCACCGCTTTTAAAATCCCCCAGCTTACGCGGTAGAAACGGGATCTGCGCGCATGCACGGATATGCGCACCCACTTAAAATTTGATGCATGTGTGTGCGTAGCCAGGCTATTTTATAACTTGTGCGCATAATATGTTATAAAATGTCGGTATCCTTGGGCGTGGGCCGATGCATGTGCGTAAATGTGCGCCCACGCGCTGGTTTGAAAGTTACCGTGATGTGGCGCCGTACAAATGTATTTCTGCTATTTATCAGGGGTAAGTCTGAATAAAACTATTTTTAGATACATATGAAGTGCTTGTGGGGTCTGGGTAAACTAGAGGGCATGGAAGCAAAAGAACCAGGGGGATGAACTTGTTAAACTGGTCATTTCCTCCATGTGCGCATGTTTTAAAATGTACTAACTTGTGCATGTAAATGCCAACTATTCCCAGCTATTTGAGTCCATGCTTAAAAGTAGGAGCACTCAAACACGTGCAAGGTCTGTTTTATAACATGTGTGAGTACGTGCGCGCAGGATATAAAATATCAGCGTAACTTGCCACGCGTGCGCTCATTTTAAAGTTGCCCTCTATGTCAGATAATTCATTTATCTGGCAAAAGTAGTTAGCCAGATAACTCAGGGGTGGGGAATGGGCGGATCGGGACATAGTGATATGCATTCGTTTTTCCCAAATTAGGCAATTTAAACGAAATTGCCTAATTCGGTATGGTTCGGGGGAACTGAAAAACGAAAGAAACTTTTCCGAAATTTCAGAAAAATTCGTTTTCGTGTTAGTGCAAGCTAACTTTGCCTCGTTATTGCGCACTATCGAGAATTAGTGTGCACTATCGGGAGTTAGCACGCACTAACTCCCGATAGTGCTCACTGACATGAAAATCGGGCCCCCCCCCCCCCAAAAAAAACAATTTCCTGCGGGGAGCCCCGAAACGAAGCCCGAGACGATAGGGCTTAATGAAGCACATCTCTGCTTATCTACGGATAAGTGCTGATATTCAGACTCTTCTGGTTAAGTTAATCAGATAAGTTAGATCTGCCATACAGCAAGTTTAACTTAGCCAAATATAACTTATCCAGCTAAGTAGTGTCAAATTCAGGGATATTCAGCTGCATAGCCATGCTGCTGAATATCCCATCCAAGGCCTAGATTCATCATTTTGCTATAATTTTCGCATGAATAGTGCCCATGATAAAAAAAACAAAAGGGCATGGTTAGGGTAAGTTTTTGAGTTACTGCAACACATACTATTTTAGCACTTTGCATAGGCTACTTTGTAAGTGGAGAAGTGCCCAGACAGGCATTTCCATGTTTTGAGAGAGAGAGCACCTCTTTATAAAGCTCTCATATAAGTCAACTATAGGGTGAGAGTACATTGTAGAAATCTCATCTTACGCACACATCTCTTGGCCATGCCCCGAAATGCCCATGCCTCACCCAGCCCACCCCCACCCATCTCCAGACAACGTACACTTCAATGTCTCAGACCTGTAGGCTACCCTTGAAAATGAGTACTTGGATAAAGGGACCTGAGAGGGATGGTGGTTTTCATCATAGATAGAATCTTTATTAATAATTAATTGCATTTGGATAAGCGAATTAGTTGTCAGTTGGCACAAAAATGTAAAGATTTAATAGCAGTAGGTTTGAGATGTGCTATGATAAAATGGCGTCCGAGATGTCACAACGTAAGGGGAGGGAGGGTGGTGGGGCTTTGGCATTTTAAAGCTGAGGTTTAGCGGCAAAGCTCACAGCCGCTGAGACATTGAAGTGTACGTTGTCTGGAGATTTGTACTGAATGCGGTTTGGTAAGCGTGAATGTGTTACATTTATATGGGCGGTTTGGGGATGTGTTGAATAGAGATTATTTTAGTATTGTCTATTTCCAGATTTACATGAGAACCAGCTTCCACAAGATGGAGACTAGTATTCAGCCGAGGGGCGCTTGAGAATTGCGACATTGATTGATGGTCCTGTGAGCCAGTCTAAACACGAATTTGATATATAGGTTTCCCCTGATGCAGGTGGTAACAGATCCGCCGAAACGCCATGGCGTCGGGTATTTTTGAATAAGGACAGTTCATGTTTGTTGAAGTTAAGGTGGAGATACACCTCACAAGGAAGGATTGCATTGCCTTTTGACACAGGTGATACGGGTGGAGCTGAAGTACTGACGGTGATTTTCAACACCCGAAAAGAGATCACAGTGGACTTTGAAGGTCTCATGATAACAAAGTATCGAATTGCTCTATTATTTGATGGACGTTGTGATTGGAAGAGACAATTACTCTAAAATGATTATGCTATATTGATGCAGTAATATGTTTACAATGTTAAAGCAAGAGGATATATTCAAGTGACTGATTAGAGGACCATTTGAGTAAGGGCTTTTTGCTCTGGTAACAAAAGTTGTATTTAAAATAAGCAATAGGGGATTAGTGGTTTATACGGGGTTTTAGGTATGTGGTTTGCATGTGGATTAGTATGAATCTAGATGGATGTTTGGGTGTTTTTAAATATGAATGATATTGATTAAAGGTATATTTATACAGTATATAAGACATAATATAAGGATGAAATACATTGGTGAATAATTACAAGTATTAGATGAGTACAATGTTATTGGGTGAACAAAAATAGGGACCTTGTCTTGGATGTAGTTCTTGTTTCATGAGGAGACAGGGTTATTCAGTATAATATTGAAAAGGTAAATAATGTTTGACTGTCTGAAAATTCCTGTCCCTGAATACATCCGAATAGGGCCAGCACAAGAGTGTTAGACAGCCTACATGACCTTCAGCCTTGCAGCCCCACTCCCAAATTAAAGGTGAAGTTTCAAAAGGTTGTGTTTGTAAAATTAGCACATGTACATATAAAATAGCATGTGCTCGCGTATATCCTATGTCATTAATCAAAACATACATGTGCAAGTAAGCATGCATGAGCAAAATGGGGCTATCCAGGGCTGTGGGCCAACAGTTACACATGTAAGTTGCTATTTAAGAACCTACCAAAATGACGTCTGTTATCTGCATATATTTACACCTGCTAATTATGCGGTGTGAGTAAGAATAAAAAATCTTTATTACCAAGTTCTGACTGGAGGAGGGATCTGAGTAAGCTGGGGAAAGTTCAGGCTGCAGACCCAGGAGGGTTTTAATGACTGGAGATAGGACTGGGCAAACTGGTGGACTCATTGGTAAAACTGGTAATTTTCTTCATGTGCACATGTTACAAAATTTGAGGGCTTAGAACATTAAAAGCTGACAAATGCTATGGAAAATAAGCCTGTGAAATCTCCAGTGTAAATGTTTAAAATTAGGGCACAAACACATGCCTATAGCAGATTTACACTACTTATCCGAAAAAGTCTCAAAAAGCACTACTTAGCCAGCTAAGTAAGGGGGTCATTTTTTAAAATCGTATTATGGCCCTAATGCCCGTGATAATACCATAACGCATGTGTTAACGCATCTCACCATGCGTATGCAAATTTAAAAAATGTCATCAAGTGGGAGGAGTTTGGGCAGAGTTTATGAAAATTAGGGGAGCTTAACGTTGCATGCGATAGCGTAATGCATGCTATTGCGTGATTTAATGCCAAAAATAACTTCACCTTGATGCACTCTCTACCTAGCAGCTATGAAGCTAGGTCAAGAGTTTAATGTACAAATCTCGCCTTTGTGTACCTTTCATCACTCCAAATCACATAAAATCTTCACTGATGGTAACTGTGCTGTTCGTTCCTCTGACTGTGCATGTAAAACTGCCCCCCAAAACCTAGCCCACCATCAAAACCTCACCCCAAGTTGCTCCTCTTACAGTGGTATAGTTTACTTATATGAGAGCCTTATAAAGAGTCTCCCTTTCTCTCTCTCTCTCTCACCAGGAGCAGTCCAAAATGCAATGTGAATATCACAAGGTGCAATTAAGGCAAAATGATGAATCTAGGCCTAAGCCAAATAAGTCTTAAAACACTATTTATACTGCTATCTTAATTATCAGTCTATGTAGCAGATTTTGGGCTTATCCAACTATCTTACTTAGGCCTGGACGCGGCGGAAACTTCGCTGGTGGCGAAAAGGTAAGAACCCTTTTCGCTGCCAGTAGCACCACCTTTTACAATGGCGCTATTGGGTGCAAAAGCTGGCAGTGTGTTGCGACCGTCGCTGCCCGACGGCTTCACTCCGCCTACCTTTCCTCTTCTGCGCCTCCTCCTGCTCCTCATGGACTCCAGCCTGCCACGGCGTCCGCCTGCTGTCCTCTCCGGCGTCCCTGAACTGGCTTGGGCGCTGCCTCCCGCCATGCTCTCCCGGTACCTTAGGGCGCATGCGCCGCGCTGCCCTCATTCTTATTTCCTCATTGGCGCGTTCCTCAGGGGCGTCCCCTGTGATGACGTCACGCTGCCCGGATATTTAAGCCTACTGTTTATTGCTAGCCGTTGAGTTAGCAAGGGGAATCTTACGGATGGGATTCGTTCTCCGTACCCAGCTACTCTGCCTTCCAACTACCTTGGACTCTTTTGGCTAATGGGGTACCCGCTCCTCGGGGGCCTCTTTGCTTCTTTCAGGTCGCTGTCAGGTAACCGGTACTTGCTCCTCGAGGGCCCATGTTCCCTGACCCGCTGCCTGCATCTATCTCCTCTTCTACTTGGAAGAATTCGCTACAGACACCACTATCATCTACTCCTCAGAGCTGTCTCCCTGGAACCAGGTACTCGCTCCTCGAGTGCCTGCCCCTGTTCCAGTGCCATCTCTTACGTGGAACTGCTGTGTGAGTACTTTGCCAACAAGTCTCTCTACCTCCAGGGATCTGGTACTCGCTCCTCGAGGGCCAGCTCTCCCTATCTCGGGGCTTTTCCATACTTGGGACTCTGTGAATGTTCTATTGTACTCACTTTCTCATTTCTCTCCATTTCAGAACTGCTACCGGAGAAACCGCTGTTCCAATGCCCTGGGGAATACTAGCCCAACCGGGCTACATCTTCTATGCACTACTGCCACCTCTGGTGGCTTCTCAAACTGTCTAAATAAAGAACTATCTGTGTCTAGAGCTGAGCCTGACCTGTGGCCCCTCACGGGACTTCCCCCTGTGGGTGTGGTCAGCTGCCACAGTGTCCACCCAAAACCTCACTAACTATAACACAGTGATAGCACCGCGGAGGTGTGATCGGTCTGCAACCTTAGAAAATCCAGGCCTAAGTGCCAGAATTATTGTAATCCCTACTTACAGCCACTGGGGGGGGGGGGGGGGAAGGGGAAGAGAGAGAGAGAGAATGCCTAGCTGTAATGCCCTCATACTAGGTAGGTATTTATACCTCTATATGAGGCCCACCTAGTTACTCGAGGTGAGGTTTAGGTAGGAGTGTAGGGGTTAGAGGCCACTTTGACTTTCAGAGTGAGACATACGAACAGAACAGTGCTCTCTTGTGAAGATTTGATGACCTTCAGAGTGAGAAAATTCACCCAAAGTATGATATTTGTGCAATGTTCTCTCAACCTAGCTTGATGTTACCCAGGAAGAGAGTCCATGGAAGCAAAAACATAATAAAAACTTTTTCAGGTACATTCAAAGGAAAAAGCTCATGAGAGAGTCAGTTAGACCATTAGATGATTGCGAGGTAAAACAGGCAGTAAGGGAGGATAAAGTCATAGCAGAGAGACAGGAACGGTAACTTTAAAACGAGAACACACATATTCTGAAATCTTATATGATGCACACACGTACGCACACGTGTTATAAAATAAGCCTTGCGTATGCATGTGTGCCCCTAATTTTAAGCATTTATGCGAATAGCTGCGAAGTGTCAGCATTTACATGCACAAGTGAGTAAATTTTATAATATGCGCGCATGAAGAAAATGACCAGTTTAACCAATTCCTTCACCAGTTTGTCTAGTCTATATCTAGGTCATCAAGACCCCTTGGTTCTTTAGTCTGCACTCCCACCCAGTTTACCCAGACCCCTCAAGCCCTTCATATGTGACTAAAAATAGATTTATTCAGACTTACCCCTGATCAATAGCAGGAGTAAGCTCGTGTAGAAATGAACTGGATGTGCGCCACATTCTCCTTGCCTCATACGTGCATTTCTATTGGATCCATCCCCATTTCTCACCTTCTTTTACTCGATGCAAGATATTCGTGCATCGGTACTTGTACAAATATGTGCAAGGTTTATAAAACAGGTCGGACATGCGCATGTGCTAGATGCACACACACACACATATGTGTGTTTTGGCATTCATCTCTTTTAAAATGAACCTTTACATGAATTCTTTGCTTCAGTCTTTACTGAGGAAGATGTAAGGGAGAAACAGATGACGAAATTATATCTAAAGGTAATTATTCAGAAAAACTGAAACAAATCTCCATGAAATTGGAAGATGCAATACGGCAAATTGACAAACTAAAGCAAAACAGATCACCTGGACAGGATGATATAAATCGGAGAGTGTTGAAAGAACTGAAAAACGAAATTGCAGCCTACTGTGAGTAAATTGTAAACCATTATTAAAATCATCTACACTACCTGAAGATTGGAGAGTGACTAATGGAACTCCAATGTTTTAAAAAGTGTTCTGGGGCAATCCAGGAAACTACAGACTGGTGAGCCTGACGTCAGTGCCAGGCAAAATGGAAGAAAGTGGAAACTATTATAAAGTACAAAATTACTGACCATATGTAGGCTGATTTTAAAACGAGCGAGCGGACGTCCTTACAAGCACATATGTACACACAAGTGAACGTACACTGGCATTTTAAATCATGTGGGACTTGCACACCTATGATTTAAAATACACCTACCAGGCATAAGTATGCTCCTAATTTTAAGTGGTTACTCAAGCAAATGTACTTCATGTATCTTCCTTGGGACTTTGCCGACTTTAACACATATAGGTAAGTGGATTTTAAAACATGCTCCCACCAAGGACATTCCCAGTTTTTCCAGTTATTCTACCAAATTGCCCCTGTCAATCTCGAGGTCATCCAGATCCCTCTGGTTCTTCATCCTGCACTCCCCTTTGTTGATCCAGACCTCTCGCCCCGTCGTGTTAGGCCTAAAACGCAGTTTCCGCAGACTTATTCATCATCATCAGCAGCAGCAGTAAATATACGCGGCTAACAAGCTGCTGTGTGCTGTGGCCTCCGGTTTTAAAATGCGGATATACAAGCATAACTGTTAGTCCTGCCCTGGAATGCCCATACCCTGTCCCTTTTCCACCCTCCCTTTCTTTTTAGCTCATGCATGCGCATATGCCCATGTCATTAACAGCTTTTTAAAATCCACGTTGCTCACATGCGGTCCACATACTCGCATATATGAGTCTTTTAGCGCAAGCAACACTTTTAAGATTCTGCCCATAGATAGATAGGGCAGAATGGGACAAAGCCAATGTAGATTTAGCCAAGGAAAGTCTCGCCTCATCAATCTGTTACATTTTTTTGAAGGGCATAAATAAACATGTGGATAAAGGTGAGCCAGTTAATAGTGGGGTAGATTTTCAAAAAGCGCGCCTTCGCGTACTTTTGTTGGCGCATCAGGCGCCAACAAAAGTACGCTGGATTTTAGTAGATACGCGCGTAGCCACGCGTATCCACTAAAATCCTGGATCGGCGCGCGCAAGGCTGCCGGTTTCGTATAGCCGGCGCGCGCCGAGCCGCGCAGCCTGCCGCCGTTCCCTCCAAGGCCGCTCCGAAATCAGAGCGGCCTCAGAGGGAACTTGCTTTCTCGCCCTCCCCTCACCTTCCCCTCCCTTCCTCTATCTAACCCACCCCCCCCGGCCCTATCTAGAACCACCCCCCTACCTTTGTCGGGGGATTTACGCCTCCCGGAGGGAGAAGTAAATCCCCGCGCGCCAGCGGGCCGCTAGCGCGCCGAGACGCGACCTGGGGGCGGTTCCGGAGGGCGCGGCCACGCCCCCGGACCACCCCGGGCCGAAACCACGCCCCCGGCACGCCCCCGAAACATTGCGCCGATCCGACACGCCCCCGGCACGCCCCCCTCGAAAAACCCCGGGACTTACGCGAGTCCCGGGGCTCTGCGCGCGCCGGTAGGCCTATGGAACATAGGCGCACCGGCACGCAAGGCCCTGCTCGCGTAAATCCGGGCGGATTTACGCGAGCAGGGCTTTTAAAATCCGTCCCCTAGTGTATTTGGATTTTCAGAAAGCATTTAACAAAAGTACCTCATGAGAGACTACTGGGGAAATGAAAACTCCATGGGATAGGAGGTAATTTCCTATTATGGATTGGGAAATGGTTAAAGGATAGAAAACAGAGAATAGGACTCAATGGTCTATTTTCTCAATGGAGAAAGGTGAATAGTGGAGTATCTTGGGATCTGTACTAAGAACACTGCTTTTTAACACATTTATAAATTACCTGTAAGTAGGAATAATGACTGAGATGGTCAGATTTACAGATGACACAAAATTATTCAAAGTTTTTAAACCCCAAGAGGATTGGGAGACATTGCAAGAGGACATTTCGAGACTGGGCATCCAACTGGCAAATGAAATTTAACTTGGACAAGTGCAAAGTGATGCACATAGGGAAGAGCAACCCAAATTACAGTTACACAATACAAAGCTCCACATTAGGAATCACCACTCAGGAAAAGGATCTAAGCATTATTGTGGATAATAATGTGGAAATCCTCTGCTCAGTGTGTGGTGGTGGCCAAGAAAGCAAATTGAATGCTAGGAATTATTAGGAAAGGAATTGAGAATAAAACAGAGAATATCATAATGCTTATGTATTGTTCCATGGTGCAATCATACATTGACTACTGTGTGCAATTCTGGTCACCGAATCTCAAAAAGATATAGCAGAATTAGAAAAGGTACAGAGAAGGGTGACCCAAATGATAAACAGGATGGAACGAGTCGTCTATGAGGAAAGGCTAAAGAGATTAGGGCTCTTCAGCTTAGAGAAGACACAACTGTCAAGAGATATGATAGAAATCTATAAAATAATGAGTAGACTGGGTAAACACGAATCAGTTATTTACTCTTTCAAAAAGTACAAAAACTAGGGGGGTCATGCAATGAAGTTACTAGTATCCAAGGTGTTCAATAAATCTGAGTGTACAGGGCTCTCTGAGGAGGAAGCTTTCAAGGCTCTTTTTTGTAGTTCAACAATTATGTATATTATGCTGAGTAGTTAAATCTCGAGCGGATTGTGATGAATTGCAGGAGAACCGTGTGAGACTGGAAGATTGGTCTTCCAGATGGCAGATGAAATTTAACGTGGACAAGTGCAAAGTGATGCATATAGGGAAAAATAACTCTTGCTGTAGTTACACAATGTTAGGTTCTATCTTAGGAGTTACAACCCAGGAAAGAGATCTAGGTGTCATAGTGGATAATACATTGAAATTGTCAATTCAATGTGCTGTGGCAATCAAAAAAGCAAACAGAATGTTAGGAATTATAAAACAATGGATGTCATAATGCCTCTGTACCGCCTCATGGTGAGATCACATCTTGAATACTTGTGCAATTCTGGTTGCCGCATCTCAAAAAGGATATAGCTGCACTGGAGAAAGTGCAGAAAAGGGTGACCAAAATGATAAGTGGCATGGAATGGCTGCCCTATGAGGAAAGGCTAAAGAAGTTAGGGCTGTTCAGTTTGGAGAAGAGACAATTGAGGGGAGATATGATAGAGGTCTACAAAATCATGAAAGCACGAACAAGTTAAAGTAAATCATTTATTTACTTTCTCAGATAATAAAAA
The DNA here is from genome assembly GCF_901001135.1 of Rhinatrema bivittatum. Taxonomy (NCBI): domain Eukaryota; kingdom Metazoa; phylum Chordata; class Amphibia; order Gymnophiona; family Rhinatrematidae; genus Rhinatrema; species Rhinatrema bivittatum. Next base: position 276,505,787 of record NC_042620.1, read on the forward strand.
GACTAAGGGGCACTCCATGAAGTTAGCAAGTAGCTCATTTAAAACAAATCAAAAACAATTCTTTTTCACTCAGCACATATTTAAGCTTTGGAATTTATTGTCAGAGGATGTGGTTATGGCAGTTGGCATGGCTGGGTTTAAGAAAGGTTTGGATAGGTTCCTAGAGGAAAAATCCATAAACTGTTATTAATTATTATGCAATGGTAGCTTGAGATTTATTTAATGTTTTGGGTACTTGCCAGGTACTTGTGACTTGGATTGGCCACTGTTGGAAACAGGATACTGGGCTTGATGGACCCTTGTTCTGACCCAGTATGGCAACTTCTTATGTTCCTATGTTCTTAAGTTCCTGGAGGAGAAATCCATAAACCATTATTAAGATGGACTTGGGAAAATCACTGCATATCCCTTAGATAAGCAGTATGGAATCTATCTACCTTTTGGGATCCTGCCAGGTACTTGTGACTTGAATTGGCCTCTGTTGGAAACAGGATGCTGGGCTTGATGGACCTTTGGTCTGACCCAGTATTGCAAATCTTATGTTCTTATGAACAGTGATAAATATGAAATGTGTCGCTTTGTCTGTGTGAAGCAGTTTGATTCCCCTTCCCTCCCTTCTTCCTGACTGTATTAAATAAACAAAACCCCACTGGCAATCCACTGATCAGGGCTTTCTTTCTTTTTTTTTTTTTTTTTTGGGGGGGGGGGGTACATGTGTGTACTGAATACTGGCACCTTTGCCTCTACGTACTATGGCTGCTAGCCATATTGGATCGGTTACCGGTTTGTTTTCTTGGACCACTTTGAAAGTTACCATCATCAATATGTTTATTTTCTTTTATGTTGTTTTTACTTTCTGGTCCAGCCTTACTTCCCTACCACTGGGAGAACCTTTAGTCGTGTAGGCAGGATATTATATGGTCATTCTAAATCACACAGCTGAAAAATGGAATTCTTTATATGGGCCCTCCCAAAGATGGGGAGTATTTAGATTCACGGAACTGGATTTAGAAGCAGATTCTATGTCATTGCTAGGAGCAACATTTTAGAACTCCAGTCTAGAACATGGCTCTAGAAAAGGATCTAGAATATAGTCCATAGTATACCTAGAGCAGTCTAGAATGTGGTTTTTAAACTGGTTTTCATTGAGATTTGTGCCATGCTCTATCTGAGCTTATGTTAAAGAACTCAGTCATCTGATGATGATCTGACGCAAAACCAGAATATGCTATGGGTTTTCCAGGTTCTTCAAGTCCTTTGGATGGAGATTCTGAAAGACCACCTCAAGGGTCAAGCAAAGGACACAGTAAGAGTGCTGGCAAAGTCAGATGAAAGCAACAAAGAAAACATTTATGTTATTGAAAGATAGGTATGGTGACACAATACCCATTGGTTTACGATTGAAAGAGTTTTAAGGTAGACAGTCCATAAATGAAAGTGTTCAAAGCTTCATCTATAATATCCAGGTTCTATTGGCCAGGTTGGTAACTCATGGTGGAACCTGCATCAGGGAGCCAGAATTCATTCTTAAGGAACAGTTTGTGGCAGGGCGTAATGATGCATATCTTCAAAGAGAAGTGAAAATATATAAAAGGCAAACCCTCACATCCCATTCCAAGAAATAATGCAAGAGGCGATTGATTGGGCAGAAGAGAACCAGATCCTATTACCTATGAAATACAGAACTCCACCACAAGTTGCACAAAGAGAGTGGGTGGAGGCCTCAGTGAGAGCCATGGTTACTGATGTTAATCCCACAGTGGCAACAATCATGAATCTCACCAGGATGTTTGAGAAACTAGGCCATTAACAAGAGAAATTAGGATAACAACAGGAAGGAAAGGAACAGAAACAAGAGACATTGAGCTTCCAGCAACAGGAGTTGTATAGGAAGTTGCAGCTGGAAAGGTCAACTCAAGATCCCTACAGGAGGTATCCAGTCATAGGGGCTGGAGGAAAAGCAGATCCTAGGACCTCCTCTGGAAGAACTGATCTGCCAGAATTGAATTGCTATCATTACTATAGGCCAGTTCACTACAGCTGAGACTGCAAAAGTAAATGAAGAGTAGAGACAAATCAGGAAGCTGAATGAAGCAATTGAGGGGAAGATGAAGAGGTGACTAATCAGAGAACTGGAATTGTTGTTCTGGTGGAGCTAGGCCGTGGACTTCCTAGGAGTATGGACTCCAGGCTACTGCACCAGAATTTGCAACATCCATGCTTGGAGTACAAAAGCAGACTGCAAGAGTAAGAAGAAAAGGAGAAGAAGAAAGGAGAAGAAAAAGATAGGAACAGTTACTTAAAATGGGTGTGCGGGTGCACATATACATGTGCATATGGATGCATGGCCATATATGCAGCAATTTTATATCCTGCACGCACATACGCACACGTTATAAAATAGCCCTGGCACGTATATGTGTGCTCTTAATTTTAAACTTGTTTGTGTACAGCAGTGTAAGTTGGCTTTGGGACTCAGAAGTGAGGGATTTTATAACAGACACACGTCCAGACCATGACCAGTTTCACCAGTTTGCCCAGTCTAGAGCTAGGTCCTCCAAATCCCCCTGATTTTTTAGCCTGCACTCCCCCCAGTTAACCCAGACCCCTCAAATACTTCATAGATGCCTGGAAATAGTTTTATTAGGACTTACACTTCATCCATAGCAGAAGTAACTTTGCGCTGAAATATACCTGAGTTCATGCCCAGGTTTGTGGCTATTTTTGTGCATATCTCTTGGCCCCATTCTAGAGCGCCCATTCCCTGCCCCAATTCCAGCCCTTTTTTTCCCTATGCAAGAAATTTGCATATCGGTACTTATGAGTGCAAATGGGTGGCTTATAAAATTGGGTGAACACGTGTATGTGCTAGGTGCACACCCATCTCCCAATTTTGCCGCCTGTCCTGTTTTTAAATTTCACTTTTAAGACCTTTGGCAAGATCCCATCCTTGTAGTGAAGATAAATAATGTGGGTACTAAATACTGTTTGGACACTGGTTCAGATGTCACAACCATCATTGCAAGTTATCTCTACAGAAATTTTGGAGAAGCTGGAATGGAAGATGCTCACTAAGGCCTGATTTTAAAAAGCATAGACATGTTTCAAATTGGGATTTACACATGTAAATGCATTTTATCCATGTAAGTGAGCTTTTGAAAAATTCTACAATATATGCCATTGAATTGATCATAGATTATACATGTGTAAGTGCACTTTATGCACGTAAATGGCTTTTTAAAATTGCTATGATAGTATGTTACATTTACATTTGAAACTCCTTTAAAAATTACCTCCTATGCTAAGATAACTGTAGCCAATAGTATGGAATTGCCCATCGTTGGCTGCATCGAGGCTGATGTGGAATGCTTTGGGCAGAGACTGAAGTCCATAAGTATTTTCATTGTGAGAAATGATATTCCAACCAAAAGTCAGCAATGAGATCCCAGGAATCTTGGGCATGAACATCTTGCAAGATTTAGAAAGGCTATTTGAAAACTGGTCGACTCTGTTTAACGACTCTGAGAAATTAAGTTTTCAGTTACATGTTAACCTAATATTACACAAGGAATGGTGGTATGCAACTTGATAATGTCAGGGTTGACAATAATTCTTTGCGCAGAGAATGTAAATTAGTGGTTTATTAAATTGTTCTTTTCTCTGCCTAGCTAGAGTAAGTTAAATTATAAAGGAAATAGCCCAGGTCACTCCCCTTTCAAAGTCAAAATTGACAGGGTAGAACAGCAAATGTTTCTTTGAAAGCCAACAGAAGAGTCATTATCACTTCATTATGATGGTTATCATCATCTCTGATGTTCCAAGGGAGTCACTTTGCCTGGAAGCCAGTGCTGTATCATTTTCTAGACTATACAGAAGATACCAAGTGGACATTACTGGACAGGGGAAAATATTAGAACTTATAATATAATTCCCATGAAATATTATTTATATTTACACTGACATACTGCAGGCTTTTGCATCAGTACTTGGGTGGGTGATACCAGCCTGGAGCCAATGAGGGACTAAGGATTGAATACTAATGAGCCTTTTTAATTAAGTATAACAGGTCATGATACTTTTATTTAAAGGAGAGAGAGAGAGAAGGATGTAGCCAAGAGGTGAGGCTTTAATTGCAGCTTCCATCTGGCTGCTTTACTTATAAAAAAAAAAAAAAAAGGAAAAAGCAATTTCAGGTAGCTGGAAGTTTTCTTATAGACATTTTCTGAAGAAAAGTACTTATCCAGTAGTACTGAAACAGATAGTTTGTTATTTTGTAGTGAGGGAAAGGAAAGTAATTTTTTTGTTTTTTAGATATTTCCTGTTTTGGGTTTATTTTGAGCTAGATGAATAGTGCAAATTATTAGTATCAGTATAAGTGAGAGAGAATTTTCATCAGATTTGTTGCAAATTTATTTAGAATAGAGAGGGAATATTATTTCTCTTTGTGAGAAATTTTGTACATTCATCTCCATGAAGTAAGCTTGTCCTATAGCTACATGAAACACGGGACCCCATGCATCTGCAACTGCTTCTTCACCCAGCTGGACTGTAGAAAAGTTCATTTAAAAGATTTCAGTCATCACGTGAGATTAAACTGAGAATGACTGCTAATATTCTGGCCAGAATTTAGGTGGGAATTTTCTTGAACTGCTAATAAATGTTTCTTTTACTATATCATGTGCTTCTGTATCCTACAGAGTAAAAGAATCCAAATATGTTATGTAAATGTGCATGTACTGATTTTGTCTGCATTACTTGGCAATAGTAATACATTGGGTGTTTATTTTATGTTGTTTTTACTTTCTGCTCCAGCCTCTCCTCCCAGCCCTGGGAGAACCTTTAGTTGTGTGGTTGTACCACATATGCTCATTCTAAATCTCAGAGGTTAAAAGCGGAGTTATTTATGTGGTCCCTCCCATAGATGGGAGTTTACATTAGAAAGCCAATCTGAGCGCCCTAATCCTAGCCAACAAAGTTCTAGTTTGTTAGATTTAGAATGATTTTCAGCTGAAAATCACCTTAACTTAACCGGACATATTTTGACTGGCGAAGTTCTGCAATTTTTTGAAAATTGACCTTAAGGTGTAATTTTGTAACATCCCCCATACATGTAAAATAAATTTCACATGCATTTAAACCAGTTTTCAGGATGGAAAAAGTGTGCCAAAATACTCACACACAATTACACCTGCTAATGTGTGCACAGGTTTTTTTTGGGGACAAATTTACTCACATATTTTTGAAAATGCCTACCCTTTCCCAGCCCTGCTGCTGAGAACTGCTCTGCACACTGGGGGTAACATACATGCATGCAGGCTACTCACACACAAGTTCACTCATGAGTGAGCAATTTTATAACAGACCATTAATATAGAAACATAGAAATGATGACAGAAAAGGATCAAAATGGTCCATCCAGTTGGCCCAGCAAGCTTATGGTAGTATCTGCCACGCCGTGCAGGTTACCCCATGTTTCTCTTAAGGGTCGCTCTGTGCCGTTATCCCTGAGACTTATGATAACGCATAAAACTTTACTGTTAGCAACATTTTTACTGGGTGATGAGCCTCCTTGAAAATTCAGACAGTGCTGCTTCACGTGCTTTGCTTAAGGACTCGGTTGTAAAAGCAGTCTTGTATTTTTTTTCCCTTATGTCTGCACATCAGTTCCCCAGACTGTAAACGTTGGGACCCTCATTGGTTGCTGTCTGAATCCAATGCCCTTTTCCCCCCTGCCGTTGAAACAGAGAGCAATGATGGATACTTGCATCAACAGTATCAAGGCTTATTGATTGAGAGTAGTAACTGCCGCACCAACAAGTTACTCCCATGCTTATCAGTTCCTCAGACCGCAAAAGTTGGGGTCCTCATTGGCTGCTGTCTGAATTCAATTCTCCTTTTCCCCCTGCTGTTGAAGCAGAGAGCAAGTTACCCCTATGCACTCTTTTCTTCATTACCATCCTTTAGTCTTTAGGGATCCACAGTGTTTATCCCATGCCCTTTGAGTTCTTTCACTGTTTTGGTCTTCACCACCTCCTTCAGAAGGGCATTCCAGGCATCCACCACCCTTTCCATGAAGAAATATTTTCTGACATTGGTTCTGAGACATCTTCCCTAGAGTTTCATTTCATGACCTTTAGTTCTACTGATTTCTTTCCAATGGAAAAGATTTGACGTTTGCTCTGTTCTTTCTCTCCCCTCTTCCAGTTCCAAGTTAATTTTTCCCTGTTTTATTGTAACTTTCTCACATCCTTTTTCTGATTCCCTGTATTTAAAAGCTCAAGGTTCTTATTGAGAATATTGTTTATTACGCTACGTTATGCTTTTCACACTTTGTTAATTGTAAACCGGGTTGATGTGATGCCTGTCATGAAACTCGGTATAACAAAAACAATAAATAAATAAATAAATAAAATTAAAACCTTTCAGGTATCTGAAGGTCTGTATCATATCTTTCCCGCACCTCCTCTCTTCAGGGTATACATATTCAGATCCTTCAGCATCTCTTTATAGGTTTTCTGATACTGAACCCACACAATTTTGGTAGCCCTTCTCTGGACCGCCTCCATCCTGCCTCTATCCCTTTTGTTTAGTCTCTATCCCTTTTGAGATAAGGGCTCCAGAATTGAACACTAGGGATGTGCACTGATTTTTTTTCGTGTCATTTTTGTTTCGAGTCGTTATCTGTTAGATTTCATTTTTAAAATGGTTTGGGAGGTATTTATTTCGTGTCTTCCTACTTTGGGATTTAGTGCACACTAACTGAAAATGTTACCAATCAAAAAGTACCAATTTGGGAGGAATTTTTTAGCTAGGGGTATGGTTCTGCATTCCATTGGCTGCCTCCTTAGTTACTGGTACTTGTTTGAGTTGCTATGATTGCAAGGTGGTGTTTTTGGGGGTAACAAGAGTAAACAAACACGTGATGTAATTTTATAGCACTCTGTTATGGCTTGGCTTCCTAGGACATTGTTGTAACGTTGTATAATAAAGCTGTGGCCTATTTTCACCAAGTTCATGCTATTTCAGTTGTTGTTTAAGGTCTATAGTGCACATGGTCATTACCCCCCACACCATTGCAATGAACTGGTAGCAGCTGCCCAAATTAATAAATTTTACATGAAACATGACAAAGTATAGTCTTCTGAGGTAAAAATATTACTTAGAACAGTGTAACTATTATATTTACATGCACTGCTGTGGTCCCACCCAGAAAACTGTAAAAAAGCAAAAGAGACACTTGGAACCCTGTAATGAGTGTTGCTGTCAGCTTGGTCCTCAGAGTAAATTGAATTACAAAGAGTAAATTGAATTACAATTACAATATAGAAAACCTCCCATACCAAAATAACACTAACTACCAGTACTCAGACCGTAGCAATCCTACCTACGAAAAGACAACACAACAAATATTACACCAGAACTAAAAACACCTCCTATTAGGAAAACAGAACAAGTCAGGCTGTTATAGATTTATACACAGAAACTATACGCTAACAGAATACCTCACCTCAATCACACATGCAGAACTCAGACCCTTGCCAAATACAGAATCATGAGACCATAAAAAATATATAGAAGCGTGCAGACAAAAACTGAACTGGAAACTGCAACAAGCAAAACTCTATGAAATGCAATAGAAAAACATAATCAATACCATTCCTTACTAAACAAACAATAAAATCAAGAAATATAAAATATCAATCATAATAGTAAAACAGCTTGTTATGTTTGGCTGCTTGTAAGCTGCCACACTCACTTTCCGATGCCGCTCAGCCTCCATATGCCAAGAAGCTGCTGGAGCCCCTTTCCCATGTCGCCATGCTTACAACCTTGATGGCCATCCTAAGCTTGTCTGGAACACCACTGGCTAGAACCTCCATGCTGCCAAGGCTCAGTATCCCCATAGGCACACATGCTGCGCGCCTGTGCTCACACAATATACGCTCAGTGACGGGAAAGCAGGATCATCTCAGACCTATATAAGCCTCAGTCTTGCAACACTTCTCTGCCTCAGCAACGGGCAGAGGGTGTAATATGGGTTGTAATATGGGTGCTTCTTCCTGTTCCCTCTGTCTTGCCTCTTCTCTCCAGCCCAGCCTTGCCTCGCTTGTCCAGCCTCGTTCTATGTCTCCTGCCTCACGTACTTTCCTGCGATGTCAGCCCTGCTCCTAGACTCTCTGCCTTTCCTTGTGTTGACTTCTGGATCTGACCCTTTTGACCATTCTTATTGCCACCTGCCTCTGACCCTTGTCTGGAAATTGGCCATTCTTGTGTGCTGCCTGCCCTGACCCTAGCCTGGCCCCTGGATATGCGCCTAAGCCACTCCCACAGAGACTCTTGCCTAAGACCTGCTGGCACCAGGAGCCCAAGAGCTCAACCCAAGGGGAAAAGGGTTGGATAGGTGAAACTCCTATTCAGACTCTTTCCAGTGTACTCCACCAGCAATCAGTGAGGGCCTAAAGCCTGACCCCATAGGCTGAGCCAACCTCACCACAGCAGCAAAGGTCCACAGATCTTACAGATTACTGAGGCCTTGGACTCGGCAGACCTGACCTTGCTCCAGGCTATACCAGGCTTGACCCAACATGTTCATGAGCACCAGGGGGATCTTAACCAGGTGGCTACTCTACTTGAAAGACTTGCACTCCATATGAATGCCCGACGCCTACACTGGCTCCACTTCCAATGGTTCTGCCTTCTTCTAACCCTGCTTCTCCTCACAGGCTGGCTTCACAGCTTCCAGTACCTCCATGTTATCACGTCCAGGATATCCGCTCCTTGCGGGCCTCTCCTTCGGCTCTGTGGACCATTACCATCTCTACTGAGGTCCTCAGTAGAGATGGTAATGGTCCGCAGAGCGGAGTACTTATGGCTGGAGTAGAGATGGTTCCAGGGAAGCCCCGAGAGAGGCTGAGGTCCAAGGCATTAGGCCCTCCGAGGAGTGGATAGCCAGAGACGAAGGAGAGTCCCCCGAGGAGCAGTTACCCTGGAGTCTCACGCCACGGAAGTAGAAGCTGGAATGAAGGGTCCTTCAGTGAGCGAAGTGGAATTAGCAAGAGGGAACTTGTTGCCAAGTTGTAGGTAGGCAGGGCCAGCCGGCTTAAATAAGCAGGAGGATTGATGTCATCCTGAGAGGACGCCCCCAAGGTTCCCACCATGATGTGCTTAAGACTGGCGCGTGCACGCCTAAGTGATTACGAAAGCAAGATGGCGGTCAGCAGCGTCCATGCCGCCCTGGGAGGCCTGGGAGCGGTAGGCAGGCCCGCGACGGCTGGCTGAGGCCGCAAGTCTTCCCAATTGAGTCGGTGATGTGAAGAAAGAGGTGAGCAAAAGCGGTCGCAGCCGTCTGTGACTGATGGGCGTAACAGAATGATGCGGATTCATCAAATAATATAACATACATTTTGAGCTGCAGTCCACTCTCTTCCCCGCTGACCATTCCAAAGTGACCCACATCTTGTCACTGCTGGGTGGCACCACACTGGCCTGGGCATCTTCCTTATGGGAGCATGGCAACCCTCTGCTCCAGACCCTCACAGATTTTCTTCAACAGTTCTGGCTCATTTTTTAAATTTTATTTTATTTTTATTACTTTTCAGCAGATACAAGCAGGATAAACCTTACTATTAGAAAATAAAAATGACATATCTCTTAAGATTGTTAAGAATTTTTGATTATGATAGTTTTATTATTTTGTAATCACTCAGCCTCAGGTACAAAAACTTAGATTGTAAGCCCTTTAGGGGATAGGGAAATATCTTCTGTACCTTATTGTAAACCAATGTGATATCTCATTGAACGTCAGTATATAAAAATCATAAATAAAGAAAATAAATAAAAGAAAATAAATTATCCAGGAAATATACATTTTTCCATCAAGAAACATTATAGAAAGGGGCAGACTTAAGGGAAATATGCAGTAATACATAGAAAGAAACAAGCTAAATGTGCAAAAGCAACTTGCTGTGTCATAGGTGGACCCTTGGACCAAGGTGGGGTTGGCGCTACCCATAGGAGGGATCCTACGGGTCCCCACTGTCGGCAAGTGGAGTGGGCTGATGGATGGAGGCCAGTTGGAGCTTCACCAATACCAGCCCTTGTTCCCCGTGGGTTGAGCCTTTGGGTACAGGAGCCGGCTGGGCTTAGGTGGGCCTCCGTATGTCATTGTCGATGGAAGGGTAGAGAGGTCAGCCCATAGGCAGTAACAGCAAAACTGGGAAGTCTGTACTGAATGAGGCAGAGTCCCAGAGACCCGGGTGCCACTAGAACCAAAGTCAGACAGGGGACACCCGAGCAAGAACAGACCGAAGCCTGAATAGGCTAAGGCCAGGATGTAGACTGTAGAGGTGTCAAAGATCAAGCTGGAGTCAGGGCCGACGGCAATCAAGGAGTGGTGGCAAGGCAAAGCAGAGGTCTGGGCAAGGAGAAGATCAGTAGTGTAGTCAGGCAAAGCAGAGGTCAGAGCTAGGAGATCAATGGCGTGGTCAGACAAAGCAGAGGTCTGGGCTTGGAGAAGATCAGTAGCGTGGTCAGACGAAGCAGAGGTCGGTTCCAGGAGAAGATCAAAGGCATGGTCAGATGAAGTAGAGGTCGTGTCCAGGAAGTCAATCCGAAGGAAGGCAAGGAATCAGGAATGTAGGAATGAAGGAAAACAGGAACAGGAACTTGAAGGGATCAGGAACCAGGAAAGCAGGAGAATCGCCAGAAGGAAATGAAGTACACGACCAGTGTGGAGACCTGTTGCAAAGTCGACTATCAGGAGCTGAGCCCGGCCTTATATACCGGAGCTTCAGCGATGTCATCATCCGGGGCCACGGCCAAGTTCCCGCCGTGGGCCATTAATAAGCAGTAGTGATGTCTGCGTGTCTAGGGAGGGGTGCGGTGCTGAACGGCGGCGCCTCTCCACAGGCCACGCGGAAAGACCCATCGCAGAGCACAGAGGCCTGTTGCAGTAGCTGGAGCACCGGGGGTGGCCCGAGGACGGAGCCAGCGGCCCACCGCTGCCAGAGACATGGAACTCGACACTGGATTTGCCAATGGAAGGTGAGAGGGCCGGGCTGCGGGCCTGCTGCGGCTTGCACACACAACACAACTCTCTACTATATGGATCCTAGAACCTAGATATTATGTTATAATTCTCCTGGAATTACTAAAGGATTTGAGTTGTTCAGGCAGGAAAAAACATAGCATTCATTCTGGGACCTAATAATACATTTACATGGATATCTTAGTATAAAGGAAAATCCAAGAGAAATTGTCTGTGCCCTCAAGGCAAGGAAATCTCTTCTTCTTTCTTGAGTAGCATGAGCAAAATCTGGATAAATTCGAACTAAGGATCCATAAAATGGCGCCATTATGTTCTTAAAGTATTTTCTCATAACTTCACTTAGTTCTTGCTCAGAAACAAATGAAACTAGAAGCGTAGCATGCTCATAAATCTCAGCCGTAGAGTTTTCCAGAAGTTGAGTCGTTTTCTAGCGTCTCAGGATGGTTTTCCGAAAAAACTTTAGAAGAAACAGGAAGAAAAAACATCTTGCTTACACAAGGAGATTTTTCATCTTCAAATTTAAGTATTTCAAGGAAATATTTTTTTAAGGTAACTTAGGGGACCTCCCCCACTACTTTGGGAAAATTCAGAAACCATAGATTCAGAAGCCTTGTATAGTTCTCCAAATTTTCTAGCCTACAAGAGACACTAGTAAGATCTTTAATCAATTTCACATTATAATCTTGTTTTCTGCACAGATGTCTCGACAGCTTCCACTCGGGGTTTAAACTCATTTAATTGAGCCTCAAATTATTCAAATTTAGTATTAAGATTCTCCAATCTAGTATTATGGTCTCACAGAGAGCAGCCAAATCCAGCTACTAGGTCCCATAGTGCATCCAGTGTGACTATTGCTGGCTTGGGTGGCAGTTGAAACTGGAAAAACTCACCCACATTCCCAGATGAAGAAACCTCCACTGGTTGGGCTCTCCCCGAATCAGCTGTGCCTCTCTCGCTGGCTTCCAGCACTTCCACTGGAGTGATGTAGTCGGGAACACTCCGGTTCGAACAGACCAGGAGTCTCCAAAGAAAATGCAGGGAGCGAAAGGGCCAGCGGCATTCCTCCACTCTGTCCCCCACCCGCTGGAGTCGCAGAGATTGCATCATCACTCTGCTTCGTGGCAGAGAGAGAGAGGTTGGGGCGAGTTGATACCAGCAAGCAGTGAGGATCCAGAGAGCTCAAGGTAACTTCCCCCAATGAAACTGATGTTCCCTCATCAGTTATCGAAGCAGGGGCACTCACCCCCTTATCGGTTGCTTTGCCAGGTGCATAGGTGGTACTCAAATGCTGCCCCATAGGGAGAGCTGAGTTGGGGGTGGGGGGGTAAACTCGAACTTTCCCTTTTCTTTTAGGAGGCATTTTAGTAGATATTCTTCTAAAAATGGAGAGCAGTAAACAGCAACCCGGTTCTTTCCCCCTCCCAGTTCTGGCTCATTTTTGAGGAACCAGGTCATATGTCCTCCTTGGCAGCCAAGCTGCTTCAGATCCAAAATCTCAGATAATATACATCCAGTTTTGCATCATTGCATCTGAACTGCATAAGGGATAAGACAGTCTAACCGCCATATCTTGGCAAGGCCATTCAAGCAGAATAAAAGATGAGTTAGCTGTCCGAGACGTTCCCACCTCATTGGATGCCTTGAACTCGCTGGCTGATTGCACTGATTGTCACTTCCAAGAAAGAGCTCTGGAGAATGAAGTTATCCAGCATCCAGTAAGATTGGCTCCCTGTTTCCAGCACCCTCTTGTCCAGGCTTCTTTCCCAAAACCCAAGACTCTGGAGGAACCTATGCCAGCTGGGCCACGTAAAGCTTTCTACAAAGGAGAAGCTTCGAAGAAGGCAGTTGGGCCTGTGTTTATATACTGTACACGTCATGGCATGTGGCATTCCAGTGCCCAGAGGAAATCAGGAAATTCTCATGCCTAGGGTTGACCGGAGAGGCAATCCTAAGCCAGACACTCTCTCCCCCCAATTACTGATTCCCATCTCTATCTCCACCAAACATGGCCAGTTTGAGAAAGAGGTATTCCTAGATTCAGGATCAGGCAGGAACTTTGGTCAAGCCTTGGTCCATCAGCATCCGATTCCTACCATCATCCTGGAACATCCATAACCATTTCTTCTGTCTATTGGGACCCTCTTCCAGGCCAGATCACTGAGGTAACAGTTCCACTGACTCTTTGCACCGGTCTTCTCCACAAGGAAGCCATGTCTTTTCATGTAATCCCTCGAGCCATGAATCTGGTTATCCTGGATTTGCCCTGGCTTCAACAACACCAGCCAGTTATTGAGTGGAACTCTTTGCAATTGGCTCAGTGGGGTCTCACCTGTTTCACTACTTGTCTCACCTCTGTTCCTTCACCGCCCCGCCTGACACTAGCTACTCCAGCAGGGCTACCACCACAGTATCCTGACTTCTCCAATGTGCTCCCTAAACAACTCACAGGAGCCTTGCCTCCGCATCACTCCTATGATTGTGGCATAGATCTACTGCCAGACAAAATACCACTAGGGGGAAGGGTCTACCTATTATCTCTCCCTGAAACCGAGGCCATGAGTCAGTATATCAAGGAGAACTTGGCAAAGTGCTTCATTCAGTCATCCTCCTACCCCACTAGAGTGGGGTTTATTTCTTCATGGGATGGCTCTCTCAGGCTCTGTATTGATTACAGGGGCCTCAACATCATCACAAAAAAGAACAGGTATCCCCTACCACTCATCTCTGAGCAATTTGATCGCCTGTGAGGTGCCAATATCTTTACTAAACTAGATCTATGGGAAGCTTACAATCTTATTTGCATTCAGGAAGGAGATGAGTGGAAAACTGAATTCAATATTCCAGATGGATTTTATGAGTAATTAGTCAGGTCCTTCGGACTCTGCATTGCCCCAGCAGTATTTCAAAACATGGTAAATGAAATCTTCAGAGATCTTCTATACTCCTGCATAGTCGTGTACCTAGATGACGTACTCAACTGCTCTAAATCTATGGCTTTGCACCCGGAGCATGTTAGACTAGAACAAAACTTGAGAAACGTCTCTTTGAGCAAGAGCAATGACACATCATTTCTCGAACCAGCTTCTTATGGATCCTGTAAAGCAAAAAAACATTCTGGAATGCCCCAGCTGGTCAGCCTTCAGGCGCTACAGCATTTTCTAGGATTCGCTAACTACAATTACCAATTTATTTCTGGATATTCAACCCTTGCAGAACATCTCACAGCTTTGACCAAGAAGGGTGTGGATAGTCGCTGTTGGTCTACAGAAGTCATTGATGCCTTCCAGGTTCTCAAGCAAGCCTTCTCCCAAGGACCTTGCCTATGGCATCCAGATTCTAATCGTCCCTTCATTCTGGAGGTAGATGCCTCTACCCTTGGGTGTAGGGGATGTCCTCTGTCAACAAGTGACCAAGAGAACCTCCTGCCCTGTTCCTTTTTCTTTAGAATGTTCTCTCCAGCAAAGAGGAATTACACAACTGGAGACCGCAAACTCCTTGTGGTGAAATTGGCGCTGGAAGAATGGCAGCACCTCCTACAGGGGACCAAACACTGGACCACAATTTATACTGACCACAAGGATCTGGAGTATCTCCAACAGACTCAGCAACTTAATCCTAGACAAGCCCAGTGGTCCCTTTTCTTCAAGTGGTTCAATTTTGAGCTCCACTACCACCCAGCAGCCAAAAATCAGCTCTCTCCCACTCCTTTTAAACAGAAGATCTAACAGAGACTTTCCAATACACCATCGACTCTGCAAAGGTCATTGTCGTTGCTTGTACTCTAGTATCTCTTGGGAAGAAGATAGTACCCAAATGTCTCTGAGAAAAAGTGTTAAAATGGGCTCACGACTCCTGCTTGGCAGGGCATCCTGAGGTAGCATGCACTCTTGAGCTCCTTCAGTGCCACTACTGGTAGCCCCAAGTAAAGATGAATGTGAATAACTACATAGAATTCTGCCCTGTATCCTGCTTGTGCCTGATCTTGGGGGCTGTTATAGCCTTTGCCAGCCCCCAAGGAACCCTGGACCCACCTGTCCACTGATTTTATCATGGACCTCTCTCTCTCTCACACATGGCTACACCACAATATGGGTCGTAGTGGATAGATTCTCCAAGATGGCACATTTTGTTCCTCTGCCAGGCTTGTCTTCTGCTCCAGAGTAAGCCTGCCTCTTCATCCAGCATGTCTTTTCACTACATGGACTACCCTCTTACATCCTCTCTGACAGAGGCATCCAGTTCATGGCCCAGTATTGGAAGAGTCTTTGTAAAAAAAAAAAAAAAAAAAAGTGACATTACCTTGGATCTCACCACTGCCTACCATTCTTAAGGGAATGGCCAAACTCAGAGAATTAATCAGGTCCTCAAGCCCTTCCTTCACCTATATGTCACCGAGAGGCAAGACAATTGGTCTATTCTCTTATCCTGGGCTAAATTTTCACACAATAATCATGTCAGTAGTGCCACCAGCTCTTCTTCATTCCATGCTGTTTACAGCAAACACCCAGGGGTTCCTTTACTGTTGCCTCTCTCTGGCAGCATGGCTCACAACCCAAGAGCTCCAGGAACTCTGGCTGCAAACCAACCTCATCAAGGCAGCAG
The DNA here is from genome assembly GCF_901001135.1 of Rhinatrema bivittatum. Taxonomy (NCBI): domain Eukaryota; kingdom Metazoa; phylum Chordata; class Amphibia; order Gymnophiona; family Rhinatrematidae; genus Rhinatrema; species Rhinatrema bivittatum. The sequence continues at coordinate 276,521,436 of NC_042620.1, forward strand.
CTCAGGTTAAGAGGCAAGCTTATAAGAGATGCAGACCAGTTCCACAATTTTAGATAGGAGACTTAGTGTGGTTAAGCACAAGTACCTCCAAGTTCCTTCTCTTCATCTGGCACCCAGATTTTTAGATCGTTTTCTGATCATGTGTCAAATGAAGCCTGTAACATATCAACTCAAACTTCCAAACATGTTAACAATACATAATGGGCCAGAGGATTTATGCGCATAGGGGGGGTTACGCGCACGGGCCTATTTAAAAAAGGCCCAGCGACACGCAGAAAGTTCTGGGACGCGCAAAATGGGGTGGTCTGGGGGTGGGGCCAGATGCCTCTGATACAGCGGCCATTGCCGCTGTGTCGAAGGATCACGTGCTGGCAGGCTGCCGGCGTGGGCAAAAGGTGTTGCGGTCCCGGTCGCTAGACTAGCGACCGGGTCCTTACCTGCTACCTCCCGCTATGGGAGGTAGCAGGTAAGGACCTGCGATGGGGCACGGCGCCTCCCAGGCCTACCGAGCCTCTTCGCGGCGGCGTCTTTACGAGGGAGATGCCGCCGAGCCCCAAGCTAGACTCCGCCCCTCCTCGGGGCACACGCACGTGCACGAAGGGGGACCTTTTAAAAGTCCAGCCCCGGGGAACTCCGGCCCGCCCCCTTTGATGACGTCAGACGCTGGCGAATACTTAAGGCCGGCGTCTGCCCTGTGGAAATTGCCTTGCAACGAGGTTCCTCAGTTCCTGAGTGTCTAGTTGCTGATCCTGTTGTTCCTGATCCTGCTGTTCCTGATCCTGGTCTTGCTGCTCCTGATCCTGTTCCTGCTGGCCCTGATCCTGCTCCGCTTCCGGATCCTCCTCGGTTAGTTTCTCTGGTTCCTGGCTTTGCTCTGCTTCCGATTCTCCATGTCTGCTGCCTGCCTCGACTTCTGGCCTGCCTTCTCGTCTCGACTCGCTGCCGTCACCTAAGTCCCAGTGGTCTGGGTCCTCACGGGCTCCTCCCGGGGGGACCTCGGACTTCCAGGGTGAAGACTCCATCTTCTCTTCAAGGCTCGCTGTCGTCACCTAAGTCCCAGCAGTCCGGGTCCTCACGAGCTCCTCTCAGGGGGATCTTGGGCTTCCAGGGTGAAGACTCCACTTTCATCTCTATCTTGGTTCCACCTCCCGGCCTGTGCCATCTCCACGGAGTTCGTTCTTCCTTTCAGCGCACTCTGCCAGGCCGGCCCAAGGGTCCACCTTTCTGTTCGCAACAAAAGGTAAGACAAAGGTCGGGGGGGTTAGAGTAGGGCTGAGGGGGGGGAAAGGTTAGGGGAAGGGGTGGGAATGTCAGGCTTGGAGCGGCCTGGGAGGGAACGGGGAAAGGCAGCGAGGCTCGGCGCGTGCAAGGTGCACAACTGTGCACCCCCTTGCGCGCGCACCGACCTTCAATTTTATAACATGCGCACATAAGTACGCGCATGTTATAAAATTGGGCGTACCTTTTAAAATCTACCCCAAAGTGTTCCACATTTCCTTGTTGAAACCACAGGTCCTTTTCTGGCCTTCCCACCAGCCTCCCAAACCTGCAGAGATTTCTTTAGACAAAAAATCTCACTATAAGGTACAGGAAATCTAAACTCAGACGTCGCTATAAGCTGGAATATCTCATTGCATGGAAAGATTATGGACCAGAAGAGAACTCCTGGGAGCCAACGGTCAATTTCAATGCACCGTTGTTAGTAAGGAGTTCCACCATAAATTTCCCCAGAAGCCAAAGCCCAGGACCTTGAGGAGGGGGCTTAAGGGGGAGTACTGTTCTGTTTGATGGCTTGCAAGCCACTGGACTCAGTTCCCAATGCTGCTCAGCCAACACATGCCAGGAAGCCGCTGGAGCCCCTCTTCCATGCCACCATACCTACAACCTCAGTGTTTCTGGAATACCGCCAGCTCCAACCTCCATGACTGCCATGCTACCAAGGCTCAGCTTCCCCATAGGTGTGCGCGTGTCTGTATGCACATAAGCAGCGCTCAGTGGCAGGAAACTAGGAATGGTGCTCTCTGATGACATCTTCGAATTGGACCTATATAGGCCTCAGATTTGCAGCACATCTTAATATGGGTTACTGCTTCCTGTTCCTGCTGTCTTGTCTCATCTCTCCAGGCCAGCCTTGCCTTGCTTGCTCAGCCTCGTCTTATCCTACGCCTCCTGCTTCCCCTTCATCCCTGCTGTGTCAACCCTGGTCCTCATTTCTGCCTTTCTTCAGACTGACTTCTAGATCTGACCCTTGCTTGGACATTGACCATTCTTATTGCCACCTGCCTCTGACCCTTGCCTGGATATTGACCATTCTTGTGTATCGCCTGCTCTGCCCTAATCTGGCCCTTGATAAGTGCCTACACCATTCCCACAGAGATTCTTGCCTAAGACCTGCCGACACCCGGAACTCAAGGGCTTAATCCAAGGGGAAAGGGGTTGGTATAGGTGAAGCTCCTATTCAGTCTCTCTCCAGCGTAGTTCTGCAAGCTGTCAGTGAGGGCCTACGGGGCTGACCCCGTAGGCTAAGCCAACCTCGTCACAGCAGCAAGGGTCCACAGATTTACACAGCTGATGAACAGAACATCCAATAATTAAAAACCCATATAACATTTTTAAAAATTTTCCAAACACAAAATATTTCAAAACAGCAGACACATCCAAATAACATCTCAAAATTGAAAATAATAAGTATCAAAAAATCTCCTCTCTCTCTCTCACTCATATAACACACACACATGCTCTCTCTCCGTCGCGCACAAACATACTCAATCATACGTACATGCTCTCTTACTCACACACATTCCCTTGCTTGTTTGCTCACTCTCCTCTCTCACTCATATAACACACACATGCTCTCTCTCCGTCACGCACAAACATACTCGATCATACGTACATGCTCTCTCACTCACACACATTCCCTTGCTTGTTTGCCCACTCTCTCTCTCTCACTCATATAACACACACATGCTCTCTCTCCGTCACACACAAACATACTCGATCATACGTACATGCTCTCTCACTCACACACATTCCCTTGCTTATTTTCTCACTCTCCTCTCTCTCTCTCACTCATATAACACACACATGCTCTCTCTCCGTCGCGCACAAACATACTCGATCATACGTACATGCTCTCTCACTCACACACATTCCCTTGCTTATTTGCTCACTCTCCTCTCTCTCTCTCACTCATATAACACACACATGCTCTCTATCTGTCGCGCACAAACATACTCGATCATACGTACATGCTCTCTTACTCACACACATTCCCTTGCTTGTTTGCTCACTCTCCTCTCACTCATATAACACACACATGCTCTCTCTCCGTCATGCACAATTCGATCATACGTACATGCTCTCTCACTCACACACATTCCCTTGCTTATTTTCTCACTCTCCTCTCTCTCTCTCACTCATATAACACACACATGCTCTCTCTCTGTCGCGCACAAACATACTCAATCATACGTACATGCTCTCTTACTCACACACATTCCCTTGCTTGTTTGCTCACTCTTCTCTCTCTCTCTCTCTGGAAGCACAAGTGGCAGCAACAGCAGCAGCCTCTTCCTTCAGTCCCCATGCCTGCATCCGATGAAGTGGCCTCTGTCCTCGAAAGCTCATGCCTCGATAAATTATTTAGTCTATAAAGGTGCCACCCACCTTGTGTCATTTTTGCTACACCGGACTAACACGGCTATCCCTCTAAATATCCTGAGCGACAGGAGTTCTTTCTTCAGGCCGATGGGGTGGGCGATGTTTCTGCTCTGCCTCCTGCTCCTCTGTTCTTCAGCTGCACGGGCCGATGCAATGCTGCTTTGCCTCCTCCTCCTCCTTCTTCTGGCTGTGCAGTGGGTGCTGCAGCCTATCCCTGCTCCTCCTGGCACCATGTTGGCATCTCCTTCTTACCTGTGTGGGGCCTCTTCTGAGCTCACATGGGCAGAAAGAAGGAGATGACATTGTAGCACTGCCCCAAAATCTGTGGTGCTCTAGGGGGGAGTGACTAGGCTGCCAGGTACTTCCATGGGCCCTGCCTGTAGGATAGCTTGCTAATCCCTATGACTGAATCCATACAAAATATGTACCCTCAGAGAATAAAATGACTTATCCTTAATAATTGTTCTCTAATAGCAGTGAGGCTGATATTTTAAAAAAAGCTGAGAAGCTAATATTAAGCACCTAAGTTATGTACAACATCATTGAGCCACTTTGGGGGGAAACTCAAACATGCAGTTCATGCTCGACAACCACAGAATTTACAGGATCTGGAGGCTTTTTGCCAAGAGGAATGGGCAGCTTTACCACATGAGAAAATAAAGAGTCTCATTCATAACCATCACAAAAGTCTGCAAAAGGAGGCAATACATGATATTAAGAACTAAAGGCTGTGCAAACTTCAGAACAGGACCATTTTATTATTTCCCTTATTGCTATGGTTTGTTTAATGATTGTGCAATTCTGTGATGCATAATAGTTTTAATTTGAAACATTAAAAATAACAGACGTGTTTTGACTGATCACTCATGTTTTCTGAAATTGCTGCACATCTTACAAATTCGACCAGGGGTGTGTAAACTTGAGCACAACTGTATTTTCATCCTAGTTTAGAACTCTAAGTTTTCAGCTGAAAATTCACATAAATTTAGGACTCAAAAACCTTAGCTAGCTATTCATTTTTCTAGATTTAGGCCCCTAAATTAGGTGCCTAGTTCAGAAAATCAGTGCTATACTCCTAACTTTGTTTCCCTGAGCTAACTCTACCTCTGCAGTCACCCAATTTTTAGGACCCTAAATTTAGGTGTCTAGTAAAACTAGTGAGGGGGGAGCTAAATTTAGGCACTTACCCTTGCTGACAGTTGTATTAGCCCTTTCTGCCTACATGTCTGTGATAATATGCTTCTCTGTCACCTGCCACCACAGTCCGTGCTATTCCCCCCTTCTCCCATCCTGGATCAGAATTAGCCATGCCCACCAATGTCATCAACGTGTGAGGCGTTTTTGTGACAGAGAGGACGTCGGATTCCACAGCTGTGCTGACAACTGTATCAGCTCTTTCTGCCTACCTGACTATTGATCTGCTTCCCTGTCATCTGCCACCAGGATCCATACTATTCTACCCTGCCCAGTGCCCACCAACGTTATCAATGTGTGGGGTTTTTTTGCAAAGGTGCTGCATGCCGGAGGGGCGCCTACCTTTGTTACATGCACGAAGGAGTGCTACAAAGGAGCTTGCCACTTTGTGTGCTGTTTTATGCACACGTTAAGTGCATCTCAGCGTTTCAGTATCTGCAGATCTTCCTTTTTTTCTTCTCTGTTTTTTTTTCTTTGTTTCTTTACCGATTGTGGAACTGCTATTTTTAGAATGGCGTTGATGCCAGCTGATGAGATAGTATCTTCCACTATCGGTAATATTGGGCCAGCGTCGATACAATGGGATTTGCCAAAATTGATTGTGGAGAACTTTCAAGCTCAGAACAAATCTTTTGCGCATCTCTTGTAAGAGTGCTTTTGCCCTGTGTAATTTGTCTTTCAGTATATATGATTAATGCAAAATCGATCAAAAGCTGGATTGAGATCTATTTTGATTTGATAGTAGATAAAGAATTCAATATTTTCTGTATTACAGAAACCTGGCTGCCTGACACAGATCATCTGTTGTTATCTCTACTGTGTCATAATAATTGCTCTATTTTTCTCATTCAGCTAGATGGGGTGGTAATTTGCTAATACTACATAAAGGGCTACTCTTTATGTCTTTGGTCGATATTGGTATTTTTGGGACTTCTGATGTCCTGTTTGTAACAAGGACTTGGGAGTTTGTGTTTTCTATTGCCCTCCTGGTATTCTGTCTTCTAACTATGCTCCAGTATTTAAATATCTCATGAAAATCAAGGAGGAATTGAATATAATCATCGTCCTTTGTTTTCATCTGGATGAATCCACTCTTTCACCTGTATGTGCAATTTTTGGAATACTATGTCAGCTTTGGGGTGGAGTCAATATGTTCATGTGCCAACTCATCACAAGGGCCATATCATTGACTTGATTTTTTTAAGTGAGAAGTTTTCTTCAGTTTCTTCTCCTAAGATTCAGCACTTGGAAGTGCCTTGGAGTGACCATTTTTTGGTAATGTTGGAAACATTTTATTTTTTTGGCCCAAGGCAATCTGTCATCTAATCAGGGATTATTTAAGCATTGTCATATTGATCCTGACCTGCTGCACATTAACTGGATTCCTCAACTATCCCACTAAGCAGGGATGAATGTCAATGAGGCAGTGAGCTTATGGAATGACTCATTATTGGATGTAGTCAATTCAATTGCTTCTGTATGCTTCATTAAGTTAGGAAAGTGAATAGAGTGCCATGGTTCTCTGCTGAAATTCGTGCCTCAAAAGCTTTTGTGCATCAGCTGGAGCACTGCTGGTGTAAAAATCAAACTCCTGAGGCATACTCAGTGTATCCATTATAAGTGTAAGATCATGGATGCTAAGAAAGCATGTAATTATAAAAGGATTCAAAAAGCTGGAAGTAGTTTCTGTGAGCTATTTAACATTGTTTCTAGACTAACTAGTCGCTCTGTTAATTCTATTGCTTCAACTCAGGGACAATAACTTTTAAACTGGCGCACATGTGCACGTGTTCATCGGCCCATGCCCAGGCACATTGCTATTTTATAGCACACGCGTGTATATGTGTGCATGTTATAAAATAGAGTAGCCGTGAACACGTGCGCTCAATTTTAGGTGGGTGCATGCATGTGTGTGGAAATCTCCCTTCTACCATGTAAGTGGGGGGATTTTGAAAGGCACACATGCCAACACCATTGCCATTAAAACCAGTTCATTCCCAATTCATCCAGTTAAGGGATAGGTTTTCTAAACCCTTCTAGTTTAATAGCCTTTCTCCCCCCGTTAGCCCCAACCTTTAAAATCCCACTAATCTGCCTGTTTTCTTTATCACTTATACATCATCCATAGCAGAAGTAAAGTTACATGGCGACCCAGGCGTGTGCCATTGCGTGTAAGTATTTATGTGCAGATTTAGCTTAAAATGCTCATATCCCATCCAGACCATGCCCTGCCCCTTTTCAAAACTTTTAATTAGTGCATGCAGTGGCATTTTTGCACATATCCAGGTATCTTTTTAAAATCCACTTGGTGTGCACTGGCCCGACATATTCACATATCCCCTATTGATGCGTGTGTCAAGCTTTTTAAATTCACCTTTATGTCTCCCTGCCTTATTGCATCCCAATGCCTTTGCTAGTTTTTTTTTCAAAAGAAGATCTCTGAGCTTGGCGCCAATCTGAAATCTGCATTAGTACCTTAGATGTGAAGATTTGTGGATCTGAGTTCAAATGGGATGAGTTTGAATTTGTCTCAAAGAAGACTTGCAATTATGTAAAAGCTATGAACCTTGCAAACTGCCCGCTTAATCTATGTGACACTTATGTGCTGAAATATTTAGTTGATATTATCACTCCTCCTCTGGTCCATATGGTCAATGATCCCTTACTGAGGATTTCTTATCAAAGGTGCTGAAGAGGGCTTCACCTTGTCCTCTTTTGAAGGAGCCTCAACTTGATCCGTCTGACCCATGTAGCTACTGTTCAATTTCCTCCATCACTGCCAAGGTCTCAGAGATGGTAGGTGTTTAAATAGTTGCACGATGTTTTGGGACAGATTAAGAGGTCAATTTTAAAAGCATTGCTCAGGCAAAAAAATGCCCACATACGCATATTTACAAGCATATATACCCTTGCATGTGCCAAAAATAAGGGGTGGGGCATGGGTGTTCTGGGCCAGGGCCAACACTTACGCGCATAACTCAGTAATTTAAGACCTGGAGGCTGCAGCGTGCAGTTAGCCAAGGAACTCTACTGCCGATGAGGAGCAAGTCTGTAAGTCTCATGTTTTAGGGCTTACAGGACAGGGTGAGGACTCCAGGTCGACAGGGGGGAGGTGTAGGTTGAAGAACCAGAGGGGTCTGGAAAGCCTCGATATTGACTGGGCAAACTGGTGGACTAGTTTGAAAAACTTGGAATATCCCTCAGGAGAGCATGTTTTAAAATCCACTTACATATGCATGTTACAGCTGGCAAAGTCCTATGGAAGATACATGAGGTAGATTTGCTCTAGTAACCGCTTAAAATTAGGAGCATACTTATGCACAGTAGGCATATTTTAAATGAAATGCGCGCATGTGTGCGCATGATTTAAAATTCCAGCATATTGCCGTTTGCGCACTGATACGTGCGTATATGGGCACCCATGTGCTCATTTTAAAATTAGCCTTCGAATATTTTGGACATGTTTCAATTTGATTTCCTTCTGAAATGCAGCCAGAATATTTACTTTTATCTAGTCTCCACATTTTCCATCGTGGCTTTGATTCTGGCACTAATTTTACTCTGGTTTTACTTGACATTTCAGCCACTTTCAACATCTTGGATCAAACATTCTACTGGCTCACCTGTGAGCGACTGGGATTGGTGAAACGGTTTTAGCATGGTTCAACTATTATTTAACTGACCGGTCACAACAGGTATTGTTTAACTCTTCAATCTCTGGTTTCCATTGGCTATTGGTATCCCACAAGGATCGTCTCTATCTGTAATTCTTTTCAACATTTATATTCACCTACTTTGTAAACTGCTGTCAGGCCTTGGTCTACATTACTAAATATATGCAAATGACATTCAATTCTTTGTCCCAATAACATCTGATATGAAAACTACTCTGGGCTTCATTCTGATTAACTTTTTTCCTATTACAGCCTGGTTGATTAGTAATAATTTGGCCCTGAATACATGGAAGACCAAAATTATTAGACTAAGCAGATCTTTGCATTCAGATTGTTCTGGCAGTGTGCAGTTTGAAAGTTGTTCATTTCCAATTTTAAATGACGTCTGTAATTTAGGAATTAATTTTGGCCAGAATTCAACTTTTAAAACACAATATAAAGTTGCTAATAAGTTCATTTTTTAAACTTCATATGTGTCGGCATTTAAAACCTTTTTTTTTTTTTTTACAACCCAGTGACTTTAAAACGGTTTGTTAGGTATTAGTTATATTGGGTTAGATTACTACAACTCCATTTACGTGGGCATCCCTGCTTCAGTGCTGAGAGCCTTGCAGATAATTCAGAATTTGGAGGCTTGGATATTTATTTTATTTGTATTTTTCTATACCGGCATTCATGGAGTTCGTATCATGTCGGTTTACATAAAACAAGGGGTGAGAAATACATTATAACGTAAATAACTAATAACATAAGAGTATACATTAAAAAGTAAAACGGGGGTCATTCTAACTGGGATTAGAGTTAGAGGAAAGATAAACAGTTTAACGAGAAGTAAAATGCGCTATGATCATATAACTCTGGTATTGTATAATCTTCATTGGTTACCTATTAAATGGAGAATTTTATTGAAGATATTGTCTATGATTCTCAAAACACTGAGCAATGATGCTTCCCCCTGCTTCAGCTCTGTACTGAATCTGTATAGGCTTGCCAGTAATTTACTATCTGTTGGGTATTGTGTTTTGGATATTCCATCAATTAATACGGTGAGGCTTGCTGAGTAACGGGAGACGCTATTTGCAGTAGCAGGGCCATCTGCATGGAATAATTTACCTGAATGATTACAAAAAAAGCTTGATTACAAAGATTTTTTTTTTTTAATTTCTTCTTATTTTAATCAAGCTTTTAATACAGTTTAGGAAAAGTTTTAACATTCAGTTGCGATTGATTGGGTTTGAAGGGTTGGGGTAGGTTTGGGTGTTTTTTTTAATGTGCCTTTTCTCCCCCCCAAAAAAAAACGATAAAAAAACCACACAAAATTTCGTGGGTTTTCCTATCGTTTCAGCAGCCCCCTACAATGTAACGAAATAGGAAATATCGTCTTTATTTCCTATTTTGTTGCAAACGAATACACATCCCTAGTTACTACCCTTAACCATTAAGCCTTATGCTCACCTTTGATGCAACTCCAACATTACTCTGCATCAATGGCAGAGGATGGCAGGAAATTTGAATCAAACAGTTATCAACAAGGGCCCTGAACTTGGTGGTTGGTGAAACAGATACGTATGGGAAAATAAGTATGGGAGCTTGCTGGGCAGACTGGATGGGCCAATTGGTCTTTTTCTGCCGTCGTTTCTATGTTTCTCTTAAGCTTTCAATGTGGCTTAGGTAAATGTTTTACCTCTGTTTCCTATGTATGTTTTTTTAATCTGCTTAGAATTGTGGTTAATACCGCCTATTTATGTTCTAATAAATAAATAGTAAATTTTCAAAATGGACAATTTAGGAGCCTAAACTTCAAAAATTAGGAGTTTAAACCCCATTGAAAATTGGCCCCAGTATTTTCTAGGATTCACACAACATGGAAAAGTTCTACACTCAGTTCTCTTAACTTTAGCCTCTAGCAGAAGGGGAACTGGCTATCAGATTCAAAGCTTAGAACTCATATTACCTATAAGTGGGAAAAATACTACCTTCCAGAAACAATGATTACAGGTGTAAGACCCATGCAATCCGTACCAGGAGAATGTGTCTCACAAATAGGATGATGTGATTGGACAGCACAGGATGATGTGGAATGAATCATTTGCTAAGCATTTGCCTATTGGAGGTGCCGCAATGATTTATTCCGATGGTTTGATGCAGTGGTCCTTAGAGAGTTCTAGAAGCAGGAAGTATGATGCATAGAAGTTGGGAGTTTGAGGGAGAGGCAGTGCTCTCTTCTGCAGTGGACTGCAGGAATGGGAACCTCAGTGTTTGGGTGCCTTAGAAAGGTTCGTCTTAAGGGATAAGGTATTGTAGGTTTCTTTCCCCCTTTCTAGAATGGAGAATTTTCCCCTTCCCAAGGGAAGATAGCTCAGCCCTCCTTGGTTTGTTTCCAGCGGTAGAAACCCATTCTATTGTATTTTTCCTAGCATTTGGTGTCCTGGAAGTGTTCTGGGAACCTTCTGCCTTATTTTTGTGAAGAAGGAGTTTGTTTCCATCATCTATTTTCATTGGCATATCAGTCCCCTCAATTAGTAAATGTAATTGAATAAGAAGTAGGCAGTAAATACGCATCCAGTACTACTGGTGGAGAAGAGAAAGAGTAGGAGAGGGGTGACCAACCTGGCTGTTTCATGTGCAAAATGTGGCTCTTGTCCTCCTGGCCACATGGCCATGGCAACTGAGCAGCACTGTAAAGGACAGGAGGGGAGGGACTGGAGCAGGAATTAAGCTCTGGAATTTGTTGCCAGAGGATGTGGTTAGTGCAATTAGTGTAGCTGGGTTCAGAAAAGGTTTGGTAAAGTTCTTGGAGGAGAAGTCCATTAACTGCTATTAATCAAGTTTTCTTACATAGAAACATAGAAATGACGGCAGAAGAAGACCAAACGGCCCATCCAGTCTGCCCAGCAAGCTACGCACTTTATCCATTTTTTCCCCTTTTATTCTCTCCCACCTGTTACTATTGGCTTCCAGTACCCTCCAGCCCTAATTCCCCTCCACCCTACCACCAATTTAGGGCCTGATTTTTAAAAGCATTTACTTGAGTAAAACTGGGCTTTAGTCGAGTAAATGCACTTTACTCGAGTAAGTGGGTTTTTGAAAATTGCTACAATATATGCCATTGAATTGTCCATAGGATTTACTCACATAAATGCACTTTACGTGAGTAAATAGCATTTGAAAATTGCTACAATAGTAGTTACATTTATGCGCATAACTCCTTTTGAAAATTACCCCCTTAGAGAGCAGCGCTGTATCTGCATCCAAGTGAACGTCCAGCTCCAATAGGGGTAGCAACCGCTGTAACAAGCAGGCCACACCCTTACCCCATACTCTTACCCACCCCTGTTTTTATTTTTTTGTTTGTTTTTTTTTGGAGATAGCAGCCCTCCATCCTTCCTGGTAGATTTTCAAAGGGTTATGCTCGTAATACCCCTTAAAACCTACCCCTGCACGCGCCGAGCCTATTTTGCATAGGCTCGGTGGCGCACGCAAGCCCCGGGGCTTTGAAAAAGGGGCGGTCTGGGGGCGGTGCTGGGGGCGGTCCCGAGTCCTCCAGCACAGCGGCTGTGCCAGGGGTTGGCGCGCCGGCAGCAGCAGCGCAGCAATAAAGGTAGGGGTGGGATTTAGATAGGGCAGGGGGGTGGGTTAGATAGGGGAAGGGAGGGGAAGGTGGGGGAGCGAAAGGAAAGTTCCCTCCGAGGCCGCTCCAATTTCAGAGTGGCCTCAGAGGGAATGGGAAAAGCCATCGGGCCTCCCCTAGGGCTTAGCGCACACAAGGTGCACAAGTGTGCACCCCCTTGCGTGCGCCGACCCCGGATTTTATAACATGTGCACCGGGTAGTGCACACAAATGTACCCCACGTGCGTAAGATTAAAAATCTGCCCCTTAGGGAATAACCACTGCTATTAACTGCATCAGTAGCATGGGATCTTCTTGGTGTTTGGGTAATTGCCAGGTTCTTGTGGCCTGGTTTGGCTTCTGTTGGAAACAGGATGCTGGGCTTGATGGACCCTTGGCCTGACCCAGCATTGCAATTTCTTATGTTCCTAAGTGCATACAATAGAATAGAGAAGAGCCATTCTGCCCCCTGCTTCATCTCCTTTCCTGCTGATCTGCTCCAGCCCTGTTCTACTCCTCCCTGTCTCCCACCCACAACCAGTAGCAGTAGAGAATGGAGGAGAGGGAAAGGGTAAGGCTGAAGCTGACAAACCAGCAAAGAAGAGCCAATCAGCTCCCCACTTTAGCTCTTCCCATCCTGAACAACCCTTCATTCCACTTGCTGCCTTGAGTAGAGGGTTCTTCTCTGGTCTGCTGTCTGGAAAGGAGGAGCTGGAGGGCCCAGCAGGTCATTCTACTCCCAAGATTTGGGATTCAGCTGACAACACCCAGAGCTACAGCAGGCTAGAAAGATTTGTGACAAGGGAAAGGGGGGTAAATATACTGAAAGTGAGTAAAGGAAGAAGGGGGTGAATGTAGTTGATGAATACTTGGGGGGTGGGTAGTGCATGACAAGAATGTAGGCAGAGGTGAGTGCTGTGAAAGCTTGAAGGAAAAGTGAGGCAAGAAGGGGTGAATGCTCCTAGGGGCAGTGATGTGAAAAAGGGTGAATGTTGTAGGAGCTGGGGGAACAGCACATGGGGGATTCTGTGGGGGAGATGAGAAGGGGATGAATATTGTTTGCTCCCCATTTTCCTGAAGTCAGCAATGCAAATTGGACTCTCTGGCATCTTCTTCCTTCCCAAGGTCCATGCTACCACCTGTTCTACAATGGGTGGGATAGGCAGTTGTATGATAGCCATGTAAGGGGTGTGGAGGGGGTATGAGAGAGGCAGGGATGGAGGCAGTAAGGTTTTGATAGAATGGAGAAAATCAGTATAGATGTGTAAGAAAGCCAGGTGGGAGGATATGTGTGCAAGAAAACCATCAATAGTGATTTGAGGTGTGGAGGATTAGGTTGAAAAAACAAATGGTTTCAGAATGACACAGAGTTGGTAATGAGGTTGTGTGTGTGTGTATGAAACAGCCAGAGGGGGAAAAGGGGGAGGGAAGTTGAGAGAGACAGCTAGAGGTGGTGAAAGGGGACAGAGAGGATAATGGAGCCAGAAGAGGTGATGGAGTGAAAGGGGAAGAATAGAAATCAAAGGTATGATGGAGTGGAGGAGTCAGAGATAGTGATTGGGATGGGGATGGGGAAGGGTTTGAGAGAGAGAGTCCAGTGGGGCAATGCAAAAGGGGTTGAATGCTTCTGGGGGGAATAAATTGAAAAGTGGTAAATATTGGGAGAGAGGTGATATGTGTGTGAGAGTCCAAAGAGGTGATGGCATAGGGTGTATATGAGAGAGCCAGAAAGGACACTAGAGGGGTGGGGTCGGAAAGAGATAAGAGGGGGCGGGGGCCAAGGACATACTGGTGTTGGGCAGAGGGTTAAGGGAGAGGGCAGGAACAAGGTGTAGGGTGGAATATGTTAATGTTGGGACCACTGAGCCCCTGTCATTCTTGAAATGGTTGCAAAATGTTATGCTGGGGCTGCTAAGAAAGAGACTAGTAGTGACAGGGTTGGGGATTGTGAGAGACTGATGGAGACAGAGAGGAACAAAAGACAGACATTGAGTAGAGCATGGGAGAGGGAGAGGGAGAGAGAGGTAGATGCTGGTCAGACACAATTGGGAACAGGATGGGAGAACAGAGAGATTCTAATGGGGATAAGGTGAGAGGATTGAGAGAGATGTGGGGACAGGGTGGGGGATTAGAAAGAGACTGGTGAGGAAAGGGTGGGAAATTAAGGGAGAGACTGATAGAAATAGGGTGAAGGAATTGAGAGACTTGTGGGGTAATTGAGAGAGAAACTGATGGGAACAAGACAAGATTGAGAGAGAGAGTGATTGATGGGAACACGATGGGATTGAGAGAAAGATGATGGGGACAGGATAGAAAGATTTAGAGAGAGAGATACTGTTGGAAGAGTATCCGCTCCATCCCCTCATCTTTTGAAGATATGAAGCTATTTGGAACTGTGCATTCTGATTCCTTGGCTCTTGTTGCATGAAATGTTGGCCACCCCTGAAGTAGGAGATTCAAGCAATTCTGAACTTTGGAAAATCAAGTTCAAAGGGTATCTTAAAGGGTCTAGGAATCGCTAGAGCCCATCCCCATAGGAATCTGTTGACAAAGAGGCAAGGATTTCCTTGAAGTATAAACTGGAGACTTGTAACTTTGCTAAAATATGGATTCTTCACCCAGAAAATATCTACTTTGTGAAAACATCATGCTTGAGCAAGTTTGGATTCAGTAAAATTTTATTTGTTGGAAACAGCGTTCTTTCTAAAGACCACGTTGCAGCTTTGCAAATGTCCGCGATGGGCATGTTTTTCAAATGTGCCAAGGATGATGCTGTTGCCTGTATTTGATGAGCTTTAACCTGTCCGGAAAGAGGTAGGTAGATTGTTCAGTAACAGTGTTGAATGCAACTTGTTAATCGGTTGGAGAGCGTTCTCTTTGTTACTGCTTCCCCTGATTTTTTGGAGTCAGAGGAGACAAACAGTTGTTGATCTCATCTGTAGCTCTGCATCCTTTCCTTGTAATATGCCAAAGCTCTTTTACAGTCTAAGGTGTGTAATGCTTTTTCTTTCTCATTCTGATGTGGTCTCAGAAAGAAATTAGGAAGGGAGATTGACTCATTAAGGTGAAAGGCTGTAACTACTTTTGGTAAGAACTTT
Source organism: Rhinatrema bivittatum (assembly GCF_901001135.1). Lineage (NCBI taxonomy): Eukaryota > Metazoa > Chordata > Amphibia > Gymnophiona > Rhinatrematidae > Rhinatrema > Rhinatrema bivittatum. The sequence continues at coordinate 276,536,672 of NC_042620.1, forward strand.
GGATGTGGCCCAAGTACCACTTTGTCATGAAAGAATTGAGGGTACAGTGGGATAACCAATAGGGCTTGTAGTTCACTGATTCTCCTCACAGAGGTAACTGCCACGAGGAAGAGAACGTTCCATGTGAAATTCTTTAGTGGAGCAGTTCGCATGGACTCAGATGGTCCTCCCTTAAGAGCCCTTAGCACTATGTTGATGTCCCAAAGGATTGCTGGTTTCCTCATTGGAGGGCGCAGATAGAGCAAACCCTTTATGAAATGGACTATCAACAGATGTGTAGATATGGAGAGATTGCCAATTTTATGGTGAGAAGCTGCAATAGCACTGAGATAGACCTTTACAGATGACATCTGAAGATTTGTATGGGATAGACGGTACAACCAGCCCAGTAAGTTCTCTGGTGCACAATTAAGAGGGTCTACTGAATGTATTTTGCACCATTCTATGTAAAGTCTCCACTTAAAGGCATAGTTGCGATATGTGGAAGGTTTCCGAGAGAAAAGGAGCACTTGCTGTATATGCTCTGGGAGTAGTTATGGTGCTAAAACCTGGTGCTCAATCTCCATGACATTAGATGAAGGAACTGGAGAAGCAGATGGAGCACCCCATCTTCCTGAGTGAGCAGATTTGGGTGAGTTCCCATCCATCTTGGTTGCTGAATAGAGAGTTGTACGAAATAAGCATGACTACGCCGGTGCTATGAGAATCATGTCTGCCCTGAATTGCAAACATTTCTGTACCGTTCAAGTAATGAGTGGAATTGAAGGAAAAACATATAACAGTCCTGTGGACCATAACAGGAGAAACACGTCTTGCGATTCTCGTCTTGAGCTGGGCAGAAGTGAGCAGAACCTCTGCAGCTTTTGTTGAGCTCCGCTGCAAACAGATCTATGTCTGGGTGACCCCACTGAGTGAAGATGTCATCAGCCACATCCTGATCTAGTTCTCATTTGTGGGTGTGAAATATCCTGCTTAACTTGTCCACTTGTACATTCACTATACATAGTAAGTAAGTTGCTTGAAGCATGATTGAACATTCGGTCGCCCAGTTCCATATTAGGGTTGCCCCTTTGCAAAAGGTTAAGGAACCTGAGCCTCCTTGCTTGTTTATATAACATGGGGACCTGATTTTCTGTGTTGATTATTACTGTTTTTCCCCTCAGAAAACGCTCGAATATTACTAGTGCATTGTGAATCACTCTGAGCTCTAAAAGGTTGATTTGGTAATTGGATTCTTGAGCTGTCCATTGTCCCTGAGGTTGGTAATGAAGCAAGTGTTTTCCCCAACCTCAGGTGGAGGCATCATACACAAGAATCAGTTGGTGAGGGCATGGTCTCAGGTGTGCGCCCTCTTTTAAGTCCTGCTTCATGGAGTTCGGTAGTGTCACTATAGTAGACATTGGTTGACTTCTTTGTGGCCATTGCACCTCTACGCCCCACCTCAGTCTTCTCATTTGTAGTCTGGTTAGTGACACTACATGGATGGCTGCTGCCATATGACTGAGCAGAACGAGAAGCTTGCGCATCCTCATTCTGGTGCGGTGTTTTAGTTGAAGAGCTAATAGTTGCAAGCATTGCTGCCTGTCCCTGGGAAGAAATGCTCTCATGGAAGTGGAATCTATGGTTGCTCCAGTGAACTGTAATGGAACGAGTTGGTTGAAGGACTAACATCTTGTAGTTGATTATGAAACAAAATTCTTCCAGGCAGCTTAACACTGTATATAGATTCCCCCATAAACTTCCTTTGATGGGGACACTATTAGCCAGTTGTCAAGATATGGAAAAATCTGTAGTCCTTTGCTGTGAAGATGGTCCACAGCTGCCACCAAGCACTTGGTAAAGACTCTCGGGGTAGATGAGAGTCCAAAGGGGAGCACTTTGTACTAGTAGTGCTCACATCCTATCTGAAAGCACAGATACTGCCAGCATGAAGTGTGCATTGGAATGTGTGCATAAGCGTCCTTGAGAGAGAGTGAGCACATCCAATCATTTGGTTGTATTAAGGGCAGTATGGACTTGAGAGTTACCATTTTGAATTTCTTCCTTCATAACATCCTGTTGAATGGGCAGAGGTCTAAGATTGGGTGAATATCCCCTGTCCATTTCGGGATGAGGAAGTATTGGGAAGAATCCCTTGCATGCAAGCACTGGAAGAACATGCTGTATGGCTTTCTATGCTAACAATTTCCTTGCCTCTTGCTGTAACTGTGTGAAATGAGAAAGATCCCAAACAGGAGGGGCTAAGTAAGGGAGATCCGGAAAAGTTATGAAATTTAGATGGTATCCGAATCAGATGATGTTTAACACCCAGCGGTCTGATGTTATCCTGGACCATGCTGAAAGATGTGCCGAAACTCTGCCCCCGACTGGAATCGGAACTGTGGCCTGACTGACTCTAAAAACCCTGTTGGTTCTTAGGAGTTGACATAGGAAAATGTGGGAGAGAGGTCCTGGAAGCAAAATTTAGGATTTTAGGAAGGAAGCTGAAATCCAGAACCTCCAGGGTGGCATTCTCTGAAATGCTTCCTGTTCCACGTGCAGGTCCCCAGAGGCAGGCAGAGCTCCAGAGTTTCAATGCGTGGATGAAATGATGGTGCAGGGAAGAGGGATTCAGCTTTGTAAGGAACTGGGGAAACTTTTGGGGAAAGGGGAGACTTTTCCCAAAAGGATAGGCTCCACCTTAACCAGAGTGGAGCCAAGCTGCTGACACTAACGTTCAAAAAGGAGATAGAGCAGCTTTTAAACTAGAACAAGGGGGAAAGCTGACAGTCACTCAGCAGTGCATGGTTTGGAGAAATGTATCCTTGAAGGATACTAATAAAACAGGAGAGTTAGGGCACCCCAACAGAGAGTTTCCATTAAAAGCAAAGATTGTCCATGTGCCTATATGTAAAAAATCACCGAAGCTAATGATTTCCGAATTATCCCTAACAACTGAAAAGCAGGTTGTTAATACAAACAAAAAACACACTTTGAAATGTCTGTATGCCAATGCCAGAAGTCTAAGAAGTAAGATGGGAGAGTTAGAGTGTATAGCAGCAAATGAGATTGACATAATTGGTATCACAGACTTGGTGGAAGGAGGATAACCAATGGGACAGTGCTATATCAGGGTACAAATTATATCGCAATGATAGGGAGGATGAACTTGGTGGGGGTGTGGCACTTTATGTCCGGGAGGGTATAGAGTCCAACAGGATAAAGATCAAACAAGAGACTAAATGCTCAGCAGAATCTATATGGGTAGAAATTTCATGTGTGTTGGGTAAGAGTATAGTGATAGGAGTATACTACCGTCCACTTGGACAAAATGGTCAGACAGTTGATGAAATGCTAAGAGAAATCAGGGAAGCTAACCAATTTGGCAGTGCAATAATAATGGGAGATTTAAATTACCCCAATATTGACTGGGTAAATGTAACATCAGGACTTGCTAGAGACATAAAGTTCCTGGATGTAATAAATGACTGCTTTATGGAGCAATTGGTTCAGGAACCAACAAGAGAGGGAGCTATTTTAGATTTAATTCTTAGTGGAACGCAGGATTTGGTGAGAGAGGTAATGGTGGTGGGGTCACTTGGCAACAGTGATCATAACATGATCAAATTTAAACTAATAACTGGAAGGGGGACAATAAGTAAATCTGCAGCTCTAACACTAAATTTTCAAAAGGGAAACTTTGATAAAATGAGGAAAATAGTTAGAAAAAAACTGAAAGTTGCAGTTGCAAAGGTTAAAAGTGTTCAACCGGCATGGACATTGTTTAAAAATACAATCCTAGAGGCGAGGTCCATATGTATTCCACACATTAAGAAAGGTGGAAGGAAGGCAAAACAATTCATGGTTAAAAGGTGAGGTAAAAGAGGCTATTTTAGCCAAAAAAAATCCTTCAAAAATTGGAAGAAGGATCCATCTGAAGAAAATAGGATACAACATAAGCATTGTCAAGTTAAATGTAAAACATTGATAAGACAGGCAAAGAGAGAATTTGAAATGAAGTTGGCCATAAAGGCAAAAACTCATAATAAAAACTTTTTTAAATATATCCGAAGCAAAAAACTTGTGAGGGAGTTGGTTGGACCATTAGATGACCGCGGAGTTAAAGGGGCTCTTAGGGAAGATAAAGCCATTGCAGAAAGACTAAATGAATTCTTTGCTTCCGTATTTACTAATGAGTAAGTTGGGGAGGTACCAGTTCCGGAGATGGTTTTCAGGGGTGATGAGTCAGATGAACTGAACAAAATCACTGTGAACCTGGAAGATGTAGTAGGCCAGATTGACAAACTAAAGAGTAGCAAATCACCTGGACCAGATGGTATGCATCCTAAGGTACTGAAGGAACTAAAAAATTAAATTTCTGATCTATTAGTTAAAATTTGTAACCTGTCATTAAAATCAGCCATTGTACCTGAAGACTGGAGGGTGGCCAATGTAACCCCAATATTTAAAAAAGGCACCAGGGGTGATCCGGGTAACTATAGACCAGTGAGCCTGACTTCAGTGCTGGGAAAAATAGTGGAAACTATTCTCAAGATCAAAATCGTAGAGCATATAGAAAGACATGGTTTAATGGAACACAGTCAACATGGATTTACCCAGGAGATTGGTGAATAAAATGAGAAGCTTAGGAGTGAGTGCAGAGGTGATGGCCTGAATTGCAAACTGGTTGACGGACAGAAAACAATGTGTGATGGTAAATGGAACTTACTCTGAAGAGAGCGCAGTGTTAAGCAGAGTGCCACAGGGATCGGTGTTGGGACCGGTCCTGTTCAATATCTTTGTGAGCGACATTGCGGACAGGATAGATGGTAAGGTTTGCCTTTTTGCAGATGACACTAAGATCTGCATCAGAGTGGACATGCCGGAAGACATAGAGAGAATGAGACGGGATTTAAGGAAGCTGGAAGAGTGGTCAAAGATATGGCAGCTGAGATTCAGTGTCAAGTAGTGCAGAGTCATGCATATGGGGTGTGGAAATCCGAAAGAACTATATTCGATGGGGGGAGAAGGGCTGATATGTACGGACCAGGAGAGAGACCTTGGGGTGATAGTCTCTAATGATCTGAAGTCGGCGAAATAATGTGACAAGGCGATAGCTAAAGCCAGAAGAATGCTGGGTTGCATAGAGAGAGGAATATCGAGTAAGAAAAGGGAAGTGATAATCCCCTTATACAGGTCCTTGGTGAGGCCTCGCCTGGAGTACTGTTTTCAGTTCTGGAGACCGTATCTCCGAAGGGACAGAGACAGGATGGAGGCGGTCCAGAGAAGGGCAACCAAAAAGGTAGAGGGTCTTCATCGAATGACTTATGAGGCGAGATTGAAGAATCTAAATATGTACACCCTGAAAGAAAGGAGGAGCAGGGGTGATATGATTCACACTTTCAGATACTTGAAAGGTTTTAATGATCCAAAGACAACGACAAACCTTTTCTGTTGCAAAAAAATCAGCAGAACCAGGGGTCACTATTTAAAACTCCAGGGAGGAAGACTCAGAACCAATGTCAGGAAGTATTTCTTCACGGAGAGGGTGGTGGATGCCTGGAACGCCCTTCCAGAGGAAGTGGTGAAGACCAAAACTGTGAAGGATTTCAAAGGGGCGAGGGATAAACACTGTGGATCCATCAAGTGTAGAGGGCGTGAATGAAGAGAAGAAGCATGGAGGTGGCTTGCTTGCGGGAATGACAGCTACTACTTGGAGATTAATATCCTTATTCAATAAACACACACACAGTTAATGCGACTCTATCATTGCTCTAGGCTTCAACGGCAAGAGGAAATGTGGAAAAAAGGATTTGCATCCACAAAAAAGCAGGGGAGTAGCTTGCTTGTTACGGCTGTTACTACCCCAAACCAAATAAGCCTGATACTTCACTTTCAAATGCATATCCAGCATAGCTCTCTGCTTCAACAGCAGGGAGAATAAAGAAAAGAGGATTTATATTCAGAAAACAAACAACAAGGAATGAATTACATAGTCTGGGTAAACAAATAAGCATGGGTGTAGCTTGCTTGTTATGGCGGTTACTACCCCGATTCAATTAAGTCTGATACTTCACTTGGAATACATATCCAGCGCAGCTCACTGCGTCAACAGCAGGGGGAATGAAGTAAAGAGGATTTATATTCAGACAACCAACAAGGACTGAATTGCACAGGCAGGGTAAACAAGTGTGGGAGTAGCTTGCTTATTATGGCGGTTACTACCCCAAACCAATTAGCTAGATACTTTATAGATGCAGCTCCAGCACTGCTGTCTGCATAGATGGTGGAATTCAAGGTGTTGCATATAGGGAAAAATAACCCTTGCTGTAATTACACGATGTTTGGTTCCATATTTGGAGCTACCACCCAGGAAAAAGATCTAGGCATCATAGTGGATAATAATTTAAAATCGTCGGCTCAGTGTGCTGCAGCAGTCAAAAAAGCAAACAGAATGTTAGGAATTATTAGGAAGGGAATGGTTAATAACACGGAAAAAGTCATAATGCCTCTATATCGCTCCACGGTGAGATCGCACCTTGAATACTGTGCACAATTCTTGTCGCCGCATCTCAAAAAAGATATAGTTGCGATGGAGAAGGTACAGAGAAGGGCAACCAAAATGATAAAGGGGATGGAACAGCTCCCCTATGAGGAAAGTCTGAAGAGGTTAGGGCTGTTCAGCTTGGAGAAGAGACAGCTGAGTGGGGATATGATAGAGGTCTTTAAGATCATGAGAGGTCTTGAATGAGTAGATGTGAATCAGTTATTTACACTTTCAAATAATAGAAGGACTAGGGGGCATTCCATGAAGTTAGCAAGTAGCACATTTAAGACTAATTGGAGAAAATTCTTTTTCACTCAACGCACAATAAAGCTCTGGAATTTGTTGCCAGAGGATGTGGTTAGTGCAGTTAGTGTAGCTGGGTTCAAAAAAGGTTTGGATAAGTTCTTGGAGGAGAAGTCCATTAACGGCTATTAATCAAGTTTACTTAGGGAATAGCTACTGCTATTAATTGCATCAGTAGCATGGGATCTTCTTAGTGTTTGGGTAACTGCCAGGTTCTTGTGGCCTGGTTTGGCCTCTGTTGGAAATAGGATGCTGGGCTTGATGGACCCTTGGTCTGACCCAGCATGGCAATTTCTTATGTTCTTATGCTGCTGTTATTTTTGAGGCCTCCTCTCTCGTTGGCACCCTCTTTGTGGAGGTTATTGTTGTTGTGGGCACGGTTGTTGGTACATGCTTGGGCGGTACTGCCCATACTGCTTGTAGGATCTCTTTGGAAAATATTGTTTTTTATATTGGGAGTAATATCACCTGTAAGTAGGTGGCTGGTCTGTTGGTAGTTTCAAGGACTGTACCACCACATTTTGTTCCTTGATTTGTGTGACTCTTTCCTTTAACTTATCGCCAAACAGGTTGTCTCCTAAACAGGGGAGGTCTGCTAGTTTTTCATGGACATCCTCTCTTATCATGCTCGCCCTTAGCCATGCTATGTGGTATGCCGCTATTGAGGTTGCCAATGTCCATGATGTCTCGAATGCTTCATATACCGACATCAATAGGTGTCTCCTACCTTCCTCCAGGTCTTGAAGAGGCTGTGGCAATATCTGTTGCCTGACTCTGAACAAATGAAGGGCTTCAACTGCTGGACACACTCATTCAGTTACTGTACCATGTAGAACTGATGTTGCTCAATACGAGATGTTAACATTGAGCTGTGAAAAACATTTTGTCCAAAATCATCTAAGATTTTATCATCTTTCCCAGGTGGAGTGTTGGCATGAAGCTTGGTCTTCTTTGCTTTCTTCATGGTCGATTCGACTACAACTGATGTATGTGTTGTGTCTGTCGGTTCCCGATGCCCTCTCTCTGCCCTCCTTACCTCTTTGGCGCCTCCCTCTTCGACCGCGGGAAGATTGGCTGCCGCAGTGTCCTCCTGCTGATGACCTCCGGCATCCCCAGACCGACTAGACGCTGCAACCCACCATGTTTCCTGGAGGCCTAGGGGCGCACGTGTGGCGCGGCCCCAACTGAAGTACCGGCGATGGTGCAAACCTCAGGGGTGTCCCCCTGAGATTACGTCACCCGCGACGGATATATAAGGTCTTAGAATTTGCTAACAGATCGAGTTAGCAAGGATTCGGGTTACTCTACCTAAGCTACTCTGCCTCCTCGGACTTACCAGGGGTACCCGCTCCTCGGGGGCCTCACTCTCTCCTTTGTTTTTCAGGTGTCAGTCTGGAACCGGCACTCGCTCCTTGAGGGCCCTTGTTCCCAGACTTGCTCCGTATTCTCTTCTGCTTGGAAGTCATCACTGCCAACTGCATTAGTGAGTTACCATCGCTTTGTCAGAGCTTTCCCTGGAACCAGGTACTCGCTCCTCCAGGGCCTATACATTCCAGCTCCTGGGCTTCTATGAGACATTGTGTGAATGTTACCATCAGGTTCAGTACTTGAACTCTGCATACCCTGCCTACTCACTATATTTCAGTTTCTCTACAGCTCAGCCTCCAGGGATCGCTGTTCCAGTATCTGAGGGACTACAGCCCAGCCGGGCATTCCAGCTCACTACTGCCACTCTGGTAGTTCAGTATACTGTCTAATAAAAGAACTAGTGTGTGTCTGTCTCCTAACTCTGAGCCTGACCGGTGATCCCTCTCGGGATCTTCACCCCGGGGGCGTGGTCATCTACCACTGGTCCAAGGATCCACCCACAACTCTCCTAAATAATAACAGATTGCTAACTCCTATCTGATTGATACTCCCAACAGATAGCAACTCCTAACAGTGTGTAGGAGAAGGACCATTCCTTGGCTCTCTAATTTTTTTAGGCGAAACTTCAGATCAAGTTTCCTTGCCACCAGAAGGTTAGAGTGTGGGGAGTCCCAGGATTTCAGCAGCACCTTGTTTAGGACCACATGGGAAGGTAGTGAGGTGGGCTCAGATGGGATCTCTAAGATCTTTAGGATGCTGAATACCTCTGGCATCTTTCTCACCTCCCATTTAGTGTATTCCCTATTTTCTCCATGAACTTGGAATAAGTCCTCTGGTGAAGATGAGTGTTCTGGTGGCTCTTGAGGTTCATCAGAGGGTAGTCCCATAGATGAGGACCGCAATAATGGTGGTGAGCGGTCCATGTGCAGGGAGGGTGGAATGTTTGGATCATCAACAATGATTAGAGAATTTATGCTTGATACTGAAGACTCTGGGCTGTGTGCCTTCAGTGGAGACCTTGGACGTGGTTCTTCTGAATACGTGTCAGGATGATTGCTGAACTCTGGAGGCTGCACCCTGGGATGTAGCTTAGAGAATAGACATGTTATTATTGATGCAATCTGTGCCATAGCCTGTTTTAATTTCATGTGCGGAGACACTGATGGATCTGTCGGCAGGGGAATCCTGTAGTGAATTGGGGAATCCCTGGGTAGCGCTTGCCTTCTTGGAAGAGGGACAGATGCTCTCTGGATATTTTGCTGGTGGAGAGCAGAGTGGCCAGAATTGTGGCGGCTTTTCTATTGGGGTCCTATCCTGAGGATAGCTCTCCTCCTGGTAGTATGGTTCTCTCTGTTTCCCGGCTGAGATTTGGGACAAGCCGGAGCAGACTTCCAGGTCATTCTGTGGTGACCCTGAAGAAATCACCAAGGGAATCTGGCAGGCAAGGACTCTGGCTCATGGGAAAACATCTGCAAGATTAGTTCAAGTTCATCTCTGTCTGCTTGCTGCACTTGTTTTTGTTTGTGTGATGGCTCATGGGACAAATATGACTCGCTGGGAGCCTGATGCTTGTGAGAGGAAGTGGTGGGCTTAAGCTGTTTTAGAGCCGGCTTTTCCACCTGTTTATTGTGTTTTGATGTTGCTTCATGCAAGGCTGCATGAGCTGAGATTCATGCATTGGACAGACTGGTGTCATGCCATGGTGCTGTAGCATGAGGTGCATCGTATGGTGTTGCGACTGTCCTTGCTGCGTCGCATTGAGGAGCATCTCTCCAAGGCACTACATCGCTGTGACATGCATTGTTCTGGGGTGTGCCGCTCTGTGATGTGTCACTGTGAGGTGCTTCGCTTTGTGATGTGTCACTTTCTGGTGCATCGCTTTGATTCGTATCGGGCGCTCGGCTGTGCGACGCAGATTTTATTGGTACCGATGGCTCGCCTGATGGTGACGTCATAGTTGGGACCGATAATGCATGCGTCGGCTTGGCGTGTTTCTGCCTTGGCTCTAAAGCATTGCCCTTAGGTGTATAGGCCTTTGGCTTCAAGCATTTAGCCTGTATAGACTAGGCAGTATCTGGGTCAATGATGATGTTCTTCTGTGTTTTTCCTTATGGTGTTTCTCTGGGCCTGGCAGAGTGTACAGAGTGTTGTGGTGATGGCGCATAGTTGCCCAATGATTATCTTACCTCCATTTCACGCAACATGGCAATCTTCATGGCTCTCTGTCGCTGGATTCTCGGAGACATCTGTCCACAATGGGAGCAGGCTGCCTGGTTGTTATTAGGGCCAAGGCACAAATAACAATAATTATGCATGTCAGTGCCAGACATTATATGTCCACATTGACAATAACTGAATCCCAGTGCTTTCCTTTCCGACTTGTTTAGCACTGAAAAGTGCTGTTTGGGGTATCACAGTATGAGAAAAAAATCGAAAAACTGAGGAGTGGAGAAGACTTGCGACTGCACTCTGATGCAAATGAAAAAGACTGAGGAGACCCGAGCGGGAGATTTGCGCGGGAACTGCCACACATGAGCAGAGCACCACAGCTCTGCTACTTGGAGAAGATTCTGAACTGTGCCGTCAGGAGACGTCACCCCAAGAAAGCATGGCTAATGCAGCCTGCTTATCGATGGAAAAGCAACTTTCTTTTTTAAGTGTAAGTTACATGGATAAAGTTATATCTTTAGTTAAAACAAATATTGCTTTCTCCTTTCTCTCTGGTTTTTGCTGAGAAGCTGGTACGTGGCTATCAAAGGGAAAATTAAAATAATCCAGACTCAGACTTGAACTTGTTACACTAGCATTCTGGTTGTCCAGCTGAATAAAATGAAGTACAGCGAGATAAAGTGACTCACCCAAAGCCACACAGAGTCAGTGGCAGATCCAGGATTAGAGTCGAGGAACCGGGAGATACAGTGATGCACACAGGGTCACACAGAGAGGTCGATTTTAAAAGCGGAGCAAGTCTGTAAGGCTTACAGGACAGGTGAAGGGTCTGAGTCAACTGGGGGCATGTAGGATGAAGAATCAGAGGGGTCTGGAAAACCTTGATATGGACTGGGCAAACTGGTGGACTAATTGGAAAAACTAGGGATGTCCCTCACGCAAGCAGTTTTTAAAATCCATTTACATACGTGCATTAAAGCCAGCAAAATCCTATGGAAGATACGTTTAGTGGATCTGCTTAAGTAACCTCTTAAAATCAGAAGCATACTTATGCGTGGTTGGCATATTTAAAATCATACGTGCGCGTGCATGATTTAAAATTCCAGCATATCTCCACTCACATGCTGATATGTAAAGCGAGCCAGCTAAAGTCATACAAAGTGTCAGTGGCATAGCCAGGATTAGAACTGAGGCACACCCAGCATCATACAGAATCAGTGGTAGAAAAGGTGGTAAAGAATGATATCCTACAATTAGTCACATTCCTTGGCTGGCAGCTGGGATATATCCTTCCAATATAAATAGGAATATCAGGGCAGAACTAAATGGGTTGATGTAGAGACCCCTAAGTTCCCCTCACATAGAGCATGCTATGTAAGCAGTTTAGAAGAAGAAAGGCGAAGTAAGAGTGAAGAGAGGAAAGAAAGACAGCATGAGTCAGGCCTATTCTCTGGAAGGAGAGTCGCCTAGACCAGTGAAGTACATCAACTGCCTGAATCTACTAAGAAGCAAAGTGATTGCAACCCAAGGAGTTCTGCCATCATAAGCTGAGAAGAAGAGAGTCACCCTGAAAGGTGCAAAGACTGCTGGAGCAACTGAGGATTCCATATCTATTTCTAGGGTAGTCTTCAAGCCATTAGCAGCTGACAAGACTGCAAGAAGCTGTATTTGTTACTGTTTATGTTTTGTACTGGACTATAATTCTGGAAGAAGAAATTTTTGTCAACTCAATCAGCTTTGCATATTGTCTCAGCAAATGTTAATTTGATTAGAACATTTTGGTGTGTGAGGAGTTTCACTGTTTGGACTGTTATTGTTATCCTCAAGGGCCCTAAGCCTAGTTTCCCTACAACCAGACAAACCACCAAGGCTGTGATGAGCTTGCCAGGGCTCAGCAGCACCTAGGCTTGCACACCTGTCTCTTTAGAAAATGTGAGAAGAGGGGCTACATTACATGAATAATCATGAATGACATGTAAATTTTTGGTTTATTCCTTTATAATGTGGTCTCAAAGAGAAAGTCATCAAAACAGTTCGAAATGCTGTTATTCTCTCTTTTCTTCCTTCTGTTATTTTGCTGTAACTGATAAATGCCCACTTATTTAAGAAGATCGTTTCCTGGTGATATGAGGAAAGCAACCTCACAATAAGACCAAGCATGTGGCTGTAGAAGGCAAACATGAAGGTGGAATTTTGCCCTGGATGATTGTGGTTTTGTCTCCATTCTTGCATTATGTATGTTCCCCTTCCTAAGCAGTGAGAAGAATAGCTGCTACAGGCTGTCTCTTTCCTATAGTGAAAGCATTTGTTGGGTAGAATGGATGGCACCTGTCCACCAAAGCAATGTACTGGGGTTAGCGATTCTCCATTTGCAGTACTGAACAGTTGGCATGCTGCCATGACAGGTACTCACCCCAGCCGCCCATCCATGGCTGCAGCCCCACCGGGGATAATTTTGGTGATAAAGATGCCAGGATCATCCAGGATATGAGGGTTATCACTTCCTCCAGCAATACTGAAACCAAGCCCAGAATTACCCTGCAGAAAAACAGAACATCAGACTCTGAGCCTTGGACAAGATTCTGAGAATTCAAAGACTGGAGGACAAAGATGTAGAGAATTAGCAAGAGGGATTGTCCAGAGTGCAAGCTTTCAGGTCAGGGAGATCACAAGGGCACATAGAGAATTTTATATTTGAATACCACCTTCCTAGACACATGAGAATAATGCAATCAATAATAAAAAAAAATCAAAACTACACTATCAAAATAAGTCAAATATACAAATTAATACAATTCAAAAAAATCTTTAAAACAAATCATACAGCAATACAACATTTCAAAAAAATAATGTTATGTCTGTAGAACCTTAGTGTCTCTACCAGATGGGCCTAAGGTCCCAGCTCTTTTTCTGAGTTTGTTTTTTAGGAGATTTTTTTTCTCTTTTTTCTGAGTTTTTTTTTTTTAGTCTTATTCCTGCAAGACCTGGGAAGTTGTATCCCCTGCTCAGGATGGAGCTGTATACTTCTTCACTCAAGCCAAGAGGGGTTTGCAATGACCATCAAGATGAAGAGAGAAGTTTTTTTCCTATTTTGCCTGTTTGAGTTTGAGAAGGAAGATTTTCCTACCACCCTTCCTTGTCCCAGAACTGTAAGCTTTACGAACTGTTTCCAGTGAGAGGTCTTTCCTCATGGAAGGTCTGCATCAATGTGATTTGAAGAGGAATTCAAGGAAGAGAAGAAGAGAAGGACATCTGGAGAGCCCCAAAGGAGTTTCCACACTGGGGACACAGGACACTACCATATTGAAGATCAGGAGTTCCCGTGGATCTCAAGTACTGTGGGGAAGGGGACTTATCCACACCTAGAACACCCCAGCCAACTTGGAATAGTTATCATTCTACTCCATGGAGGATAAGCAAGTCCAAGGCCCCTATACTGAGGGACACCTCCAGAGAAATAGAAACACTTTAAAACTGTACTCCCATATGGCTAAAGAACTTGGACGTAACTGGACATTTCATTATTTACTCATATTAATTCTTTTGCGATCAATCACAGTAAACTTTATTTTGAACATCTATCCAATGAATTCAACCTGTTTTGTCAGTGTACCTGCCCCAAAGGGCCATAGTAACAAATGACAAGCCTTTGAAAATGACCCCCTTAGTTGGCTAACTTCTAGCTGGCTATCTTGCTAGCCAGCTAGCCAGCTCGAATTTAGCCAGATAAGTGCCCAAATATTTAGCCAGCTAACGTCTGATATTTTTACCTTAGAACAGTACTTTGAATGTCCTTTTTTCATGTAAAATCTGTTATTATAAATGTATAGGGGTCAATATTCAAAAGCATTTAGCAAGTTAGCCAGCTAAATGCTGACTTTTTGAATATTTATTTATTTAATTATTTGGGTGTTTTATATATCGTTGTTCCAAAAGAAGATCATAATGGTTTACAAAGTCATCATTCATTTGCTTGGACAACATTCACAATTTAGGTCAACACAACAGCAACTATGCATTCTAGGTCATATTCATAATCATATGATCCTGGTTTCCCTGGATCATAGCCCACTGCCCTAACCACTAGGCTACTCCTCCACTCCACTATGTTGTTCAGTACTTATTGCTCACTTTACTAATATTGACTATGTTACTGTCAGTGAAGTTATCGGCCTATTGGTATTTTATGTTAAATCATATGTGATTCTAAAGAGCCATGTTTTCAGTCCACGTTTGAAACTCTCTTTCTTTTTTTTATCAGACGTAATGATTCTGGAAGAATCAACTTGGGGCCCGCTTTGAAAAACATTTGGTCTCTTATTTACGTTAGGTGTGTCCCCCGTGATGAAGGTACCTTTAGAAGTCCTTTGCTTTGGGATCTTAGGGCTCTCTGTGGTGTGTACAGTTGATGTGTCACTCCTGTTAAGCATGGGTTAATGTTATTGATGATATTAAAAATTAGAGTTAATATTTTATAGTGAATTCTGGACTGTACAGGAAGCCGGTGCAGTGCTGTCAGCGAGGGGGTGATGTGGTCATACTTCCTTGTTCCTAGTAATAGTCTAGCAGAGGCATTTTGAAGTAATTGTAGTAGTTTTAATAGTCCTGTGGGTAGGCCTAGTAATAGGGAGTTGCAGTAATCTAAGTTCAAGAGTATTAAGGTTTGTAAGACAGCGCGGAAGTCCTGAATTGTTAGAAATGGTTTCAACCTAATATTCTCAGCTTGGAGTATCCTGTTTTAATTAATTTGTTGATATGTTTTTTCTTTGTGAAGTTCTCATCGATCGGTATTCCTCATCAATTCTGTATATTAGGGCACTTGTCCAGCTAGATGTTATCCAGATCAGTCATTATCTGGCTAAAATATAGCCGGATAAAAATAAGAGGCATTTTGGGGTCATTCTGGAGCAAAGCTTGTTGTCCAGCTAACTTAGCTGATGTAAGCCATATCCAGCTAAGTCAGCCAGATAACTTTAGGCCTGCCTCAGAGTTCCTGCTTCTGGTATTAAAGTCAGAGCAAAACCAGAAGCTGATGGGAGCAGTCATAGTGTATTGCAATCCCAGCTGCTGGTCTAGGATGACAAAGGTACCTAGTGGTGGGCGGTTAGGGCTGGAGTGGAGGAGCAAGGAAGAGAGAGGAAAGGTTTTCACATCAAATTTCACAAGTTGGGGAGGAGTTGAGAGGAGGAGGAGGAGGGGGAGGGGAGGCTGGCAGCTGGACAGAGGTTTTCAGCTATTCCTTGGAAGGGTTCAAGGTTGGGGAGCTCGGCCCGGCAGGACCTTTTAGTTTATAATAAGTGGGGATCGGAGAATTGTGCCATGGGCCCCACTGCACTTTTTTTTATTTCTCAGGCACAATAAAGCCACTTAACCGGCTAATGTTTTTTTTTTTTAGTACAATCACCTATTGTCTCCAGTAGGGGCTTGCTTCTTGATTTTTTTTCTTGCACTTTTTGTTCCCTTGATGCCATCTTACATTCGTTTCTCTCAGGTGAGAGTCAGGAATGGAAGTCCAAGAATGGAGCGGATTCAGCAATGAGGGAACTCCTTGCTAACTCGAAGGCAAGGGTTGGTCGGCTTAAGTACAACAGCGGTTAGACGTCATTGGGAGGGGACACCCCCCAGGTTCTCGCCATGACGTGTACAAAGGAGGCCCTTGCGCGCGCAAGCCTAAGTGATTCTGGATGCAAGATGGCGGTTGGCAACGTCCATGCCATCCCGGGAACGCCAAGGAGGCTGGCGGTGGTTAGCAGAGGCCACCATTCTTCCCAGAATTGACGGTGCAGGGAAAAAAGAGTTGAGCATGAGTGGTCGCAGCCATCTGCGAATGACGGGCGTAACACTTATATGTTGGAATGTTTGAAGATCGTTTTTTAAAAGACCATCCTTTTTCTGCCAATGTTGTTGAGTTGAAACATTACATAGATGACATATTCTTATTGTGGAAGGGCTCTATCCCATTTTTTAACACTTTTTTACAATGACTTAACTCATTAAATTGTCATCTTTGCTTTACTGCCAATATAAAGTCGCTTGAGATTGCTTTTTTGGACATTTTGATTAAAAATTCACAGTTTGGTTTTTCCACTACTTTATATCGAAAATTTGTTTCTTATAATACATTATTGCACTTCTCTAGTGCACATCCTCAACCCTTTAAGGAAAGCCTCCCAATCAGTCAATTTTTGTGATTACGCCAAATTTGTTCTAACATTACTGATTTTCAATCCCAAGCACAATTGAAGATGATAAGATTTTTAAATCGTGGTTATCCCAAAAAAGTGGCATGTAAAGCTTTTTTTAAGAGCCAAATTCTGACATCGTGAGTAATTGTTTTTACCACCATCTAGTACATCATCTTCACGGTCCACATGCATTTTACTCTTCTCACCAGTTGTTCATCATATACGGGCACCAAACATGTGCGATTGGCATGTTTTGCAGATACATGATATCTTTAAAGATCCACTCTGCATTGCTTATACCAGAGGTTCAAATCTACATGATTTATTGGGGCATTCGGGTTTTTCGTGAATCTCTGTTCAAAATCCATCTTCAGGTTTTCATAGTCCATGTGGCAACTGTTCACTTTGCCACACTTCCATGAACACATTTTTAATTAAAATTCAGGCAACAGATTTCATAATTAAGCTTAAATACATCACCACTTGAATTTTGACATCAGTAATTTATTTGATTGAATGTCCTTGTAAGAAGATTTACATTGGCAAAACTTCCCGGATGCTTAAGATTCGGATGATTGAACATCGATCGGCGCTTCTTCATCACAAAGAAAATGCTCCTTTGGTTGCCCATTGCGATGAATTTTCAAATACCTTTGATGATTTACATTTTTATGCAATCGATCATTCTCAGATGGGGTGGCGGGGTGGTGATTTGAATTCACAACTTTTGTGATCAGAACAGCAGTGGATTCATAAATTGCATTCAATTGTGCCTTTTGGTTTAAATGATGATTTTTTTTAATTAATCAGTTTATTTTAAGTTCTCTTTCATGTCTTTGATTTGACAGTATGCAATATTTATCTAAGTTCTCTTTCAGGTCCTCATATGTATTACATCATGTATCATGAATATATTTAAGGAGTGTCAACTTATTTCCGGTTTCATTTTGTCTTAAAAATTGCTGAGACCTGTTTGGTCCGATCAGACAATACTCACTATTGGGCTGCAAAGATACGGTAAGTATTTGGAGGATTTTATTAAAATGGTGACATTTATTTTTCATTTCTTACAGTTTCTAATGTTTCAAAGTGGATTATTGATTTGAGCCCTGATGAAGCTTTTTCAAGCGAAATATTGGCTGTGTTGGGCTTCCTTTGGAATTTCATCATCAGGATTTATACACTTACAGGCCGATAGCCGGAGCACACTGTTAACCCACGATTAGACGCGCGTTTTCCCTTACCCCTTATTCAGTAAGGGGTGGAAAATGCGCGTCCAACCCGCCAAACCTAATAGTGCCCTCAACATGCAAATGCATGTTGATGGCCCTATTAGGTATTCGCGCGTGATTCAGAAAGTAAAATGTGCGGCCAAGCCGCACATTTTACTTTCAGAAATTAGCGCCTACCCAAAGGTAGGCGCTAATTTCTTCCGGCACTGGGAAAGTGCACAGAAAAGCAGTAAAAACTGCTTTTCTGTGCACCCTCCGACTTAGTATCATGGCGATATTAAGTCGGAGGTCCCGAAGAGTAAAAAAAGTTAAAAAAAAAAAAATGGAAGTCAGCCAGTGGCTGTCGGGTCGAAAACCGGACGCTCAATTTTGCCGGTGTCCGGTTTCTGAGCCCGTGGCTGTCAGCGGGCTCGAGAACCGATGCCGGCAAAATTGAGCGTCGGCTGTCAAACCTGCTGACAGCCGCCGCTCCTGTCCCTAGCGTCTCCTTTTGCCCGTTCCTACCGCCGGGCCTCATCTAAATACTGTATCAAGCTCCCGCGGACTTTACTGAATCGGCCTGTTAACTTGTTGAACACATTGATTTGAGGAAATTATTTAATTTAATTTGTTAATTACAGCACTATTCTTGTTCACCTAATCACAAAGTGGATGATTGAACAGACTGGGCAGTAAGTTCTTGGACACGCAGTCTAGCTTTCTAACACCTTTCTAGTCAAGCCCTTGTTATCTAATTTGTGTTTGGTTTCCCTTCAATTTTGATAGTCATTATTGTGGGTTACTTACCGGGCTCTGAAATCCTTTTTAGTACAGCCAGTTAAGAACAGGTTATTCAACTGCATATGAGATCAGACCTATATAATGACTCCCTGTTCCCATTCAATCCCATGTAAAATGTTCATCAGAGATCAGCCATTCCTTGTACCCACCTGGTTCTATGTAATGTGTGTCTATAGCAATGATACGTAAATCAGTAACCTTACCCTTTCAAGCACAATCTCCTCATATTTGTATAAGCCATCACTGCCATTCACCTAAAAGAAAGAGGGAGAAGGGAGTTAACTTATCCCATTGAGCGCACACACTGACAGCTTCTCACTGCCCTCCTGCTCCATTCAATCACACTGACAGCTTCTCACTGCCCTCCAGCTCCATTCAACCACACTGACAGCCTCTCACTGCCCTGCTGCTCCATTCAATCTCACTGACAGCCTCTCACTGCCCTCCAGCTCCATTCACCCACACTGACAGCTTCTCACTCTCCTCCTGCTCCATTCACTCACACTGACAGCTTCTCACTTCCCTCCTGCTCCATTCACTCACACTGACAGCTTCACTCTTCTCCTGCTCCATTCACCCTCACTGACAGCTTCTCACTCTCCTCCTGCTCCATTCACCCACACTGACAGCTTCTCACTGCCCTCCTGCTCCATTCAACCTCACTGACAGCCTCTCACTGCCCTCCTGCTCCATTCCATTCACCCACACTGACAGCTTCTCACTTCCCTCCTGCTCCATTCACCCACACTGACAGCTTCTCACTGCTCTCCTGCTCCATTCACCCACACTGACAGCTTCTCCCTCTCCTCCTGCTCCATTCACTCACACTGACAGCTTCTCACTCTCCTCCTGCTCCACATACACACACACTGACAGCCTCTCACTGCCCTCCTGCTCCATTCAGCCACACTGACAGCCTCTCACTGCCCTCCTGCTCCATTCACCCACACTGACAGCTTCTCACAGTCCTCCTGCTCCACATACACACACACTGACAGCCTCTCACTGCCCTCCTGCTCCATTCACCCACACTGACAGCTTCTCACTGTCCTCCTGCTCCACATACACACACACTGACAGCCTCTCACTTCCCTCCTGCTCCATTCACTCTCACTGACAGCTTCGCACTCTCCTCCTGCTCCATTCACCCACACTGACAGCTTCTCACTGCCCTCCAGCTCCATTCACCCACACTGACAGCTTCTCACTGCCCTCCAGCTCCATTCACTCACACTGACAGCTTCTCACTGCCCTCCTGCTCCATTCAATCACACTGACAGCTTCTCACTGCCCTCCAGCTCCATTCACCCACACTGACAGCTTCTCACTCTCCTCCTGCTCCATTCACTCACACTGACAGCTTCACTCTTCTCCTGCTCCATTCACCCTCACTGACAGCTTCTCACTCTCCTCCAGCTCCATTCACCCACACTGACAACTTCTCACTGCCCTCCAGCTCCATTCACCCACACTGACAGCTTCTCACTGCCCTCCTGCTCCATTCACTCACACTGACAGCTTCTCACTGCCTTCCTGCTCCATTCACCCACACTGACAGCTTCCCACTGCTCTCCTGCTCCATTCACACACACTGACAGCCTCTCACTGCCCTCAAGCTTCCCACTGCCCTCCTGCTCCATTCACCCACACTGACAGCCGCTCACTGCCCTCCTACTCCATTCATTCACACTGACAGCTTCTCATTGCCCTCCAGCTTCATATGCCCACACTCACAGCCTCTCACTGCTCTTCAGCTCTACATACCCACACTGTCTGCTTCTCACTACTCCCCAGCAACACACACACCCAACATTGATAGCTTCTCTCTGCCCTCCAGCTCCACACAACCACAGTGACAGCTTCTCACTGCCCTCTAACTCCACACACATCCACACTGACAGTTTCTCAGTGCTCTCCAGCTCCACACACAGACCCACACTGACAGCTTCTCACTGTCCTTCAGCACCACACACCCACACTGACAGCTTCTCACTGGCCCAGAACACTGTGCATCTGTCTGAGTGCTTTTTTCTGTAAGGTTGTGCTGTACAATGTCACTGGCATATCACACTGCATACATACAAGTATCAGCAAAGATTAATAAAAGCTCCATCTATACACAAAGCACTGTACAGCCACGCATCAGTAATTATTACTTAAAAAGCTCCATCAGTGTATACAGCATTATACAGTCACAGAGCGATGACTATTTGTAAAACACCGATAGTATACACTGTCCTGTACAATTACAAAGCACTCCCCTCCTGCTCCATTCAACCACACTGACAGCTTCTTACTCTCCTCCTGCTCCATTCACCCACACTGACAGCCTCTCTCTGCCCTCCTGCTCCATTCACTCACACTGACAGCCTCTCACTGCCCTCCTGCTCCATTCACCCTCACTGAAAGCTTCTCACTGCCCTCCTGCTCCATTCACTCACACTGACAGCTTTTCACTGTCCTCCTGCTCATTCACCCACACTGACAGCTTCAAACTGTCCTCCTGCTCCATTCACCCACACTGACAGCTTCAAACTGTCCTCCTGCTCCATTCACCCACACTGACAGCTTCTCACTTCCCTCCTGCTCCATTCACCCACACTGACAGCTTCTCACTGCTCTCCTGCTCCATTCACCCACACTGACAGCTTCTCCCTCTCCTCCTGCTCCATTCACTCACACTGACAGCTTCTCACTCTCCTCCTGCTCCATTCACCCACACTGACAGCTTCTCCCTCTCCTCCTGCTCCATTCACCCACACTGACAGCTTCTCACTTCCCTCCTGCTCCATTCACCCACACTGACAGCTTCTCACTGCTCTCCTGCTCCATTCACCCACACTGACAGCTTCTCCCTCTCCTCCTGCTCCATTCACTCCACTGACAGCTTCTCACTCTCCTCCTGCTCCACATACACACACACTGACAGCCTCTCACTGCCCTCCTGCTCCATTCAGCCACACTGACAGCCTCTCACTGCCCTCCTGCTCCATTCACCCACACTGACAGCTTCTCACAGTCCTCCTGCTCCACATACACACACACTGACAGCCTCTCACTGCCCTCCTGCTCCATTCACCCACACTGACAGCTTCTCACTGTCCTCCTGCTCCACATACACACACACTGACAGCCTCTCACTTCCCTCCTGCTCCATTCACTCTCACTGACAGCTTCGCACTCTCCTCCTGCTCCATTCACCCACACTGACAGCTTCTCACTGCCCTCCAGCTCCATTCACCCACACTGACAGCTTCTCACTGCCCTCCTGCTCCATTCACTCACACTGACAGCTCCTCACTGCCCTCCTGCTGCATTCACCCACACACACACACACACACACACACACACACACAGCTTCTCACTGCCCTCCTGCTCCATTCACCCACGCCAACACACACACCGACAGCTTCTCACTGCCCTCCTGCTCCATTCACCCACACTGACAGCTTCTCACTGCCCTCCAGCTCCATTCACCCACACTGACAGCTTCTCACTGCCCTCCTGCACCACACACATACACACACACACAGTGACAGCTTTTCATTGCTCTCCAGCTTCACATGCCCACACTCACAGCCTCTCACTACCCTCCAGCTCTACACACACACAGTGTCTGCTTCTCACTACTCCCCAGCAGCACACACATCCAACATTGATAGTTTCACACTGCCCTCCGTCACACCTGGACTGACAGCTTGTGTATTACTATTGCAAGTAATGCAAGCAAAATCTGTGCATGCACATCTACATATCTCATTACATCGTTATACTCTAGGAAACAAAAGCACATGGCATAATAGCAAAAGAAAATGTTATTCTATTAAGAAAATTAAGAGAATTAGAGGTAGATCTTCAAAACATACGCGCGCGCATACTTTTGTTCGCGCCACCGGCGCATCCCCCCACCTTCCCCTCCCTTCCCCTATCTACCCCACCCCTACCTAAATCCCCCCCCTACCTTTGTTGGGCAAGTTACGCCTGCTTGAAGCAGGTGTAACTTGCAGGGGTTTTAAAATCTACCCCTTAGCTTTTTGTAAATTATAACAGAAAACCACTAACCTTGCCCTATATCTCAGCTCAGTTTACTTAAAAAATGTCCAAACTCTCAAAAATGAAATAAATCTTTTGAAAATTCCATCTCAATCAGTTACATTAATACTAATAGTGTGCACTGTTCATCTAGTTTGAAATAAAACAAAATCAGGAAATATCTAAAATCAAATTTCTTGGCCTTACTGAAAAACAGTACTTTTTTTCAGGATACTAACTACAGGAGAACTTCCAGCTTCTGGGGCTGCTTTTCCTTTATTATAAGCAGCCAGCTGGCAGCTACAATTTAGGACTAATTTCATGATTTCACCTGTGTGCATATCAAGAAAAATAGCCACTTTTTTTATCCTTAATTAAAAAGGCTCATTAGTTTTCAATTCTTGACCTTCATTGGCTCCAGGCAGTATTGCCAACCCAAGTTCTGTTGGGAAGATATCTCATTTGTCAGTTAAATATAAATTAATATTTTATGGAAAGTTAATTATAATGAATTAGACTATCTTCCCCTGGCCAGTAATGTCCACTTGGTGTCACTGTTGGCCAGTGGATACCTTTTGCCACAGGACCACATACTCTTCCAAGAGGCATCAAGAATGTAATAAACACCACATAGAAGTGTTAATGGCCCTATTGAATTCAAAAGGAACATTTGCTTTTCTAAGGTTGGGCATTTCTTGAGTTCAAAAGAAAATGGCCAGAGGCTATCTCCATTGTAATTTAACTTATCCTAGCTAGGCAGGGAAAAGAACAATTTAATAAGCAACTAGTGTACATAAAGCAGGGCAGTGATTATTATTATTATTTATAAAATGCCATCAGTGTGCACAGCACGGTACAGTCATAGAATAAGGATTAATATTTATAAAGCACTAACAGCATACATAGCTCTGTTCAGTCACAGAGTGATTATTATTTATAACCCTCCATCAGTGTACACAGCACTGTAAATCATATATCTGTGATTATTTGTAAAGCACTGACAATATACAATACACTCTATAGTCACAGAGAAGTATTATTTATAAAGTGCCATCAATGTACACAGCCCTGTACAGTCACAGAGCAGGGATTAGTATTCATAAAGCACTAACAGCAGATATAGCCCTGTACAGTCGCAGAAAGCTTCTTCAGTGTACACTGCACTGTATAATCACAGAGCAGTGATTATTATTTGTAAAGCACTGAGTGTACAAAGCACTGTGCAATCATGGAGCGGTGATTATTATTTATAATGCTATCAGTGTACACAGTGCTGGACAGTCACAGAGCAGGAATAGTATTCATACTATTCGTATTCGTACAATCACAGAGCATGGATGATTATTTGTGAAGCACTGTCAGTGTACACAGCATCAAACATTCACAGAGCGGTGAAGATTATGGGATGAAAATTGAAAACTGGCTGTTTAAGTAACTTAGCCAGATATGACAAATCCAGCTAAATTACAAGGGATATTCAGTGGCATGGCTATGTATATAAGCTGCTACTTAGTTGGATAAGTTATATCCAGCTAAGTTAAACTTGCTTGTTTGCAGGTATAACTTACCCACATATCCAGCTAAGGCTAAATGTTGCTATTTAGCTGGATTGTCAGTCTACCCCTACAATTAGCATTCTCAGCCCTGTACAGTAACAGAGCAGTGATTATTATTTATAAAGCTCCGTCAGTATACACAGCACTGTACAGTTATAGAACAGTGATTACTTATAAAGTGCTGTCAGTGTACACAGCAGCATAAAGTCATACATTGAAGATTAGTATTCATAAAACATAGACAACATACACAGCACCGTACAGTCTCAGAGTAACGAATATTTATAAAGCACCATCATTGTACACAACATTGTACAGTCTCACAGCAGTAATTTATAAAGCACCATCAACATGCACAGCACTGTACAGTCTCAGAGCAGTGATTACTTATAAAGCACAATCAGCATGCACAGCACTGTACAATCTTAGAGCAGAGATTATTTATAATGCAATGTCAGCATGCACAGCACTGTACAGTTTCAGAGCAGTGATTATTATTTGTAAAGCACTGTCAGCATGCACAGCACTGTACAGTCTCAGAGCAGTGATTACTTATAAAGCACAATCAGCATGCACAGCACTGTACAATCTTAGAGCAAAGATTATTTATAATGCAATGTCAGCATGCACAGCACTGTACAGTTTCAGAGCAGTGATTATTATTTGTAAAGCACTGTCAGCATGCACAGCACTGTACAGTCTCAGAGCAGTGATTACTTATAAAGCACAATCAGCATGCACAGCACTGTACAATCTTAGAGCAAAGATTATTTATAATGCAATGTCAGCATGCACAGCACTGTACAGTCTCAGAACAGTGATATTTTTTATAAAGCACTGTCAGCATGCACAGCACTGTACAGCCATAAAGCAGTGATTATTATTTAGATTTATTATTAGTTATAAAGCTCTGTCACTGTACATAGCACTGCACAGAACATTTCCCAATGAGAGAGATAAATAGTGGAGTGTCTCAGGGATCTGTACTGATAACAGTTTGCTTAATATACAGTATTAACTGATTTAGAAAAAGAAGCAATGAGTGAAGTGATCAAATCTTCAGATGATACAAAAGTATTTAAAGTTGTTAAAACACAACGGAACTGTGAGGAACTGTTGATTGAGGAACCTGGCTTCTAAGCAACAGATGACATTTAATTTGGACAAGTGCAAAGTGATGCATATAGAGGAAAAATAATCCAAACTACAAGTGCTTGATGCTGGATTCCATAATAGCAGACACCACCCAGGAAAAGGACCTTGGAGTTCTTGTGGACAATACATTGAAATCCTTGGCTCAGTGATGGCAGTGGTCAAATAAACAAATAGAATGTTAGGAATGATCTGAAAAGACATGGAGAAAATGGAAAATATCACATTGCCTTTGTGTCAAGCCATGGTGTGACCGCACTCGCTAATCCACAGCAATATCAGGATGACTGGAAATCATAAGCTCCCAGGCATGGAGATCTCTTCTGGCTAGGGTGCCATGTTGTCCGTTCCCACTCCGTTCCCAAGCTCCTCATTCCTCAGAAGAGGTTCAACTGGTTCAGTCACTCTCCCAGGTCAAACCAAAAAAATGGTGAAGTGGGGGTGGGGTGCCTGTCCGGAGGTGACCTACTGTGTGTGAGACAAAGAGGAGAGGAGGGAACTGTCCATCCAATGCAATGATCCAGAATCAAGGAGTCCAGAATGGGAAAAGAAGAAATGCGTAAATGAGAGAGTCAAGCATTGAAGAAGACTAAGAGGAGTCCTTGGGGTCAGAGAGCCTCAAACTTCAGAAGGGTGTAACCTCTGATATACTTCAGTACCTATGTAAAGATCCCTTGGATCCCTACTAGGAACAGTGTTGGAGCAAACCACTTCTTTGCTGGGTGGAAACCTAATAACAATATTTCTGATATTGTTCAGATTGTTTTTTATTGTTGCATAACTGTTAAGAAAATGTATAACGTTCACATTGTTTTTTCTGTTACACAACTGCTAAGAAAAATGTATATGTTTGTAAACCGTTATGATGGCTCTACCGAATGACGGTATATAAAACTCAACAAATAAATAAATAAATAGACAATAGTGAAGGTGTAGAGCTCCCCCGTGTGGATGAGAGTGTTTGGTTAGTTCCTCTGGTATATAAAGCCAGATCAACATATTAGGATGTGGATTTTAGTTTCTTTTTCCAGAGGCAGCATGTCTTAGATGACCTCTGCTACTTTCTGTTGTTTGACTTAACTTTTCTATGGAGCCTTTTATTTTGGATATGGGAGTTTCTGTTCACCCTCTCTTTTATATTTTTAGGATTATTTATTTGAGTTCTGAGTACCCATTAGCTAGGGACTCGGTTATTTTCTTTGCTTATTTAACATCAAAGGTAGAGATTGCTTCCCTGAGAAGGAACCCGTGGATCTTAAGTCATCCCTCCTCTGGATACTGAACAGCCATCCAGAGGAGAGGAAGGAGAGAAGGGAGAAAGGTGATGGACCTCTTATAGGGCCAGTGAATATCTACTGAAGATTTGGAGAACATAAGAACATGCCATACTGGGTCAGACCAAGGGTCCATCAAGCCCAGCATCCTGTTTCCAACAGTGGCCAATTCAGGCCATAAGAACCTGGCAAGTACCCAAGTCTATTCCATGTTACTGTTGTTAGTAATAGCAGTGGCTATTTTCTAAGTCAACTTAATTAATAGCAGGTAATGGACTTCTCCAAGAACTTATCCAATCCTTTTTTAAACACAGCTACACTAGCTGCAGTAACTACATCCTCTGGCAACAAATTCCAGAGTTTAATTGTGCGTTAAGTGAAAAAGAACTTTCTCTGATTAGTTTGTGCCATATAACAATGCTGTATGCAGGAAGTAATCCAATTTGATAGAGTTCTCTTCATGACTGCCACTCTCAATCTATTAGGGTCGTAGGACACGAAAAGCTGAGAAGATAGCCTATTACAAATGAAGAATGCAGAACCATAGGCAAAGGCTCTTTTTCAATCCAACTGATTTAACTGGAAGGCAGAGACCACTTTCAGCAAGAACTTCAGATGAGTTCACAGGATTACTTTGTTATGAAAGAATTGCAAATATGGTGAAAAATGCACAAAAGCTTGCAGTTCACTAACCGTCCTTGCTGAAGTGATAACCACCAAGGAAATTACTTTCCATGTTAAGAATTTTAGTTTGCCTTTTTCTAAGGGTTTAAATGGAATGTGCATTAACCCTTTCAGAACTATATTTACGTCCCATGGTATTGGAGGCTTTTTCACAGGTGGTTGCCTGTGTAGCAAGCCTTTCATGAATCGTGGTATGAGCGGGTATTGTGATACGGGGGGGGGGGGGGGGGGCCGTTTCCATCCGCCAAGGTGTGGTAAGCTGCTATAGCACTTAAGTGGACGCATATGGAGGAGGTTGCAAGGCCATTGCTGGAAAGGTGATGGATGTAGTCAAGTAGTAGATGTGATTTGCATTTTAATGGATCCAAGGAGTGCTCAAAACACCATGTGGTATAGTGGCCCATTTGAAGGCATAGTTACATTGCGTGGATGGCTTTCGTGCCAATACTAAGATGCCTTCAATCTCTGAAGATGTGGAAGCACGCTAGAGTTATGCACTCAATTTCCATGCTGTGAGATTGAAGGAAGGTTGCAAGGGGTGAAGGAGCAGACCTTCCTCCTGGGTGAGAAGCGATGGACTGGCTCCTAGACTTTGCAGAGAAGAGGAGTAACAGGTTGTAATGATGCACAATAAACAACAAACCTTTTCTATTGGAAAGAAATCAATAGAACTAGAGGTCACAAAATGAAACTTCAGGGAGGATGACAGAACTAACGTCAGGAAATATTTCTTCACAGAGAGAGTGGTGGATGCCTGGAAGCCCATCCAGAGGAGGTGATGAAGACAAAAAAAGTGAAAGATTTCAAAGGGGCAGGGGATAAAAAAAGGCTAGAGGATGGAAATGAAGAAAGAGCACATGGGGTTAACTTGCTGGTGTGGCGGTTACTACCCATAACCAATAAGCCTTCATACTATTGATGCAACTCCATCATTGCTCTCTGCTTCAACGGCAGGGGGAAAAGAGGAAAAGGGGAATTAGATTCAGACAGCAACCAACAAGGACATTGAAATTTATAGTCTGGAAAAACAAATAAGCATGGGGGTAACTTGCTGATGTGGCTGATTCTACCCTTAACTAATAAGCCTGATACTTTTGACGCAACTCCAACATTGCTCTCTGCTTCAGTGGCAAGAGGTGGTAGGGAGTTGGATTCAGGCAGTGCCAGTGGGGCCCTGTCTTTGGCGATCTGGTGGATTGATAGGTATGGGGGTGACTTGTATGGTGCGGCAGATACTACCATAAGCTTGCTGGGCAGACTGGATGGCTCATTTGGTCCTTTTCTTCCATCATTTCTATGTTTCTATGTATCGTTCTGATACAGAAAGGGAGAGGAGAATGATTAGTGCCATTCAAAGAGTATAAGAAAACTTCGTGGAGAGGTCGGAGATAAATGACTGTGTAAAATGGATATTACCAGCATTGGAAGGGAAGCACTAACTTTCCCTATGCAAATGGGATAGGAGAAACATCAGATTAATCAATTGACTTTAATATCTTAAACTTAGGCAAGACTGTAATAAGTCACAAATGTATTTGAAGCATTTGTACCATCGAACGTGAACTGAAATGCTGTAAAGTACATTTTCATCATTTCACAAAAAGTATTATGGAAACCAAATCAGCTTTCAGTGTATTTTTACTGCATAGTAATGCTTGTCAGTGTTGTTATCTGTTGTGTTTGTGGACCCTTTGGCCAAAACATATAAGGCAGGTCCAGGCAGGCTTTAATACCAGCGGCCTCATGACATCATCAGAGGGCGCCTCTTCAGGATTCCACCATTGGCCCTATAAGAGGGCTCAGTCGGCATGTGTGCATGTAGGGGAGGCCGGGGAGCAGAATGGAAGCAGGCTGCCTGCTTCAGCAGGAACAGCTGACGCTGGCATCCTGGAGCAGAAGCCCTCCTCCACTGCTGGGAAGTGCCTTGTCAGGCCCAGAGTCGACCATGCTTCCACTGCAAGTGGTGGTGCGGCACACAGCATTTTGCCCCCATGCCAGGATATGGTGCTCCTGCCCGGCCATCTTGAGGGTGAGCGTGGTGGTCTGCGGACTGCCGAGCATAACAGCACCTCCCCTCTTAAGCCCCACTCTAGAGGCCTTGAGTTTGCGGGGATACCGACTACAGAAATCCTTTGGATCCCAACGGGCTTCCTGGTTCAGGCAGTAGGTTCTATAACTGAATGATTGGATTTGTCCCCTAGTTTGTGCAATTCCAGGGACTGAATCCTTGCCATGGACAGAAGAATGGTCACCTCTGGGTTACTTTGACAGAGAACAAGGTCCATTATTGGGGTAAGGCTAATTTTGCCATTCCCAGGGTCCAGTCAGGCAGGATAAAATAGAAGTGGAAGTTTCCTCTCCCTCTCCTATTGCAGAAGAGCATGCAGGGTTTGTATTTCTTCCTCTTTCTTGGTCACAAAGGACGCAAATTCTTTGATAGCCCAGTTGTGTTCCTTTATCAGATCTTCGTGTTCTGATCTTTCTTGACCTAACTGATCTCTTAGTTGTACAAAGACTACCTTAAGAATATTCTCCCAGATCGAGCATGGGACGGTTTGAGTTTCTTGAGATTTCTCACCAGGGGTGAGAAAGTTCGGAAGGGTGGTAGCCATGATCAGCGAGTGGGGAAGATCCTCCGACTTCAAACAAGATTCCCTGCACCCTGGTTCCCACTGGGTAAGTTCCGTCATGGACCAGTCAAATTGTGGTTGGTGCTTTTTCAACCATGGCAGGCCCAAAATGACTGGATTTATGGCTCGTGGAAGAATGTGGAAGGCGATGAGTTCCATGTATGCAGGTCCTACTCATGTGTAAGCAATAGGATGGTATGGGTCACCAAACTGGGAAGGAGGTCCCCATGGATGGAGGAAAGTGCCAGAGGTGGTGTCAAGGGAATTGTGGGAATTTGGTACTGGTCAACAAGCTCCTGTTGCATGAAATTCCTCCTGGCACCGGATTCCACCAAGGCATGGGTGATGAAACAAGCAGAGGGCTGTCCCAGGGAGACAGGCAATAGAAACTGGGACGATGAAGTAGCTAGGACGAGGGTCACTTGTTCTGGTGCTTCATGGCATAGGACGGTTCCCCTTCTCTCTGGGCACTGAGTCAATAGGTGACCAGATGTTTCACAATACAAACAGAGGCCCTGTTGACGATGACAAGTCTTCTCTTCATTCATGAGATGGGAATGGCCCACTTGCATGCTCTCCTCTAGCAAATCCCCTGAGGGCGTGACGGTGTCACCCATAGATGGAAGCGATACTCTGGAGAGACCCTTTTGAACTGAGCAGGTCTCCCGGGCTCGTTCCTAGAGGCGTTTGTCAATCTTCCCTGTGAGATCAATGAGACCTTTGAGAGAGGTGGGAAGTTCTCGTGCTGCAAGCTCATCCTTAATCTTGGGAGATAGTCCTTCCAAGAATATTGCATGTAGATTGTCTCCCTACCAGTTTAGTTCTGTGGTCAGGGATTGAAATTTGACTGACTTCCTTGGCCCAGGTGCAAGAGATCCAAGCCCATCGTGGGCAACTGGCCAGGCTCATTAAAGATATGTTTAAAGGCTGAGACAAATTGTTGGAGGTTCATGAGAAGGGGATCCGAGCACTCCCACAGGGAGGAAGCCCAGGCCAGAGCTTTACCATTGAGAAGGGAGAGGATGAATGTCGGCTTAACTGAGTCATTCGGGAAGAGTGCTGACTAGAGGGAAAAATGCATATGGCTTTGATTCAGAAATCACTGACATTGCTTAAGGTCCCCTGCATAACAGGGCGGTGCCGGCAAGGGAATTGTTGCCCACCAGGTGTCAGGAGCTAACACTGGAACTTCAGTAGGCAGCGGCAGGGCAGTGAGCAGGGTCAAGGAGTCCAGGCATGCAGCAAGGCAGTTCATGTCTGCCACAACAAGTTCTAAAGCTGACTGGAGGGTTTGCAGTTTCTGGGCTAGGCCAGGAATAGCTTTCAAGACAGCTACGTCCGCTGGGTCCATGGCCTCGGCAATCTGTTGCATTTGTGGACCCTTGGGCTGAGGTATCTAAGGCAGGTCCAGGCATGCTTTAATACCAGAGGCCCCATGACATCATCAGAGGGCAGCTCTGCAAGATTCCACCATTTTTCATTTGCATTTTTTTCATTTATTAAAATGTATTAATCGCTTAACACAAAATGGTCTAAGCGATTTACAGTAAAATGATACTCATAAAAACATAAAAACAAATAAAAGACAAAAAAACAGTCGGTGCGCACACATATAGTGGAGGCCTGGGGAGCAGAACAGAAGCAGGCTGCCTGCTTCAGCAGGAACAGCTGACGCCGGCAGCGCCTGGCACACCAGGTACCCTGGAGCAGAAGACCTCCCCCACTGATGGGAAGTGCCTCATCAGGCCCAGAGCCGACCGTGCTTCTGCCACAGGCAACAGCAATGCCGAGGCATGGTGCTCCCGCTTGACCGGCTTGAGGGTGAGCATGGCAGTCTGCGGCAATGGCCTGTGGACTGCCAAGCGTAACATTATCACTGCTGTATACAAGGCATTGAACTGGGAATTAAGGGACTGCAATGCAAGGGCCTTGAAATTAATCTTTCTCCCAAGTCAGGGAAGCCTGAAGTTTTAGATGTTTTAACACTGAGGAGTTTACCACCGGAAAATGATTTGAGATATGGCCCCTGGTATCACACTCTGGGTATGACCAGCCAGGGGTTACACCTGTTCTGGATTCTAAGAGCGTTATTTTCAAAGCAAGTTAAAGGCATAAAATCCTCTTTTATGTATGTGATGGGGGTGCCCATTTTTCCTCTGCCCTTCACGTTAAAAAAAAAACTTAAGACTTGGCTCTTCATCCAAGCTTTCACTGACACTTAATACCTTCCCTGGTCTCAATTTACAATCTCGCCCTTCCCCAGTGTTCCCTAAGTTCTCCTTGTGCCCTTAACGCCCATCCCTTCCTATTCCTTAACGCCATTCCCCTCCTACTCCAAAAACATACCTATTTCACTTGCATATGTCTGTTACTCATTGATTGTTTATATATTCCCGCCTATCTATGCTTCGAGGCGGTCTGCTGCTTGTTGATTATATATTCCCGCCTATCTAGGCTTCGAGGCGCCCCTTGCGGTTGGTTTTTCAATTGTCCACTGTTCATTATATCCTACCATTATGCCTGCTCCCAACTTGGTTCCCACTTGTTTATACTCCTTTTGTTACACTTCTAATACTTCACTGTACCAGTTGCACTTGTTTCACCAGCTTCTCCAGTTGTACCAGTTTATAGTTTGTTTCTACTATTTTTTGCCACTGTTCCATGTACTGCCTTTGAGCGAAGTTTTACTGTTTACTGTAAACCTAGGTGATCTGTATCTCATACAGGAACCGCGGTATATAAAAACCAAAAATAAAATAAATAAATATGTTAACAGTGGCTTTAGCGGGTCTGAGTGCCCTCAGAGTGACAGATGACTCACTACTAGACCTTGCCTTCATGTGATGTCAGTGTAGTGTCAATATATAAGGAGGAGTTCTGGGAAGGTATAAAACCCTTGAACTGGTACAATGGAGAAGCTAGGAAGAAGCTGGAAATAAAGAGAGGAATTCCAAGATCTGGGGTTCAGCTGTGGGTTGCGTGTGCTTGGAGCTCTGCCTTCAGAGTGGCAACACTGGGCCTCCTTCTTCACAAAGAAAGTTCAGGAGTTTAAGAAGAAGGTTTCCAGGAATGAAATTCCTGAGAGTCCAGGAAGAGTGAAAAGGAAAGGGTCCTGAAGATCAAAGGTTCCTGAGGAGTCCTGAGGAGAAAGGGAGTGTATTGGCAGGTGCCAGAGGAGAGACATCCAGCCTGGGAAAGTCCACCAGAGTCAAAGCCTGGTTCTCTTTACTCTACAGAAACTCAAGGGGGAGCGAGAGAGAGAGAGAGAGAGAGAGAGAGAGAGAGATTAGTAACACTTAAGGAAAGGATTTCAGTACTCAGCGGATGCTGGGAGGGCCCAGGGTGGAAGGGGAACCTGTTCCAATGAGCTGATCTGTAGTGGGGAAGCAGTGGGAGAAGAGTGTGGAAGAGATTGAGGTAGATCTTAAAATAGTACGCGCGCACGTACTTTTGTTCGCGCAACCGGCGCAAACAAAAGTACGCCGGATTTTATAAGATACGCGCGGCTCATCAGGGGTCGGCACGCGCAAGGCTGCACAAAATCGGCAGCCTGCACTTGCCGAGCCGCACAGCCTGCCTCCGTTCCCTTTCGGAGCGACCTTGGAGGGAACTTTCCTTCCGCGTCCCCCCACCTTCCTCTCCCTTCCCCTATCTAACCCACCCCCCCAGCCCTACCTTTGTTGTGCAAGTTATGCCTGCTTGAGGCAGGCGTAACTTGCGCGCGCCACCTCGGCATCCCCCGGCACAGGCCGCAGTTTTATTTTTTTTTTTTATTTAACACTTTTTTTATACCGGCATTCGTAGGACACATCATGTCGGTTTACAAGTAACTGAGAAGGGAAATTACAATGAACAAGGGAGGGGCTAACTGGGTAATATGCAAAGTACAAAGGAAGAGAGTCAACAGCAGAATTACAACTTTTTGCAAGTGCCGGGGGACTCGGGACTGCCCTCCCGGCTTGGCCCCGAACCGTCACCACACCCCCGGACCCGCCCCAGCCCCCCCCCTGCCCCCGGACACGCCCCCGGAACCCCCCCCCCCCCCCGGCCTGCCAACACGCCCCAGACACGCCCCCTCCCGCCCCTTTTACGAAGCCCCGGGACTTACGCGCGTTCCGGGGCTTTGTGCATGCCAGCGGCCTATGCAAAATAGGCACGCTGGCGCAGGGCTTTTAAAATCTACCCCATTGTGTTTAATCTGTTGGAACCTTACAAAAACATAAGTGAAAATACGCAGACATGTGGAAAAAGCGCAGGACTGCTTCTAAGGCCAAGTCCATAAGTAAAACACGTCAGTACTGTCTGCATTTTCAAGAAGGCTCATCACCCAGTGAAAATGTTGCTCTGTTACTATGCGATGCTGAGTTTCAGAACTGGTGCATTCTGCTACGGGTTGTCAGAATTTTTAAACTTTGTTTGTCTGGTCATCAATTACAGTAGAGGTTTTTGGTTTTGAACAACAGCCTGGGAATGCAGCCTGGGGTTTTTTGGTGTGATTGTACTGGCGAGCAGGAAGAGCCCCTGTGTGAGCATGGAAAACCCTAAGGGAACCCGGGAGGTCAAGGGGCTTTGCATGGTCCCTGGCCGCCTCCCCCTATGCACTTGTGTCCTGAAGCAGAACGGGGTAGGGGCTACACATGCATAAGTGGCATCTTAGAAATCCTTTACATGGTTATGCGTGTAAAAGTGCATGTCTTACTTTTTACCAACTCAAGGGAGAGGCATTCCAGGAGATAGAGTTGGGGCAGGGAAAGCATTTATCTGCATGCTTTTGATTTTTGAAAATATGCACAGAAAGGTACATGCAGAAAGTTACACCTGCTTGGGACAATCTACAGATTTTCAAAGCGGGCTTATGCACCAAGTATCCTCAGACTTTAGCCCTACTTGGGCTGTTATAAATGCACAAAGACTTAAATTGCACTTTCCTGATTTCTGATTCTTTCAGTAAAGACGTAAGATTTGGTACACCATACCTCATGTCCAGTGCCTCACCAGCTAAACACCTTGGGCCCTGTACGTTAAACACTCTCCTCCCTCCCCATTAAAAAAATTCATACCAGGCTACAGGATTAAGTCAGAACCAAGCCCTGATACTGAGTGCGCCCTCCCAGCTAACTATTGCCCTGGGAAGGGGGCTAGACATGAGTGAGGTGGAACGGGTAAGTAAAGGACGGTTATTTACCCTGTCAAATAATACTAAAACAAGGGGACAGTCCATGAAACTAAGAACCAGCAGATGTAAACAAATTGTAGAAAGTACTTAACTCATTGCACAATCAAACTGTGGAATTTGTTGCCAGAGGATGTGATGAAGGCAACGAGCATTGTGGGGTTTAAAAGAGGTTTGGATAACTTCCTGGTCCATAACCCATGATTAGCCAAGGTAGACTAAAGAAAGCTATTGCTATCCATAGGAGTAACAGGAATTAGATCTACTTTATGGGATCTGCTGGTTACTTGTTGGAGGCAGGATGCTGGGCTCGATGGACCTTGCTCTGACCCATCCTGGAACCTCTTATGTACTGTAAGTCAGACTCCAGGAGTTTCACAGGAGCTCCAACCTGCATGCAAAGTCTATAGCAAGGTGACTCATTTGCTGCGCTTTCCCCAACCCTTATAGCAAAATGGGTTAGCTTCTCTCAGTAAGCACCCAAACCTTTCCATAGCAGGCACCTCTTCTGTAAGCTGTGGGAAGCAGAGACCTTCCGGCTTCCTCTCTCTGGTGGAGTGAAGCCAGCAAGCCCTTCTGCTTCTCCGGCAGAACACAAACACCTATCGGGCCTTCTGCCTCAGCACAGACTCTGCTTACAGCTTAAGGCTAAGAAGCTTTGCACTCATTCCCTGCCAGACCATGCATGGCTCCTGCACCCCTGCGCACCGTCATAGAATGATCCAGAAAGCGTAGGCATTCACAGATCCTTTATGTCGTGGAACAAAAGGATTCCTGGCCATGTACTCTGAAGACAGACGTACAGCAATCCACACACAGATCCAAAGGGACAGGCAACCGCCCTGCTCACTGTACCTGCCCTTCCTCCCCCTCCACATGCAGGCAAAGACACAGAGGCAAACAGACAATCCGCATGCACACACATCTCTCTCACACACACACACACACACTCGAAGAAGAGAAGCTGTCACTTACCGAGGGTCCTGCATCCAAGCAGTCTGTATTCATAAGGATGGGGGCAGGACTTGCCTGTAACAGACACAGAAATGAGATGAGGGAATCCCCCCAAAGACAATGGTGCAGGAAAATCATAATCATGTCACAGCCTCAGCAGATCAACACAAGAACGCCCAGCCCAGATTAAAGCAGAATTATACCCATTAAGAGTGCAGAAAAAAAAAAGCAACACTGAATTATTCTCAAACCTCATAACTGAGTCACTGGAACTGTAGGACTCCGTATCTCCTGAACTACATCACTGACAAATGCAGGGATCTCTGTCCTGGGCTATAGCAGTGACAGATGCCGGGGGTCTCTGTCTTTCCATGGCTACAGCAACAAAAGGTGTGTGGGGAGGATATCTCCTGAGCTATAACTCTGACAGACACATGGAGGGATTTCTTTACCTCCAAACTATAACACTGACAGGCACATGGGAGTCTTTGCATGTTCAGGACTACAGCACTGACAGGTATATGGGGGGGGGGGGGGGTCTCTGCTTCTCCAAGAATACAGCACTGACAGGCACAGGATGGTCTCTGTATCTCTAGGAATACAGCACAGACAGGCACATAGGGGTCTCTGTATTTGCAGCACTACACCACTGACAGGCAGGAGGGCCTCTTATCTCCAGGCTACAGCACTGACAGATACTTGGGGGTGTCAGTATCTCCAAGACTACAACACTGACAGGCACATGGGGTTCTCAATATCTCCAAGACTACAGCACTGACAGGCACGGGGTCTCTGTATGTACAGCACCGACAGGCACATGGGAATCTCTTTATCTCCAAGACTACAGCACTGACAGGCACATGGGGTCTCTGTATGTACAGCACCGACAGGCACATGGGAGTCTCTTTATCTCCAAGATTACAGCACTGACAGGCACATGGGGTCTCTGTATGTACAGCACTGACAGGCAGGAGGGCCTCTGTTATCTCCAGGCTACAGCACTGACAGATACATGGGGGTGTCAGTATCTCCAAGACTACAGCCCTGACAGCACATGGGGTTCTCTGAATGTACAGCACCGACAGGCACATGGGAGTCTCTTTATCTCCAGGACAACAACATTGACAGGCAAATGAGTGTCTCTGTATCTCCAGGGTTTCAAAACTGATAGGCATATAGCGGGGTCTCTGTATCTGCAGGACTACAGCACTGACAGGAAAATGGGGGTCTCTCTACATGCCCAAGACTATAGCAGTGACAGGCACATGAGGATCTCTGCATCTCCAAGACTACAGTATGAAAGGTACAGCGTAGAGGGGTCATAATCTCCTAGGCTACAGCACTGACAGGCAAAAGGTCTCTGTAAATATTGGGTTACAGCATTACCAAATGCAGGGTTACAGCAGTCCTGGTGGGAGGACTAAAGCTTATTTTAGCATCTTGATATCAAGAATGAATTGGTGCAAGTGAGATTGTAATTAAATGTCATGAGCTGCAGTAAGGGCCTCATTACTATGCTATATATGCATTTATTAATCACTTTCTACATCTTCCATGCAAAGATCCAAAGCTGTGAGATACAATCAGGACTCATCTCTGCTGTCCCAAAGTCTGTGACTGAGACCTCATCTCCCTGACATCACTGTCCCAGTGTATCACCGAGGTTTCATCTCCCTGACATCACTGTCCCAGTGTATCTCCGAGGCTTCATCTCCCTGACATCGCTGGCCCAGTGTCTGTTACCAAGGTTTCATCTCCCTGACACTGCTGCTCCAGTATATCACCGAGGACTCATCTCCCTGGCACAGCCTCCCCAGTATCTGTTACTGAGGCTTCATCTTCCTGACACCGCTGCCCCAGTGTCTGTGTCCCAGTGTTCAAAACTGGATACCATCTCAAAAGGTAGTGAAGTGAGTAATCAATTAGATTTAACATCAAAGAGCTGTAAAGAACTCTACTGAGCTTGATGGACCCAATATGGCATATCTAATGTTCTTTATCAAGTATCAGTAAAGTTAAGATGGAAACCACTTTGCTTCCAGCATGATTACTTCTATGGGCTGTGAGAGATTATCAGTGCTGTTTATAATGTACTTACATAAGAAATTAAGATATGCCATACTGGGTCAGACCAAGAGTCCATCAAGCCCAGCATCCTGTTTCCAACAGTGGCCAATCCAAGACACAAATACCTGGCAAGTACCTAAACATTAGATAGATCCCAAGCTACTATTGCTTATTAATTATAGCAGTTTATGGATTTTTCCTCTAGGAACTTATCCAGACCTTTTTTAAACCCAGTTACACTAACTGCTGAAACCAAATCCTCTGGCAATGAATTCCAGAGCGTAACTATGAGCTGAGTGAAAAAGAATTTTCTTCGATTTGTTTTAAATGAGCTACTTGCTAACTTCATGGAGTGCCCCCTGGTCCTTCTATTATCTGAGAGAGAAAATAACCGATTTACATTAACTTGTTCACATCCTTTCATGATTCTGTAGACTTCTATCATATCCCCCCTCAGTCGTCTCTTCTCCAAACTGAACAGCCCTAACTTATATAGCCTTTCCTCATAGGGCAGCCATTTCATGCCCCTTATCATTTTGATCTCCCTTCTCTGCATGTTCTCCAGTGCAGTATATCCTGTTTGAGATGCAGTGACCAGAATTGCACACAGTATTCAAGGTGCGGTCTCACCATGGAGCGATACAGAGGCTTTATGACATCCATCGTTTTATTTTCCATTCCCTTCTTAATAATTCCTAACATTGTTTGCTTTTTTGATCGCCACAGCACACTGGGCCGACAATTTCAATATATTATCCACTATGACACCTAGATCTCTTTCCTGGGTGGTAACTCCTAAGATAGAACCTAACTTTGTGTAACTACAGCAAGGGTTATTTTTCCCTATATGCATCACTTTGCACTTGCCCACATTACATTTCTTCTGCCATTTGGATGCCCAATCTTCCAGTCTCACAAGGTCCTCCTGCAATTCATCAAAATCTGCTTGAGATTTAACTACTCTGCATAATATACATAATTGTTGAACTACAAAAAGGAGCCTTAAAGGCTCCCCCCCCCCCACAGATTTATTGAACACCTTGGATAACTTTGCAAATAGTGTCTGAACTATTATTGTGTGCCCTTGTCTCCTTTATCCAGGTCTTTCCTACCCAGGGGTTAGAAGAGTTTCTGATCTATTTGTATTCTGCACAGCTTTTCTTTTTTGCCTTTCCCAGTGTTGCCCTGCATACAGAGTTGGGCTTCTTGGGGGCCCAGTTTAGTTTTTGTCTGCGTCTTTCTATTTCCAGTCTGTGATCAGTTATTCTTTATTTGGTGAGGGTCATCTGTGTAGTACATGTGGGACTGAGCTGAGGTATTCTGCTAGCATGTATTTTCTGTGTAGGGATCTGTAGCTTGTTCTGTTTTCCATTGAGCTCTAGGAGATGCACTGGTGTTCTGGGGCATGCTGCAATATTTACATTGCTGTCTTTTCATAGGAAAGCATGTGGTTGGTTGAGTTCCGTGTGTCAGTACTGGGTTTGTATGGCAAGTTTGCTACATAGGTGGAGAATGGGTTTTCCAGGGTTTTGTGTTACTTCACAGTATGATAGATACCAGTGGTAAAGGCAGGTATGATAAAGAATACACAATACAAAATAATCAATAATAATAGTTAAAAATTAATACTAAATAAAAGGATGAAAATGTATGCTTTTTTAAACAATCAGTATATACATACTAAAGAACAGGGCCTGAGATGACCATGTTTTAGCAAGATTGCTTGCATCAGGTGTCAAGTTCTTCCTCAGCCAGCCTACTTAGGCAGCTGCTCTCCTCTGCAGGCTTGGTTCACCCATCCCTTCACTGATCCCTACTCCTCATCAGTAGCTATGTTTTGTTTTCCTTCATTGGCAGGCTCATTTTGCAATTCCCCTCCTTCACAGGCTTCGATCACTTCCCTGCTCTGCATTACCTGAGCCCAGGCATTTTCTTTTCTTTTTAAACTTCTTTTCTGGTCTTCCTCTCATTTCTTTATCAATTATTTTTCCTCCATGTGTATGTCTTTCTGCCCACTGGCTCTCCACAGCTCATTATCTTCTCTCACTTCCTCCTAATCTCACCCCTTCCTCCTCTTCCTTCCACCATGTTCTCCTCTCCTCATATGCTTTACCTCCCCTATCAGGGCCTGCCCTCCCTCCTGTCCACACAGCTCCTTTTCCAGAACTTTTTCAACTCTCTCATTCTCTTAAGGTCCCTTTACCTAACCACTCACCACTGCTCCTCTTCTTATCAATGCCAATATCTTCTCTACCAACTTGTATCCCCTTTCCCTTCTCTCAACTACTTGCCCCTTCTCATAGCACAGGTCTCCTGTCTCTGCTCTTTATGCCCCCACAGACTGTGCATACTCCTCTCCTTCTCTGACAGCTCTTCTCCCACTTCCTCTCTCTCTTCACAGTTCATCACCTCTTCTTCCAGCCAGAATTCTACTTTCAGTTCCTCTCTCACAGAAGTAGTCATTC
Organism: Rhinatrema bivittatum; assembly: GCF_901001135.1. Taxonomy (NCBI): domain Eukaryota; kingdom Metazoa; phylum Chordata; class Amphibia; order Gymnophiona; family Rhinatrematidae; genus Rhinatrema; species Rhinatrema bivittatum. The sequence goes on from NC_042620.1 coordinate 276,577,222, forward strand.
TCCCTTCCAGTATCTCCTTTTAAACCATTTCCCAGGCAGTGCTGTCAATCTCCTCCCACCCTCCCTATAGCTCTTCTGTCCCTCTTCCCCTTTCCTAAGTCTCTTAATCAGCAGCCCTCCTCATCCACTGCACCTCTGAAAGCCTGTCGGTCCTACATCTGCCGTCACTTGCTAGTCCCACTGCAGCCCATTGGTCAGACATTCCATAGCCGGCCAATAGGTGGCAGTAGGAAGTAGGAGCAGTAAGAGAGGAGAGACCGACACTTCTTACCTGTCTTCTCCTGTAGTCCTTTGGACAGATGTCCCACAGTTAGCAAAAGGCTGCAGAGGGAAGCGGCAGATGAATCAAAGAGTCAAAAACTCTTTCTTACTGCCCTCCCCAAAAGCCCTGCAGCACGGAGCTCTCAGCTCCCAATCTTCAGAAGTGCTGGAGACAATATTGGGAGTGCTTAAGCACCTACAGCATCTACAAAGCTGGTGCTTATGGTGACAAGATTCTCTAAGGCCAGGGTTTTGGATTCCCTAAACCAAACAATACAACTGCTGCAGTCTCTATGGTTTGTTATTAACTTCGCCAAGTCAAATCTATTTCCAACTCAGAGAATCCAGTTCATTGGAGCCTGGACAGACTTGATCAAAGAACGAGCTTTCCTGCCAGGGCATAGGGCAGTCCGTGTTTGAGCACTAGTGCAAAACATGATGAGTCGGAGCCATTCCATGGCCCATTCAGTGCTGGCCATCTTCAGTTACATGGCTGCCTCAGTCCATGTGGTATGGTTTGTATGCCTTCACATGAGTTATCTTCATTGGTACCTTCCGTCACAATGGGATCCACTTTGACAACCTCTATACCAGCCTACTAAAGGAACTCAGAGGATGAAAGCCAGGAGTTCTCACCGACGGCTCTCTGCTACTGATTCTGCCCCATCAAGTAATTCTAGTGACTGTGGCATCTACCACAGTCCAGGGACATAGTCAGTGCCAGAGCACCAGTATCAAATAAACCTCCTTGAACTCTGAGCAGTTCTGTATGCTCTGTGAGCATTCACTCACCTACTATAAGGGAGAAGAGTTCTAATACAAACAAACACTCAGGTAGCAATGTATTACATGAACAAGCAAGGAAGAATAGGCTCCTGGATCCTTTGATGGGATGCCCAACAGATTTGGGCATGGGCCCTCATACATGAAGCCAATCTTCAAGCATCGTACCTTCCAGGAATATCCAACATGCTGGCGGATTGCCTCAGTCAGATCTTCCAATCCTACAAATGGTCATTGGATCAGACAGTTGCGGACAATCTAGTCCCCAAGTGGGTCTGACAATAAATGGACCTGTTTGCTTCAGAAGTCAATAAAAGATTCAGAATTTTGCTCCATTCTTCCAAGCGATTTCAAATTAGCTCAGGATATGTTTCTGCTGCATTGGGATGCCAGCCTTCTGAATGCATTTCCACCGATAACTGATAGCCAGGACAATTAAAAAGGCAATACAGGCAAATAGATATGATCCTCATTATCCCAACATGGCCTAAACAAAAATTGCACGTCTATCTCTTTCAGCTTTCTGTTGATCGTCCAATTCCACTGGGGACCTCACTCAGATGGGAGGCCGGGTATAACCATTCCAAACTGCCTCATACCATACAGATAATATCAAAAGTGACTTCATGACTCTGGGAAGGAGGGTAAAGTAGATAGGTGTATAGATAGTATTCTCCTCCATCCTCCTAGTCAAGGATAAAAGTCCAGGCAGGGAAGTTTGCATTCTGGAGATAAATGAAAAGCTGCATAGATGGTGTCAATGAGAACATTTTGTTTTTCTGGATCATGGGATGTTTCAAGGACTACTGAACAGAAATGGAGTTCCACCTATCAAAAAAGGGGCTCAGTGTCTTACAACACAGTTTAGCAAACCTACTGAGGCATTAAACTAGGATCATTGGGGCCGGGCAAAAAACCTTAAGGTAAGTAAAACATTGAGGGGCAGATTTTCAAAGGGGGGTGTGTTGGGGGGGCGTGTCGTGGTGGCGTGTCATCCGGGGTGGGGCCATTGGCATGGTTCCGGCCCGGGGGCATTTCAGGGGCGTGGCCGAGGCCTCCAAAACTGCTCCTGAGCCAGGAAATAGTGCAGCTATTTGGAGCGGCCTCAGAGGGAACGGAGGCAGGCTGCGCGGCTCGGCACGCATAGGCTGCCGATTTTGCACAGCCTTGCGCGCGATGACCCCGAATTTTAAATGATATGCGCAGCTGCGCGAACAAAAGTACGCACAGGCATATTTTATTAAAATCTACCCCTAAATACTTGTGTAGAAATGGAGGAAAAGGACAATATTTAGAAAGCTATGTATAATAATGTTCATAATATTGGAAATAAAGACCTGGATCTAGAGGCAGCCATGGAAGAAGCTGAGTTAGATGTAGTGGCTGTCATGGAGACATGGTATACGAGAAACCATGACTGGGATATAATTATACTAGGCTACAATCTATTCAGAAAAGACAGGGTAGGAAGAAAGGGAGGAGGAATAGTGCTATATATATAAAAAATAATGATCTTAAAGCAAAAGACTGTAGGGTTTACGAGATAAGGAAGTACTGTGGGTTAATCTGGAAAGCGGGAATGGAACATCTATTTATATTGGTGTAAATAGAGACCTCCACTGCAAACAGAAAAAGTGGACAGAAATTTAATAGTGGATATTCCTAAAATTGATATAAAAGAAATGTATGAATATGTATTAGATTATATATCTGCCGATGCATTGACCTAGAATATGAATGGATATGAATGAGAATATGTATGGATATGAACGAGAATATGCTTTTGCTGTAATGTTGACCTAGCCTTGCCCATCTGCATTCAAAAAAACTTAAAACATGGCTATTCAGCCAAGCCTTCCCGGACACTTAATATTTCCTCACTTTCAGCCTGACACTTTCAAGCTGACATTCCAGTCGGACACTACAGTCCAGCTCATTGTTCCTGTTGTTTTTTTCAGTTATCAGTTATCTACTCATTTGTTTTTGTAAAACTATTATGACCCCGTACCACTGTTAATTGTCACCCCTGTTCTTTGTATCGCCCCAGAGCGAATTTTGCAGTTGCATTGTAAACCAATGTGATTTGTATCTTTTACAGGAATGTCGGTATAGAAAAGTTAAAAATAAATAAATAAATTGATTAATTAATTAATTATGAAAGCTGACAAAGTTGTGAATGCTGACCAAGAATTTTAAAGCTGACTTTGTAAACCATTGTAATCTGCTTTTGGGATGATGGTATATAAAACACCTAAATAAATAAAAGGGAAGGTGCTATTGCTAGGTGATTTCAATCTGCTAGATATTGAATGATACATCCAGATCCTGGATTCTTTACAGGGAAAACTGTTCCATCAACTGGTAATGGAACCCACATGGGAGAAGGAAGTGATACTGGACCTGATGCTTACCAATGGAGACAAAATTTCTGATGTTGTTAGTGGATGATCATCTAGCATCCAGTGACCACTGGATGGTGTGGTTCAATATTAGAACGCAGGAGATGAAGGTTCATTCAAAGGCGAGGGTCCTGGACTTCAGGAAAACTAACTTTATTAAGATGGGGGAATACTTTAATGTGTCATTAGTTTGATGAGAAAATCTAGGGGAAGTAGAAGAGCAGTAGGCAAAAGTATATGTTGTGTCGGCTGGTTGCGGAGCTCGCAACCGGCCTTTCTCAGCTGCTGCTGCTGTGGCAGGGGCAGGCCTGGCTCTCCAGTGGAGGGGAGGGGGTGTCTCCGGTGCGGCTCACCTCTTCACAGCCACTGCTGTGCCTCGGGGCGCGGCAGAGCCGCCGCCATCACCTAATTCCAGTCTGTCTGCCTTAGGCGCACGCACCCTTCCTGACCTTAAAGGGGCCGCGGCGGGAAACCTTCCCGCGGCCCTGGATGATGACATCTCCGGGCCTTGCCACTTAAGGCAGGCTCTGCAATTTGGTCTTTGCCTTGGCAACAGGTCTCCACACTTCCAGTAGTTTGCTTAGTTATTTTTATTTATTTAACCTTTTTATATACTAAAACTTTCGTTAGTTACTTCAAGCTGCTGCTCATTTGTGTTCCTGTTCCTGCTTCTGTTCCTGTACCTGACCTAGTTCCAGTCCTTGTGCTTCAGTTCCAGCTTCTTGTTTCCTGACAACCCTTTGGATGGATTCCCTGGCTTTGACCCTTGCTCGAACCTGACCTTGTCTCCAGCTGCCTGCTCTGCCTCCAGCTTGAACCTGACTCTGCCTCCAGCTGACTACTTGGACTTGGCCTTTCTTAGGCTCTTGCCTTCTTACAAGCCCAGACCTAACGTGTTCCTGACTCTTAGCCTGCTTTAGCCTGTCCGGGCGTCTGGATCCAGGCCCTGTCTTGAGCACAGCTTCATTGGACCCTGTGTCTCTCATGCTTCCTGGCTCCTTGCCTCGAACACCCTCCACAGGATCAACCATGTGGAGGCCCGCCTAAGACCATCCGGCCCCAGTACCCAAGGGCTCAACCTGCGGGGAACGAGGGCTGGTATTGGCAAAGCTCCAGTCGGCCTCCACCTCTCATTCTGCTCCGCCTCCCAATGGTGGGGACCCGTTGGGGCTTCCCCATGGGTAGCGCCAACTCCACCTCGGGCTAAGGGTCCACCTCCACAACAGTAAAAGGAGGTATTGTAAGGGCAACTAACATTTTTGCTAGAAAGGTAAAGAAAGTTACGTTGAAAAAGAGGCCACTATGGTTTTCTAAAGAAGTAGCTGAAAAGGTAAGGAAGACAAGGTTAGCAATCATAAACTTTAAGAGACTGCAGAAAGAGGAAGACAGGCGACAATATCTGGAAAAACTGAGAAAGTAGTCAGGAAACTGAAGGCACAAGTGGAAGAAAAAAATAGTTAATATAATAAGCAGAGGAACAAGATTTTTTTAGATGTATTAGTGACAGGAGAAAGTACAAAAATGGCATTATGTGACTCAGAAGTGAAGGAGAAGAATATGTAGAAGCTTACAAGGAAAAAACAGACTTGCTTAATAAATATTTCTGATCAGTGTTCATTGAGGAAGGGCCTGGAACAGCACCACAGAAAATGGACACATAGGAATGGAAGTGAGTTAGGCCTCATACAATTTTCAGAGCTATTTTCGAGCTTGTTACACATAAATATCATACTATTTGTTTATGGTAATACCTCTCGCTTGCTGATCCTAGTTTAATTGTCCTTGTTCTATGTAAACGCATTCTTACATGCCTGTTAATGTTAAAATGTAAACCGAATTGATTTGTAGCTTTGCTACAAGAATTTCAGTATATAAAAATGCTAAATAATAAATAAATAAGACTCTGTGAGGAGGTAGCAAAACTAAAAAGAGGTAAAACAATCGGGCAGGACAAGATACATCCGAGGGTATTAAGGAAACATAAGAGAGATTCTGTCAGTTATGTAGGCTGATCTTTTTAATGCTTCTTTAGAGTTGGGTGTAATTCTGGAAGACTGGAGATAGGTGGATTTTGTTCCAATTCACAAAAGTGGAAGGAGAAGGCTGAGAACTACAGGCTTATTAGTCTGAGCACTGTGGTGAGTAAATTAATGAAATTGCTGCTAAAACAGAGGATGGTGCAGTTTTAGAATCCAATGAACTACAAGATCCAAGGAAGAATGGTTTTATCAGAGGTAAGTCTCAGACAAATCTGATCAACTTGTTTTTTGGGTTTTTTTTATAACTTTTTATTTAACTTTTTGGCAAACACAAAATCTAGATTATATATTCCACAAGATAACATTATAGTGACTATAGGATGAGTTATAAAAGTATTAATGGGCATTACAGAAGACCATGTGATATGATGGAGAAATAGGACATGTGCCTATACAGCTCTCGGTCCCCTCCTCCCAACTTTGTTCTTAATTTGGGTTAATATTTTCTTTAAAAGCCCTTCCACGTACCATTTTAAGTGGGAGTTTCTTCTCTGTTAGTGGTGGTGACAGTGATCCCAGCATTTTATAGCATCTCAACCGCAGAGATTGGCCCAAATCAGTGAGTGCTAAGATGGCTGCTCCCTTCACATTTGAAAGAGGCTGTTGTAGCAGCGTCAGTCGTTACTGCACTCGATACTAAATTCGAAAAAATGTATACAAAATTCTACAAAATTGTCGTGCTTCTTGCGGACTCGACAAAGCGCATCCAGGACATTGAAGCATGGGTATCCGATTTGGATGATTGAGTGCCCACCTTAGAGACAGAGATTGAATCGTTAAAGAAAGATTGATATCAGCAAGCCTTAAGCTGGACAACCTGGAAAACAGATCCCGTCGTGGGAATTTGAGGTTTATCGGCCTGCTGGAGAGCATTCGTGATACTGACCTTGCAGAAGTGTTAGAAGAGTGGTTACCATGAGTGCTTCCATTGAGTAATAAATATGGTTCCCTTCATATTGAGCGAGCTCACCGTTTAGGGGCCCAACTCCTTCAGAGATCCAGACCCCATCCCATCATTGCCAGGTTTTTAAATTTTGTGCATAAAATGGAAATCTTGCAGGACCATCGTAAAAATTGCAAAGTGGCCTATGAGGGAGAGCCGGTATTAATGTTTTTCAGACTATTCTGATATTTGCAGCCCAGTGGAAAGCTTTTGCACCTGCCTGTGCAAGGCTAGCAGAAAAGAAAATAGCATTCACGCTGCAATATCCAGTGAAATTGCGGATCACTCATGCTAATAAAGTGAGTATATATGACACAGTGGAAGGTGCTACTGATTTTTTTGAATTCTTTGCAATTTGAGGGCTCAGGATGAACGATTTAGTTCAACTTTTATGGAAAAAAGCCTTCTCTAGTGCAACCCAACCTGGAGGATTATCAGTCTGCCCAGGATTTTTGTTTTCTTTTGCTTGGGTCCCCATTTCTTGAATTACAAGTTATTTTTATGCTGGACTTGAATTGCTATTCTGGGGACTGGATACACCCAGAGGAAGCTATTTTCTCTCTTGGGTGTCCTGTGGAGAATTTTGGTTTTAGACCTTGATAGAGTACCAGTGGTTCCAGTGGGCTCTTGAGTCAAGAAACAATGATGCCAGGAATCAAGACCATGGACACCAAGGAGGAGTGAGAGCAGACGTGGATTAAACACTTCCTGGATTGCAATAATGATCTCGGCTACCTTTTTAGAGACTTGGTCACAGAACTATAATGAATGACTCTTGACCTTTTTTTGTTTGTTTGTTCTTGTGTACCTCTTGTATTATCAGTTGAGAGGAGGGGTTCATTCACATAGATGTCAGTCCCTTGACCCATGAAAATGGGGTTGAGACAAACGAGTTGGGGAGATAGTGGAATGGTTGGATGGGGTAGGAAGATGGGGAGTTTAGATGAAAAGCAACTTGTATGGATAGGAGGGGCTGGGATTAGAGAGAGGGAGGGGAGGGTGGTAGAGTTTGTAGTGGGTAGCTTAGAGTGTCATTTCACATAGGGTGTACTGGATTTGGAGACTCAGAGATGCAGCTTTGAGCCTAAACTGGGGGGCTCGGGTCGATTACAGGAAAATCTAAGGTGGAGTTTTAGAGAGCTCATTGGGAGACAATTAGTCAATGACACATAACGCCATACATTATATTCTTCCTGAAATGTATCAGGAATAGGATCTGTATATAAGCGTTATAAAATCTTGCAAGCTTTGCAGCACCAGAAGGTGCAAATAGCACTAACACAAGAAACTCGTTTGACTGAAATTGAGCATCAGAAGCAACAACAAGCTTGGGTTGGAGAAGTGTATTTTTCCCAATCTAATATTTGGGCAGCTGGAGTTGTGATGGACCCAGAAAGGAGGTTTCTCTTGGTTCGTGGTACTATATTTGGTCAATTAATTATGATTTGTAGTGTATATGGATCTATTAATTACACCCATTCCTTTTATATGAAATTGGTGAAACTTTGGGCTGACACTGCCCAGGGTCTCCTGATTGTGGGAGGGGACTTTGTGTCTTGGACCTGGCTTTGGACAGATCTGCTGGTAAAAGTTTACCAGGGGATCACAGAATTAGGGGAGTCTCCTATGTTTGTAAACATTTGGACCTGGTTGATGGTTGGAGAACACTTTGCCCATTTCCCGCTTGGACTACATGCTTATAGATAGTCAAAATTTCTCTAGAGTGGTTAAAGTGGGCATGGGCCCCATTGAGATTTCAGATCACACAATGGTTTGGGTAGACATGGAGGGTTTTTGCCCTCTGGATACTGCAAAGCTGTGGAAATTCCCTAGGTATTTGTATAGAGACCTTACTTTTTGTAATTTTCTGTTTAAAAAATGAGAGAAGTTTTCAGGGTTTAATGAGGCCCATAAGGAGCAGCCTACGTTGTTTTGGGAAACGGTGAAGGCGGTCCTCCACGGTGAAATAATATCCTTTGTAGTGGAGAGAAGGAAAGCTATAGCCAAGGAAATTCTACAGTTGGAAAAGCAGTTATAAGCCATTAAATGCCAATATGATCATAACCCTTGCTTCATAACAATGACTTTCGTACTATCCTGCAGGCTCTTCTATTATCTAAACTCAGTTATTGTAATGACCTCCTTTTGGGCCTTCCCACCTCATCCACTCGTCTTTTGCAACTCCTGCAAAATGCGGCAGCACTTCTTCTGACTAGCACCAGAAAATATGACTATATCACCCCATTTTGATTGATCTTCATTGGCTGCCAATTCAGTTTTGAATTCCATACAAATGTCTGTCACTAATTCATAAATCAGTTTAAATGCATCCCTTCACATACATACTCTACAATTAACTTAAGATCTTTAGGTAAAGTACTGCTAACAATCCCATCACCTAAATCAGCCCATCTGAATGCAGTCAGTGAAAGGGCCCTTTTATTGGTAGGACCAAAACTTTGGAACTCACTCCCTTTTGATATCCGATTAGAGTCAAACATACACCAAAAAAAAACAAAACCGAAGACACGGTTGTTTGAACAGGCTTTTACCCAACCAGGCTAATCCCTTGTTTTGTGATTCTATCCCTGCCATTACACTGTTATTTATTTTTATTTGCTATTTTATTTTATTTTAGTTCTATTGTTTTATATTGTAATTTGGAATCTTTTGTTACTAGTGATATTGTCTTTTAACAATTATTTTATTTTATATTTCCTAGGGCAATGTTTTTTACAGTTTTTTGGAATAATTACTTTACAAATTTATATGATAATTTTAGTTTATTTTAGGCTTATTTAATGTTTTTATTGTATTTCAACGGCGCAACAGACCCATCGGGGTAAGGCCTAAAAAACTCACCTTTACCCTCGGTGGGACTGCGCCCGACCGCGTGGCCCACAGCGCCGATCTGCCGCCGACTCCTGCGTCCCGCCCTCCCTCCAGCTACCGGGGAACAGCCAACCAGCGGAGGCTTCCCCAGCAGCCAATCAGGAAGGGCCCAGAGGCTCTTTAAATTCGTCTTTCCCACGGCGATCCTCCTCTTCACAGCGATTCATCTCGGCAGCGCTGCGTCCGGCTCGAGGGAGGCCTGCGCGATCGGCGCAACAGACCCATCGGGGTAAGGCCTAAAAAAAACTCACCTTTACCCTCGGTGGGACTGCGCCCGACCGCGTGGCCCACAGCGCCGATCTGCCGCCGACTCCTGCGTCCCGCCCTCCCTCCAGCTACCGGGGAACAGCCAACCAGCGGAGGCTTCCCCAGCAGCCAATCAGGAAGGGCCAGAGGCTCTTTAAATTCGTCTTTCCCACGGCGATCCTCCTCTTCACAGCGATTCATCTCGGCAGCGCTGCGTCCGGCTCGAGGGAGGCCTGCGCGATCGGCGCAACAGACCCATCGGGGTAAGGCCTAAAAAAACTCACCTTTACCCTCGGTGGGACTGCGCCCGACCGCGTGGCCCACAGCGCCGATCTGCCGCCGACTCCTGCGTCCCGCCCTCCCTCCAGCTACCGGGGAACAGCCAACCAGCGGAGGCTTCCCCAGCAGCCAATCAGGAAGGGCCCAGAGGCTCTTTAAATTCGTCTGTCCCACTGGCGTCGCGCGCCGAAGGCGCGCGACAAAGGGGCCCGCCCCTTTGTGCACCCCTTCGGGCAGCCCCTTCGGACGGCCACTGAGGCACCACCCGGACATCCATATCAGCAGTCACCTGTTCCGAGGTTCCGAAGTTACGTTGTCTACCTTCTAACCCTCAGCCAAGACCCAGCTAGATCCAGGATCTTCAGAGTGAGTAGGCACCTTTACATAAAACATTTTCCGTCACCACACTGGACTTCGTTAGCTCTCCCAGATCTGGACTTATCCCCCCTCAGCCCTACTAGTCAACCTAACACCCGAATTCCAATTCTTAAGCAATATTCTACAACCTGCTCTCTATCCTTACTGTATAATCAATATAATCCTAGCACTACATAACCTATGTATTCTGTTTAATCCAAACTTGTATATCTATTTCAATTTGCTCGGTTTTTAACTGCATTTGTTTGTTAATCTGAACTGTCCAATCTGCATTATCCTGCTCTAAGTTGTACAAAACTGCAATACTCTCCCCGCATTGTGCTCCCCCCCAAGCCAGACACACCAAAAACTTCAACTGCCAACACACTACACTCTCATCATGTATCAACATCACATCACCATTCTTAAACATAACAACCAAAGGCCCTATGTTCCTCCTTACCCACGTCTCCACTCACACCTCAAAACCCTCCTCCCCTCCATGATCTCCCCCCCCCTGACCCAAGTAATCGGTCTCACTGCACTCTCTCTCATCCTCCTTAATGCACAATCATTAAACAAAAAAATCCCTCTACTCACTGACCTCCTTACAGACCAAGACCCAGACATCTGTGCTATAACAGAGACCTGGCTTAAGGATTCCGATTCCGTGCTCATAAACCAGTTACCATCCAAAACATATGATATCTTCACTATCCCCAGACCAAAAAAGAAAGGAGGAGGTTTACTCTTAGCCATAAAGAAAAAATTTAACATGATTCTCTACCCTATCCCCTCCCCCCCAAAAATTGAAATAGGCCTTTTCAAATCTCCCACTCTGCAAATATGTCTTATCTATGCCCCCCCAGGAACCCTCCACAGTAACCCTTCAACCCTCATAGAATACATTGCAAAGAACTTATCCATTGACACACCAGCAATCATTCTAGGAGATTTTAATCTCCACGTCGACATTTCTCCCCGTTCCCCCACTTGTGATGCATTCCTAGATTCACTGAACGCACTAGGATACAGACAGACCATCCACTTCCCCACTCACAAGGCGGGTCACACCCTTGACCTCCTCTTCACTAATGCTCTCATTCAGGTTGACCCCCCCTCCCACACACCTATTCCCTGGTCAGACCACTACCTCATCGAAGCCTCTCTCTCATACAAGACACCCTCCCGACATAATAACACTAACAAAACTATCCACTACAGGAAAAACTGCACTAGAGATGACCTCATCTCAGCTATCTCTAACAAACTCGACCAACTAGATCTCACCAATGCAGACACAGCACTCGCTTCCTGGCACAATATTACCAATAATATAGCCAACACTATCTGCCCCTTGCAATCAAAACTCATCTCTCCTCTACACAATGAAAAAAGGAAACCTTGGTATTCCCAAGAATTAAAGAACCTAAAACAATGCCTTCGAAAATCTGAAAAGATCTGGCGTAACGATCCCTCTCCTACACACCTTGCCCAATTTAAGTCCTCCTTACATCTGTACAGCGAAAAAATCAATAAGACAAAACGCGACTTTTTCGCTAATAAAATACATCAATTCCAATTCAACCCTAGAATACTTTTTGATTACGTAGCTTCACTCACCAAGCCAGCAGCTCCCGACATTCCAGATGAAGTAGCCACATCCAAATGTGAAGAACTTGCCACGTTCTTCCAAACCAAAATAGACAAATTGCTGTCCACCTTCTATACTACACCTACCACTCCCCTCAGCCTCTCCAATCATAACCTCAACCACACCATCACTAGTAACAACACTAAACTTCTCTCCTCATTAGACTGCACCTCAGTACTTGAAATAGAATCATTCATCAAGAAAGCCAAGCCCTCTTCCCATCCCTCGGACACAATCCCTACCAAACATCTACTTTCCATCCCTAACCTTATCGCTAAACCCTTAACAAACATCATTAATCTGTCCATCAACTCGGGGCAAGTACCTGTTCCCCTTAAACAGGCAATCGTCAAACCTATCCTAAAAAAACCTAAACTTGACCCCTCTGACCTCGCCAACTACCGCCCCATCTCTAATCTCCCCTTCATCTCCAAACTCCTCGAAAAAACTGTCAACAAACAACTCTCAGAATACCTCGAAGATAACCGTATCCTTGCACCTGCTCAATACGGTTTCCGGAAATCCCACAGCACTGAGACACTTCTACTTTCCCTGTCAGACCATATTCTTAAAGGATTTGACAAAGGGCAATCCTTTATTCTCGCCTTCCTTGACATCTCCTCCGCTTTTGATACCATCAGCCACTCAATTCTCCTACAACGCTTAACTGAAATTGGCGTCACAGGTATTGCCCATAACTGGTTCAATTCCTACCTCAGTAACAGAAACTTCAAAATCCAACTAGGAAATCACGAATCCAAAACTATCCACCTCAATCAGGGTGTACCACAAGGCTCAGCTCTGTCCTCAACTCTCTTCAATATTTACATGCTACCCCTCTGTGACCTCCTCTCTAGTCTCAAGCTGCCTCACTTTGTCTACGCTGATGATGTTCAGCTGCTCATACCCATCACTGACTCCCTACCAAAAGCTATGGATATCTGGAATGATACGCTCCAATCCATAAACAAGCTTTTAGCTTCCATCCATTTAGCTCTTAACACTACTAAAACTGAAATCATGCTCATCTCACCCCCAAAATCATCCTAACCCCCCTCCTATTCATACACCATTCGCCCCAGCAAGTCCGTGATCTGGGTGTCATCCTTGACGACCATCTCACGCTTAAGAAATTCATCAGCAATATACTAAAAGAGGGCTTTTTTAAACTACCACTCCCTAAAAAAACTAAACCCCTACTACATCCCCCCGACTTCCGCACAGTTCTTCAAACCACCATCTTTGCCAAAACCGACTATTGTAATGCCTCTTCTCCTTGGCCTACCGAAACAATGCCATTCAACCCATTCAAATATTACAAAACACAACAGCCCGGATCCTGACTAACTCACGCAGAAATGACCATATCCACACCGGTATTAAAAGACCTACACTGGCTCCCAATTGCATCACGCATCCCAATATAAGACTCTCTCCCTTGTCCACAAGGCTTTATACAACCCTGAAATGAACTTGGTTCAACGAATCCTTCCGCCTCCACCAATCCAACAGGCCCATCAGACACCAACACCTCGCCTCCATGCCTACACCTTCTCCCCAAACATTACAAACTTACCTCCACGAGAGCCCGAGCGCTCTCTATCGCCGGCCCACCCTTTGGAAACGCAATGCCTGTCGAACTACGACAAGAAGAATGCACAAAAACATTCAAACGTAAGCTAAAGACCTGGCTCTTCACCAAAGCATACACCTAATTCCCCCACCTTTCACCCTCACACCCATACTCTCCTCCCTCTCCCCCATTCCTCACTCCCACCTCTAAATTCCTCCTTCGCCCCCCTTCCTGTTCAGTCCTCTTACATTCTCCTGATTTCTCAGCTCGCCCTCTCCTTTTACCCCATCCACCCCTCCTCCCCACCTAACACCCCCCACCCCTCCCCCATTCCCCCCTCCTCCCGTATAACTCTACACATTGTATTTCCATGGCATTGCTGTATTTATGAATACTTTGTACATAGTGATACTCTATATATATTTGTAAATTTTGCTCATAAGTTTTGTTTAATTATCTCCACTCCTCTTTCCCCCCTCCTCATTTGTTCTTATGTTAAATTCGTTATATCTGTTCGATGTAAACCGCCATCCCAGGCGCCTGTTTCAGTTACACTGTAAACCGATGTGATATCCCGGATGAACGTCGGTATATAAAAATTTTAAATAAATAAATAAATAAATATTGAGTTTGTAAACTGACATGAAGCTAACACGAATGTTCGGTATATAAAAGTGCCTAAATAAAATAATAATAAATAACCCCACCACTACTAACAAAGAAAGCAATCCAGACATCACTTAATTCCTTATTGCATAAATGGGCACAAAAAAACTATGTTACACTATAAAACAAAATTTTACCATATTGGTAACAAATTTGGCAGGATGTTGGCCAATCTGACTCGCAACTAGGGTGGGTCTCAATTTATTAAGGATTTAATGGTTGATCAGGGCTGGATAAAAAAAAAAGTCTACCGCAGATATTTGCAACATTTTTAGGGCATTTTTAGCAACAGTAGCATGGAATAGACTTAGTTTTGGGGTATACTATTTGCCAGGTTCTTATGGCCTGGATTGGCCACTGTTGGAAACAGGATGCTGGGCTTGATCTGACCCTTGGTCTGACCCAGTATGGCATGTTCTTATGACCTATTACAAAAGTTTATAAACAGCGGCCAGTTAGTCTCTCACAAGTTGAAGAACACTTAGCAACAGTCGGCCTGCTTAGTCTTATCCAAATACAAAAGGCTTTTCTGATTCCACCTATTCAATTGGAGGAAATTCAGGTGGGAGTTCAGCAGGCACAACTGTTAAAAGCCCTAGGCCTGGATGGATAATTCCAAAGAGTTTTTTAAGATAATGGGAGACTGTGTCTTGCTTCCCTTGAGAGAAATGTATGGGGAGCTGATTGAAAGAGGTAATTATCCATACTCTCTGAATATGGCATTTGTGACAGTTTTACCTAAAGCAGGGCAAGATCTCTAATTAGCAGGATCTTACAGACCAATTTCACTCTTAAACTTTGAGATAAAATTGCTAGGAAAAATTATGGCAGATTGGCCTGATATTTGCCAGATCTAATTGGAAAAGAGCAGGTGGGGTTCGTTAAGGGAAGGAACATGGTCTCAAACATGTGTAAGGTCATTGTTGCTTCTATAGAAATTAGTCATAAACTGCAGCTATCTTCTTTACTTTTAAGCTTCGATGCTGAAAAAGCATTTGAGAAGGTGGCTTGGCAATTTATGTTTGCAGTTTTGAAGTTGGTAGGCATAGAGGGTTATTTTCTTAAAGTGATCACTCTGCTATATAGTGGGCCACAGGCCTCGATCTTGGCGAATGGATAAATGTCAGGGGTGTTCACCCTACAAAAGGGTACTAGGCAGGGGTGTCCGCTGTCCCCTTTATTATTCTTACTTGTGCTGGAGCCACTCTTGAAGCGAATCAAGAATGATGTCATAGTTGGTATCTCCTTTAGGTCCTGGAATCCGCTAATTTTTAAAATTTCAGCATTTGTGGATGACATTTGGTGCACATATAACAGGTACAGATCTCCCTACCAGTACTATTGGAAGAATTTGATACCTATGGGAGATTGGCGGGTTTCAAATTGAATTTAGACAAAACGGAAGCGTTACCCATGTCAGATGAAGTGTGAGGCCTATGTGGGTGTACATTTCCTATCTAGTGGTCTCCAGATTCCTTTAAATATTTGGGAATACACTTATGTAAAGACCCAGGTAGAATTCAAAGCATCAACTATAAGGTACTACTTGATATCACCAAAATGCTAAAAACATGGATGGACTATCCCCTGTATTTATTTAATTGGCAGAATTAATTTATATCAGATGATGATCTTTCCCAAATGGCTATTTATGTTGCAAATCACACCAATCTTTTTGACCAGGTGGGAAATTAAGGGGATAGAAAGACAAATTAGGCAGTTTATTTGGCGCAAAGTGAAATCGAGAGTTCACTTGCTTGTTTTAATGCGTAGCCGGAAAGAAGGGGGCTTGGGGCTGGCAAACATAGAACTATATAATATGGTGTATAGTTTACGGCATGAGGGAGATTGGCTTTTGTATACTACTTATTACAGCCCCACAGACTGGGAAAATAAATTGGTAGCCCCTTTAAACTTACGCTATATCATTCATAGATCTTATAGGAGCCTGCCTGAGAACTTGCAGCATAGTGTGGTGGTTAGTCCATACTTAAAACTTGGCAGTGGTTTTGTAGATATTTAAATCTGGAATGTAGGGTATCCTATTACTTACATATTATGGGCAATGTAAATTTCACTCCTGGATTTCAGATTTCAGATTTCACAATAAGGGTGTAAACTTGATTTTTCATATTCTCTCTGAAGTGGGTTGTGTATGAACTTTTCAGGACATATGTCAACATTATAGCATTTTGTCTTTGCACAGTTTTGCTTACCTGCCATTGCACCATTATCTTCACTCGATAGATCTAGAGTTGCTGCAGGGTGAGCAACTAGATCTCTGACATAGAAGATCCCAGTAGGCACGCTATATCCTTTCTGTATAAATTGTTGCAGAGAAATCAAAGGGCCCTGGGATACTTAACGGTTAAGAAGGGGTGAAATCTGGAGCTTGATGTGGATTTTTCAGATAAATATGTCTCTGCATACCTTCTAAGAGCCTGTACGCTTACCCCAAATATATTATTGAGGGAAACTCACTTTAAATTCTAAATATGGGCTTATTACTCAAGTACAGGCATTTTGAAGCAGATTGTCAGAATCTGATATGTGTTTAAAATGTTGTCAAGCACCTGGAACTTTAGAACACAACTTCTGGTTTTGTGTCGATATACAACGATTTTGGAAAGGGATAGAATTGTATGTTACTAAGATTACTGATGTAATCATAGCTTTTGCTGTACAACCTCTTTTGTCTGATGATTTGAAAGGTTACACTTTTAGATCCAGATACACCAAAATTTGGGTATGAAAAATCTTACTTCTGGCTAAAAAGTGTACATTGCATAATTGGCTGTCTCACGTTGCACCAGAGATGGGACAATTTCATAACCTGGTACACAGTACGTGTGTGATGGAAAAATATTTAGAGCAAGTGGACTTGAAACAAGTTAGTTTTGCTGATTTGGGACACTTATCTATAGTCCTTATCTTCGGGAGCCAGAAGTTTGATCTTAAACAATATGTCTATTCTTGTTGATTAAGAATTGATTCTGGAAAAGAAGCGATACTGTGGTCACACTGGTCAATTATGCCCTATTACTAGCTGTAGATGACGCTAGGGGGACGGGAGGGATTGTTATGGGGAGGATAAATGTGTTTCATATCTTTCTGTGTGTGAGTCTGGCAGATGCAGAGCCAACCTATCCTCAGACTTGTTTTCTACTGTTTCATGTTTTGTTTAATAAAATAGATTTAAGAATTAACAGGAAAACAAAGATCTTTTTCTAATCATCACTATATCAATACCCAGAGGTTAAATCTGTAAATACCTAGAGTTTAAATTCATAAACTGCTATGACTATAATTAATAAGCAATAGTAGTTTGTGATCTATCTAATGTTTGGGTACTTAGCAGGTACTTGTGACTTAGATTGGCCACTGTTGGAAACAGGATGCTGGGCTTGATGGACCCTTGGTCTGACCCAGTATGGTATTTCTTATGTTCTTATGACCTGTCACGCTCAGCGATATCAACCTGATCCATAGTATTTTCTATAGTAACCCCATATCCGGTCAAATTTACATCTTTCCCCAAGTAATCCAATTTAGAATTTTTCAATATCTGCAATTTCATGCTATTGTTGATGCCAGAGTTCTAGGCATAGATTAAACTTCCAGAAAGTAGCAATTGTAAAATGGGCAGCAAGTAACAATTGAGAAATCAATTCTCTATGCTGCCTGGGAACCAGCGATCCACCCCATCTATCCAGGAGTTCCCAACTAGCATGATGTGTACAGGGATTTCTATAATGTCAGCAATCTCTTGAGTGCATCAGCCCAAAAATTGCTTTACCCCTTGATACTTCTACCACATGCGAAAATATTATCCAATCTCTCTGCATCCCCTCTAGTAACCAGGATCATTCTCCAGGGACACTATAGAGAAGAAACATGGTGTACAATATGTTCTATACAGCAACTTGATCATTAATTTAACCCTTCTAGTGCAAATTGAAATTCAATGGACAGCAGTTCATATAAAACTCTTTGTTCAACTTCGGTTAAAGAAACGTCTAGGTCGTCATTCCATTTATTTATTAAATGTTGTGGAGAATCAGTTCCAAATTTTGCCAACATAATTCCCCATTATGTTATTGATGTACTCTTTGAAAAGGCATCACTATCATTCAAAAAGCACTCCATGTCAGTGAGTGCACACAATGGCCTGTGTAAATCCGGTTATTCCCTCAAAGCCCATCTACAACTGGAAATATTTCTTTATTTACAAACATTTTATATCCCACTTTTTTCCTGGAATGGTCTGATAGCTGATTACAATCAATTTTAGTAGACTAACAGGTACATTAGCAGAAAATAGCCATAGCAGAGTGTGGAGAGGTAGAGGAACCTAGCTCATTCCGAGCGAACAGACTGAGGGAAAGCCTGGTAGAACAGCCATGCTTTTGCATTTTTCTGGAACGTAAGGTAGCATAGATCCATGCAAATGAGTAGTGGAACCTCATTACAGATCTTGGGAGCAGGGCAGCTGCAGGCCCTCAGCCTTGTGCAGCTCAGTTTTGCTGTAATCCAGGGGGAAGGGAGGAAAGAAAGGCTTTTGTGAGGATCAGAATTCTCTAAAAGGGATGTAGGCGGCAAGGAGATGGGAGAGATACTCTGGGGCCAGTTTGTTCACACATTTGAAGATGAAGCAGAAGGGTTTGAATTTTATTCTGGTTTCAAGCAGGAGCCAAGGCTGTGTAGGATGAGCCTTGTGTGATGCAGCGCTTTGGCCCTTACCAAGATTCTGGCCAGTGTGCTTTGCATGAATTGTAGGCACTTCAAGCTGGTCAGGGAGACACCGTTCGGTTTTGAATTACAATAATCTAATCTGGTGGTTAGTACATGAGTAACAGAAGGCAGGTTATGCTGATCAAGGTAGTTGCATAGCTGCTGAAACTGGTAGAGGTACATAAAGGAGGCTATCACCACCTTTGAGATGTGGGATTTAATCAATGTCAAATTCCTGTTTTAATGACGGAAATGTTTTGAAACCTTCCAGACCCTATAGATGAACAGTCAGAGAAAGACCTTTCTTCCACCAATTCTTCATTTCCGGTGCAAAAGTACAACTTGAAAACTGGAGATACTGCTGATAGAATTTCTTCCATGAAGATCTAAAAATGTATTAATTCATCAATAAACCTGAAGAGCATGTGCCAGGAAGAGACTATTTCCACACAATAACCTATTTATATGAAAGGATGCAGGCTGAAATAGAAGGTTGACAGATCAACATTGTAGGTTTGTACTTTTTCCAACAAAAGCTAAATGGAATCTTTATTATCATTATTAAACCAGATCTTAAGACAAGTAAGTCTAGTGGACCAATAATACATTCTTAAATTTGCTTTGTGATCAGCCAGAGAGTACTGAATCTAATGCTAGCTTTTCTGTTATACCAAATAAATTTGGACATGGCACTGTGTAACTTAGTGAATACTGAAGTCAGGACACTGCAAGGTACATGTTGGAATCATTTTTAGCACGATAATCCTACCCTGCCAGAAAACAACAAGATCCTTCCAATGTTGAAGATATTTTTTAATTTTTTTCTAATGATTGGCCATAATTACCTTTAAACAAATCTCTATGATTGCTGGCCACGTAAATCCTCAAATAATTAAACCCATCCTTACTATCTGGAATGCAGAGAGACTATCAGACATGGTGATTTTAGAGGCCACTGGAAATACCTCCAACTTAGAATAATTGATTTTATAATCAAAGAGGCGCCAGTATACTCTGAGCAGTCCATAATCATGGGTCCAGACAACTCTGGATTAGTGAGGAAAACCAGAACATCATCCGCTTATAACAATAGCTTATGTTCCCTGCCCCTTATTTGCATGCCACTGATGTCCTGATTTCGAAACAGCTGCCACCAATGGCTCAATTGCCAAATCAAATAATATCAGGGAGAGCGGACAACCTTGTCTCATTACTCTGGCTATATTTATTCTATATTTAAAGGCTAAAGAGGTTAGGACTGTTCAGCTTGGAGAAGAGACGGATGAGGGGGATATGATAGAGGTGTTTAAGATCATGAGAGGTCTAGAATGGGTAAATGTGAATCAGTTATTTACTCTTTTGGATAACAGAAGAACTAGGGGGCACTAAATGAAGTTAGCAAGTAGCACATTTAAAACTAATTGGAGAAAATTCTTTTTCATTCAACACACAATTAACCTTGAAATTTGTTGCCAGGGGATGTGGTTAGTGCAGTTAGTGGAGCTGGGTTTTAAAAAGGTTTGGATAAGTTCTTGGAGAAGAAGTCCATTAACTGCTATTAATCAAGTTGACTTAGAGAATAGACACTGCTATTATTACTACCATTAGTAGCATGGGATATACTTAGTTTTTGGGTACTTGCCAGGTACGTCTAGCCTGAAAAGGCCACTGTTGGAAACAGGATGCTGGGCTTGATGGACCCTTGGTCTGACCCAGAATGGCAATTTCTTATGTTCTTATGAAAAAGGAGCTCTAGGTCTTTCATACATTGCAGCAATACATGCAATTAATCTCTTGGGCAAGACAAATTTGTGAAGCACCTCAAACAGAAAGGGCCAATATAGCCTATCAAAGCCTTTAACTCCATCTAAGGAGGTGATCAGCCCTGTAGTAATACCTTTTTCTTCTGGATACATGCAAAATATTGAATCATTTTCTGATGCTAGAAGTACAAACCTGGCCTTTAATAAAGCCCATCTGGTCACCATGGACCAAGCAGGACATAACCTCTTCCAATCTTAAATTGTAAATCCTTAGCAAGCACTTTAATGTTAGAATTACTCAGAGAGAGGGGTCGAGATGAACTACACTCCATCCTGTCATTTCCTCTCTTGTATATCAGGGAAATAGTAGCATCCATCCACTAAGTCTCCAGACAATGTTTTAGGAACAAAGCGAGCAGAAATGAAGCCAGCTCCGATGATAACGTTTTGTACAGATTAACTTGATAACCATCATGACTGGGGCACTTACCGCTAGGGAGAGCTTTGACTGAAGTCTGTATTTCTCACAATGAAATAAAGTTTCTTTATTTGACACGGGAAGGCTGCTGGCAGTTTTAAAGAAACCAGAATTTTTTTAAATTTTATCCACACTCATCCCAGCTGGAGCAGCATATAATTTAATAAAATAACTTGCAAACAGTTTTTCAATTTCAGAAAGATTGTGGATAGTAGTATCTGCTCCATCTCTGATACTCACAATAGAAGAATACCCAGCTGTATTTTTAACAGCTCTGACTAGAAAGGCCCCAGGTTTGTTACTATTGTTCATAAAATATGAGTTTAGTAAACTTCAGAGCTTTCTCAGTCCTGTCAGCTTCCAATGATATCATCTTTTCCCTCGCTATCTGAAGAGACTGCAACGTTTTAATTGAACAGTCAATCTTATGGTTGGCTTTTAGATCTTAAATTCCGGCTTCCAACAAAACTTGCCTATATTCTGTCCGCAAGTGGCTGATGTAGCCTATTATTTATTTTAAAAAATTATACCCATATGATCTGTTCTCAGAGGTTTACAGATTTGCATTCATAAAATATGCAGTACAAATTTTAATAGACAATTATACAAAATGTCACTATTCAGTAGTCAGGAGACTTATGGCAACCCTGATGTAAGATGATAATCACCCAGCCAAATTCTATTTTCATAAATAAGGTATTTTACTACCATTAATGATCAAATGCTTGCCTAATAATACTGTTTTCCTGCTATACATTCTCGCTATGTTTAGCGAGACTTATCCAGCTAAGTGGCGGCTGCTAAAGATCCAGCTATGTTCAATTTATCCGGCTAAGTAGATAGCTGGATATCTTGGGAGCAGGCAATGGGTGGATCAGGGCAGTGCTACTTATACGGTTATCTTAACTGGATAAGTGCCAAAATTCAGACTTATCCGGTTAAGTTAATCAGATAAGTCAGACCTGCCCTCGTGCAGGTCTAACTTAGCCAGATTTAACTTACCCACCTAAGTAGCAGTTTGCACATGGATATTCAGCAGCATAGCCCTCTATGTCTTGGGGAGTAAAAGGTGTAGTCCCTACAATTAGGATGTTTCTCCAGACCTCCATTAGGCTGAATGTTTTAATTAGGTCATTGATGTCAGGAAAAAACATTACTAGTCCCCTAGCTGATAAGAATTTATCAATTAAGGTGTTATGACATACTTTCCGATCTCCCACAATATAAAGCCGAAAGGTATTAAACCCAGTCAAGGAATTTTTAAAGGATTTGTAGAATTCCAACTGATTTGAATTCAGCCAATACACATTTACCAAGGTAAACGAGCTGGAGTTTAGGATGCATTCCAAGGACCTGTCAATGAACTCTTCACTTCTAAAGGGAGATGTTTAGCAGAATATAGACCCCTCTGCTCCTAGAGTTGTAGGAAACATAGCATATTAAAGTCTCTTGCCTACCAATCAGCTCTTGAACTAGTTGCCAAGTAATGAGACAACCACACTGCCAGCCAGTGTCAGCACAATCAGTCACAGTCTCTCAGAAAAATAACACCCACCACACTCTTTTGGACACCCACTTTGGGGTAGATTTTTAAAAACAGCGCAATCACGTACTTTTGTTTGCGCAGCAAGCGCAAACAAAAGTACGCTGGATTTTAGAAGATACGCGCGTAGTCGCGCGTATCTTCTAAAATCCTGGATCGGCGCGCGCCGAGCCGCGCAGCCTGTCTCCGTTCCCTCCGAGGCCGCTCCGAAATCGGAGCGGCCTCGGAGGGAACTTTCTTTCGCCCTCCCCTCACCTTCCCCTCCCCTACCTAACCCACCCCCCCAGCCCTATCTAAACCCCCCCCCCCTACCTTTATCCACGGATTTACGCCTCCCGGAGGGAGATGTAAATCCACGCGCGCCAGCGGGCTGCCGGCGCGCCGAGACTCGACCCGGGGGCGGTTCCAGAGGGCGCGGCCACGCCCCCGAAACGCCCCGGGCCGAAACCACGCCCCCGGTCCCGCCCCCGAAACACCGCGTCATCGGGTCCCGCCCCCCAACATGCCCCCTTCCAAAAACCCCGGGACCTACGCGCATCCCGGGGCTCTGCGCGCGCCGGCGGCCTATGGAAAATAGGCGCGCCACACATATACTCTGTGTCACAGAGTATATGTGTGGATGTCTTTCTGTGTCAGTGAAAAAAAAGACACCCACACACCCACTCAGACACGAAGGGATGGATATTCAAAGCGTGTTTAGTGTTATATAGCTATGTAGTGGCCACTGAATTGTTATCTATCTGGCTAACTTAGAAAAATGAATAGATTTAAATATCTACCCCAAAGTGTGTGTGTATGTCTCTCTCTTTAACACAGAAAGATGCCTCTACATGCACTCTCCTTGACACACATATTCTGTCGTTGTGCTGCTGCTCATGTGCTCACATAGGGGTAGATTTTATAAAAGTACGCCCACGTGTAGTTTTGTTTGCACACGAGGCGCAAACAAAAGTACGCCGGATTTTAATAGATACGTGCGTAGCCACATGTATCCTTTAAAATCCATGGTCGGCGCGTGCAAGGCTGCCCGAAATTGGAGCGGCCTCGGAGGGAACTTTCCTTCCACCCCCCCGCATCTTCCCCTCCCTTCCCCTACCTAACCCCCCCCCAGCCCTATCTAAACCCCCCCACCTTTGTTTTAAAAGTTACGCCTGCCAGAGGCAGGCATAACTTGCGCGCCAATTCCCTGGCCCGGGAGCTGTTTCGGAGGCCTCGGCCACACCCCCGAAATGCCCCCAGGCCGTAACCACGCCGGCGGACCCGCCCCAAATGATGCGCCGTCACGGCACGCCCCTGACACATCCTCCCCAGGAAAGCCCCAGGACTTACGCACATCCCGGGGCTTGCGCGCGCCGCCGAGCCTATTCAACATAGGCTCGGTGCGCGCAGGGGGAACTTGGGGCAGGTTTTCGGGGGGTACGCGCGTATCTTACGCGCATCTTACGCGCGTACCCCTTTGAAAATCTGCCCCATAGTAAGTGACACTGCTCTAGTACTACCACATCATCATGGGAAGTTTTTTTGTTTACTGCCAGCCCTTTCTTAGTCTGCCCTTCTTGGCACCCCTACTCTCCAGAAGACTCATTGATTCCACAGCCTTTCAAAGGTGAGGCCAGCAGACAGTAGCCTCCCCAACACTGTACAAGCACTTCCTCTTGGCTCACCCCATCCCTTTCTGTAATTGTAGTTTACCTCCATTTCTCCTTGCCCCCACCACCACTTCATTGCATTCCCATTGACTGTGTGCTACAGAGTCACTGCTTTTATGGTTCCTCGCGTTCTGGACTGCCTCCTTACTCTTGGGGGGGGGGGGGGGGACGACAAGAAGTGAACATAAGAACATAAGATATGCCATACTGGGTCAGACCAAGGGTCCATCAAGCCCAGCATCCTGTTTCCAACAGTGGCCAATCCAAGTCACAAATACCTGGCATGTACCCAAATATTAAATAGATCTCAAACTACTATTCCTTGGTGATTAAACAGCAGTTTATGGATTTTTCCTCTAAGAACTTATCCAAACCTTTTTTAAACCCAGTTACATTAGCTGCCATAACCACATCCTCTGGCAATGAATTCCAGAGCTTAACTATGTGCTGAGTGAAAAAGAATTCTTTGATTTGTTTTAAATGAGCTACCTCCTGACTTCATGGAATGCCCTCTAGTCCTTCTATGTTGTTCCTCCAGGCCTTATAAAAAGACAAATTAAGTCCTGACCAAGACTGGGGAGAGTCACAGGACCCAAAGCAGCACAGCTCCACAATTCTGGTTTCCCATGTGGTGCCAGTGCACACAGGGCTGGTGCAAGGGTATTGGGTGCCATAGGTGAACCTTACAGCCTTGTACTTCCTAGTCCCTCCCTCCCCATTTATGACAACAACGTTTACATCAAAAGGACATACTGTAAGTACAGTCTTTTGTGGTAAAAAATATCAACAAGTACATTATACTTTTCATGCACTGGTATAATGCTAACCAGAAAACTCTGCAAAAAAAAAGTAAAAAGACACTTGGATCCCATATTGCATTTGGCCTGTTCTAACACACGTTGACTGTGGGCTCGGCTCTAGAAAGCCTTGGGTAAACTGAGTTATAATTACTAAATAGTAAACCTCCCATACCAAAACAGCACTAAATGCCAGCACTCAAACAATGATAAGCCTACTTATATAAAAGCAACACTGCAAATATTACACCATACCCTAAAACACCAATACACCTTCTATTAGGAAACAGAACAAACCAGGCTATTACAAATCCCCACACAAAAATCTACATGCTGGCAGAATACTGCAACTTGGAGACACATGCAATACATAGACAGACCCTCAACAAATACAGATTAATGAGACCATAAAGTATAAATAGAAATGTGCAGACAAAATCTGAACTGGAAACCACAGGAAGCCACTCTGTATGCAGTGGAACAAGGGAAAAATAGAAATATCACCATTCCTCATAAAATATCAAACAATGAAATCAAGAAATATACATCAGTAATAGAAAAGCCATACTAATGAAAAGAATAAATACTTCAAAACAGCTGAAGACAGAGCATCCAATAATTAAAAACTCATTTAAACATTTTTTTAAATTTCTCAAACACCAATAAATATTTTAAAACAGCAGATACATCAGATAACACCCAATAATTAAAACCAATAAGAATTAATAAATCCGCTACTTTTTAAACTTGGGAACTTTTAATTTCTACTAGTCATCCAGAGATTGTTGTGGATTAGTCATGGTGGGATGCACACATTTTCTCCTCTTACATACATTCTTTGACAACCAAATTCTCATGCTCCCTGACATACACCCACACAAACTCCCTCAAGGTCTCTAACACACATACACTCTCTGAACACATATGTTCCTTCATGGTCTCTGACACACACTCACTCCCTGACAAACACACACATGCTTGCATGTTCCCACATACATGCCTGCTTACACACATACCTGCTCCTATGCACTCTTGCTGGCACACACACATACACGCACACTCCCTCGCACATGCTGACACACTGAAATATGCATGCTTCCTTGAGCATATGGCTCTCACACTCTCACTGACATACTCCCATTCTCACTCACACTTTTCCCCTGCTTCCTCTGAATATATTAAAAAATATTTGTAATTATATTGGTGGTCAGGGGAATCCAGACAGGGATATCTACTAGTGTTGGAAGATGTGGTCAGGAAGGCCCTGACGCAGGAGTGGCAGGGGAAGGGTTATAATTTTTTCACGGTCCCAACATAAAGTGAGGCTGGCAGGCGGCAAAGATTAAGGATAGACCTTCAGCTGGTTGATAGGAAGCAGCGGGCAGTCTGCTTCCTGTCTCCCGCGACAGAGACGTTGGCAGGACTGGAGTGAAGAGAGATGGCAGCAGCACGTAACCCTGAAAACCTGCTCCTGTGCGCACCAAGCCTATTTTGCATAGGCTCGGCAACGTGCGCAAGCCCCGGGATGCGCGTATGTCCCGGGGCTTTGAAAAAGGGGCGGGGCCGGGGGCGGTACAGAGTCCTCCGGCACAGTGGCCGTGCCAGAGGCAGGTGTAACTCCTGAAATAAAGGTAGGGGGGATTTAGGTAGGGCTGGGGGGTGGGTTAGATGGGGAAGGGAGGGGAAGCAGAAGGAAAGTTCCCTCCGAGGCCACTCCGATTTCGAAGCGGCCTCGGAGGGAATGGGGAAAGCCATCAGGGCTCCCCTAGTGCTCGGCGCACGCAAGGTGCACAAGTGTGCACCCCCTTGCGCGCGCTGATCCTGGCTGCGCACGCATGTTATAAAATCGGGCGTACATTTGTGATCGCCGGGTAGCGCGCACAAATGTAGGCCGCGCGCGCAGGTTATAAAATCTGTCCCAAAGTGCGGGCCTTTTAACAGAAAGAAAATACTGGAACAAAGGGGTCATGGGATGAGGGTGAAGGGGGTAGACTCAGGAGTAATCTAAGGAAATATTTCTTTACAGAGAGGAGAGTGGATGCATGGAACAGCCTCCCAGTGGAGGTGGTGGAGACAAAGCCAGTATCCGAATTCAAGAAAGCATGGGACAAACAGAGGCTCTCTGAGGGAGAAGAAGGGACTGAACTAAGATGAACTATAGATGAAGATGAGAAGACTGGATGGACCATATAGTCTTTATTTCTCCTCATGTTCTATGTTTCTATAAAAAGGGATCTTGTATCCCCATTTACCCAAGACAGTGCAGTACAAATGAGAGACTACAAAAACTATCTTCCATAAGGAGAATTCACTGAGAAGTAGACACACGCTATGCCTGGTAGCTAGTACATATCCTTACAGTGTGAGCAGGAATAACTGGGCAGACTGGATGGGTCAGCTGGTCTTTTTCAGCCATCATCTACTGTGTTATATTGAAAAAATGTTTTCTTCCCGTGCATTAGTTGTGCCTTTAGGGGTATATGAATCTCTGTATCTTATTCTCTGCTCCTGTCTAAGAAATAAAGCGCTACAAAAAACACACTCAGCACCTATGTAGAAAACCTCCCATATCAAAACAGCATTAACTGCCAGTATAGAAACAGCAACAACCTATCGATGAAATGACTGCAAATATTGCATCAGAACCTAAAAGACCAATATGCCTCCTGATGGGAGATATATAAATGGAAAAATACAGCAATCTGAAGTGTGACTGATCCCTATAATCCTTACACAGAACCTACACTAAAACCGTACGCATACTTTGCACCTGGTATCTGTGCGGAGTGGGGGGAGGGTATGTGTGCTGTCTTATTCCCTTGACCTAAATGTCCCAGGAACGTCTTTTTAATGGAACTATGAAACCCGGTCAGCTATATTTCAAGATGATTTCCAGTTAGGACATATTACCTGGGTAAATACCTTTGATAATTGCCCTCATTTGAGGGGAATTTTCAAAAGGGTGTACATGCATAAACCCCAGGTTGGAGTGGGGATACATTTTATTTATTTATTATTTATTTATCGAGTTTTATATACCGTCATTCGGTTTCGTCATAACGCCATCATAACGGTTTACAAAAATTCAAGGTTACAAGGTTAAGGGGGATAAACAGGGTTTCAAAAAGGTTCAAACTGTTGTTAAACATAGGGGTATCATATGCAAGTTAGTTACTGTTCAGTTTTACATTTCACTTCTTAGTTATAATACATAGTTGTGCTAAGTTTCATTTATTCTTCAGGTTGGAGTGGAGGGTGATGTTGTTGTGTTGTTCATTGGGTGAGTTGGTATGCTTTGTTGAACATCCATGTTTTTAGATCTTTTTTGAAGGTTTTTAGGTTTTCTTGAGTTCTGAGTTCAGTTGGGAGTGAGTTCCAGAGTTTTGGGCTACCTAGGGAGATTGCTCTCTTTTGGGTTGAGGTGAGTTGATTGGAACGCGTAGGTGGTGTTTTTAGAAGTCCCTTATTTGCCGAAATAAGATTTCTGTTTGGGGTATGCAGTTTTATAGAGGGGCTTAGCCAATTTTCTTGTTTTATAATTTTATAATTTTATGCACATACTTTTGATTTTCAAGCAGGTGTAGCTGTGTATGTTGGCACTGGGTCTGCTCATATGCATGAATTTTCAAAATGGATTTAGGCACATAAAATCTGCGGGTAAAAAGTATCTGTAGATTTTTTAGGCCTGTGCAGGCCATTAAAACGTGTATCTTAAGCATTGATTTGGTAACACATACAAAGTGTCTTTCCAAGAAATATTTTGATTCTGAATCTGCGACCGGCAGCATGGACCCTGCACAAGTTATTAATGAAAAGGCCCAAGGAGCAGTTCATGTCTGAATATACTGGCAAGAGAGCATTTGTGTATTATGTTCCTTTGGGGCAGACCCCAGGGAAGAGGATGATGAGTGTTCTGGTGTGTCAGCCTGGCAAGCTTGGACAGCTGAAAGGAATCTGTAATTTAAACAGCATAAAAGCACTAGCGTGTAGCCCGCCTAAGAGAGAGAGAGGAAGGATGGTACATCTCAGAGCTGAAGTGACATGACAGTCATCATTATCATACACTGTGCTATACCTGGGGAACAGGCACTAAGATCATAATCTGTGACAGTTGTCATCATATACTCCTCCTGGGGACCAGGCATATAGTCTCATTATCATATACTGTGAAGCACTCGGGGAGCAGGTGTATAGGATCGTCATCAGTGATGCCCTGGCCCTCATTATCATACACTGTGCTGCACCCGGGAAACAGGTGCAGAGGATTGTCATAAGTGACAGTCATCATCATACACTGTGCTAAACCTGGGGCAGAAGCGCAGAGGATCGTCATCTGTGACAGTCGTCATGGGGAACAGCCAAACAGAGTCATCATCGGTGACAGCCATCATCATAATACACTGCTTCTGGGAAACAGGCACATAGGGCCGGATTTTGAAAAGGCCCGGTGGCGTGCGTAAAGCCCTGGGATGCGCGTAAGTCCTGGGGCTTGCAAAAGGGGGCAGGGTGGGGGCGGTCCGGGGCAGGGTCAGCGGCTCCAGACACAGCGGCCATTTGCCGCTGTGCCGGGGATTGCATGCCGGCAGTTGGCCGGCAGGTGATAAAGATAAAACAAAAATTTGGGGGGGGGGGGGGGGGGGAACGGGGAAGGCTGCACGGCTCAGCACGCGCAAGGGGGTGCACAATTGCGCTCACAAGTTATAAAATTGGGTGTACAAGTGTGCGCGCCGGGCCACGCGCACATGTATGCTCGCGCACAACCTTTTAAAATCTACCCCATAGAGTCTTAATCAGTGACAGTCGTCATTATCATACACTGTGCTAAACGTAGGGAACAGGTGTAGAGAATAGTCATCAGTGACAGTCATTATCAACATTATGCTATACCTGAGGAATAGGAACAGAGGATTGTCATCAGTGACAGTTATCATCATATACTGTGCTAAACCTGGGGAATAAGCACAGAAGATCATCATCTATGACAGTCGTCATGGGGAACATGACGAACAGAGTCATCATCAGTGACAGTCATCATTATACACTGTGCTAAACCTGGGGAATAAGCACAGAGGATCATCATCTATGACAGTCGTCATGGGGAACATGACGAACAGAGTCATCATCAGTGACAGTCATCATCATAATACACTACTTCTGGGGAACAGGCAGAGTCATCATCAGTAACAGTCATCATCATTCACTGCTTCTGGGGAACAGGAAGAGTTGTCATCATCAGTGACAGTCATCATTATACACTGTGCTAAACCTGGGGAATAAGCACAGAGGATCATCATCTGTGACAGTCGTCATGGGGAACATGACGAACAGAGTCATCATCAGTGACAGTCATCATCATAATACACTGCTTCTGGGGAACAGGCAGAGTCATCATCAGTAACAGTCATCATCATTCACTGCTTCTGGGGAACAGGAAGAGTCATCATCAGTGACAGTCATCATTATACACTGTGCTAAACCTGGGGAATAAGCACAGAGGATCATCATCTGTGACATTCGTCATGGGGAACATGACGAACAGAGTCATCATCAGTGACAGTCATCATCATAATACACTGCTTCTGGGGAACAGGCAGAGTCATCATCAGTAACAGTCATCATCATTCACTGCTTCTGGGGAACAGGAAGAGTCATCATCAGTGACAGTCATCATTATACACTGTGCTAAACCTAGGGAATAAGCGCAGAGGATCATTATCCGTGACAGACGTCATGTTGAACTACTAAATAGAGTCATCATCACTGACAGTCATCATCATACACTGCTTCTGGGGGAACAGGCACATCAGCGACAGTTGTTATTATCATACACTGAGCTAAACCCAGGGAACAGGGAGAGAGTATTGTCATCAGTGACAGTCATCATACACTGTGCTACACCTTGGGAATAGGAGCAGAGGATCATCGTCAGTGACGTCATTACCGTTATTATCATACATTACTCCTGGGAAACAGGCATATAGAGTCATTATCATATACTGTGCTGCACCTGGGGAACAGGTGCAGAGATAGTCATCAGTAACAGTCATTATCATACACTAAATTTGGGGAATAGGTGCAGAGGACTGTCAGTGACAGTCATTATCATACACTGCTTCTGGGGAACAGGCTCAAAGGATTGTCAGCAATGACAGTCGTCATTATCACACACTGCGATGGACTTGGGGATCAGGCACAGAGGATCGTCATCAGTGACAGTTGTCATTGTCATACATTGTGATGCACCTGGGGAACAGGTGCAGAGGATCCTCATCAGGGATAGTCATTATCATACTCTGATGGACCTGGGGAACAGGTGTAGAGGATCATCAGTGACAGTCATCATCATCATACAGTATGACAGACCTGGGGATCAGATGCAGAGGATCATCATCAGTGACAATCGTTAATATCATACACCATACTGCACCTTACTGGTGTGTGTTTAATGAGTACATTTACACTTCCGCTATCCATCATAAATCCTTACAAAGCACCTTGATAGGATGTACTTTATCCCTAGGGATCTTTGTTTTTAGGTTTTGTTTTATTATTATTATTTAGAATGACAAACAAACACAGGAGAAAAAGGTTCATTTCTTCCTTACCTGGATTGGCCACTATTGGAAACAGGATACTGGGCTTGATGGACCTTTGGTCTGACCCAATATGTCAAGTCTTATGTTCTATATAGCTTCTCCCACGTTTGGTCAGTGTACTAAACATGGATACATTTCAGGAAAAAATACACTAAAACCCTGAAAATGAAGCTCCCTACTGATCCCCTGGGCATAGAGTGGATTTGGCTATCCTTCTGTTCCCTGGGATTAGTGCCTACGTGGGGAGAGGGAACAGGTGAAGCACTAGAGGGAAGAAGAGTTCCTCTCTAGTGTCAGGAGGATTAAGGGTCACCCTGCCAGAATGCCTGGGAACAGCTGGGATACTGAAGGGCCACAGAAGCTGGTCCTAGTGGAAAGACAGATTAACTCTATTCATCCTTCTGCTACTTCACTTCTTGTAACTGTTGTGCTTCGCCAGCTGATCTGCAGGTTGAGCAGGGTTACTGAAGCCTGCATGTTCCAAGCCATGGCATCTATGGCTATGTGGAGAGGGACCCTGGAAAGCCAGCCTTACACCATGTGGGAGCAGTAGAGCTATATCTGGAATTAAAGTGCTAGCCTGCATTTTAAATGTGCCTCCCATACGGGTCACTATCAATCTGAGGGTGAGTGTGGGAAACTGTGACTATTTTGTCTACTTAGTTCTCAATCAATGTAGCTTTAAAGCCTTTTCTAACCAATGTCAATTAAAATATTCCTTAAGAAGAAACCTAATTGCTGGAACCTGTAGTGCTGAGACCTCCCAGCCCTTTCTCTGTAAAGCAGTATCGGCTGCATTTACAAGGCTGAGACTGCTTTACAGAGCATTTAACTTTCAAAAAGGTGACTATGCTGAAATGAGGAAAATGGTTAGGGAAAAGTAAAAGGAGCAACTGCAAAGGTTAAGAGTTTAGCTCAGGTATGGATGTTGTTTAAAAATACCATCTTGGAAGCAAAGAACAGATGTATTCCATGCATTAGAAAAGGTAGAAGGAAGGCTAAATGACTACTGGCATGGTTGAAAGGTGAGGTGAGAGAGGCTATAATATCTAAAAGAACATCTTTCAAGAAATGTAAAAGGGATCCAAATGAAGAAAACATGAAACGGCATAAGCACTGGCAAGTCAGATGCAAAGCATTGATAAGGAAGGCAAAGACAGAATTTGAAAAGAGCTTGCCATAGAAGCAAAAACTCATAATAAACAATTTTCAGGTACATTGGAGGTAAAAAGTCTGTGAGGGAGTCAGTTGGACCATTAGATGTTCAAGGGGTAAAAGGGGCACTTAGGGATGACAAAGACATAGCAGAGAGACTAAATGAATTCTTTGGTTCGGTATTCCCTGAGGAAGATGTAAGTGATACACCCAAGCTAGACAAGATATTCAAAGGTGTCGATTTAGAAGAGCTGAAACAAATCTCAGTCAACCTGGAAGATGTATTAAGGCAAACTGACAACTAAAGAGTAGCAAATCACATGGACCAGATGGTATACATCCCAGAGTGCTGAAAGAACTGAGAAATTAAATTGTGGAACTGCTATTGGAAATTTGTAAACTCTCATTAACATCTATGGTGCCTGAAGACTGGAGGGTTGCCAATGTAACGCCAATTTTTAAAAAGGGATCAATAGGTGATCCGGGAAACTACAGACCAGCAGGTCTGATGTCTGTGTTAGGCAAAATGGTAGAGACTATCATAAAGAACAAAATTGCTGAACAAATGGATAGCATAGTTTAATGGGACAAAGCCAACATGGATTTAGCTAAGGGAAATCTTGCCTCACAAATTTGATACATTTCTTGGAGGCATAAATAAACATGTGGATAAAGGTGAGCCAGATGATATTGTGTATCTGGATTTCCAGATACACTATATCTTAGGAAATTAAAAAGCCATGGGATAGGGGACAGTGTCCTATTGTGGATTGCCAACTGGTTAAAAGATAGAAAACAGAGAGTAGGGCTAAATGGTAAATTTTCCCAGTGGAAAACGGTGAATAGTGGAGCGCCCCAGGGATCTGTTCTAGGACCACTGCATTTTAATATATTTATAAATGACCTGGAAATGGGAACAACAAGTGAGGTAAGCAACTTTGCCAATTGACACAAAATTATTCAAAGTTGTTAAATCTCATGAGGATTGTGAGAAATTGCAAGAGGACATTGCAAAACTGGGAGACTGGGCATGCAAATGGCAATTGAAATTAAATGTGGACAAGTACAAAGTGATGCACTTAGGGAAGAGTAACCCAAATTATAACTACATAATGCAAGGTTCAGAAACAATGGTCTCTCACAGTAGTTATTAATTTATAAATGAGGGTATTCTTAAATGTCAGGATTATCTTTATTACCTCGATTGTTAGGATTTCCCAACTGTCCTAGTTTTTGTTAAAATAATGGTAATTAATTTATAGTATTCTTATTTATGATATAGTTTTAAATTCTATTATTTTATATTGATCATGATCTGGATTGTATTTTTCTTCTGTGTTTATTTTTTATTAGTATTTTTATTTCATTACTGTTAGTCAGTATTTTATTTTCAATTTTTAATGTTTCACTATTGTAAACCGCTTTGATCAATTTTGCTTGGTAAAACGGTATATAAATATTTTAAATGAATTAATTAATTAATAGGAATCACCACTCAGGAAAAGGATCTAGGTGTCATCATCGAAAATATGTTGAAATCTGTTCAATGTGCAGCAGCATCCTAAAAAGCAAATAGAATGCTAGGGATTATTAGGAAAGGAATGGAGAATATCATAATGCCTTTGTAACTCTATGGAGCGACCTCATCTTGAATATTGTGTGCCGTTCTGGTCACAATATCTCAAAAAAGATGTAGCAGAATTAGAAAAGGTACAGAGAAGGGCAACCAAAATGATAAAGTGATGGAACAATTCTCCTATGAAGAAAGGCTAAAGAGGTTAGGACTCTTCAGCTTGGAGAAGAGACGACTGAGAGGAGATATGATAGAGGTATATAAACTGATGAGTGGAATAGAACGAGTAAACGTTAATGAGTTGTTTACTCTTTCAAAAAATGCAAAGACCAGGGGACATACAATGAAGTTACTAGGTAATACATTTAAAACTAATAAGAGAATGCATTAATGAAAAATATATGGAAACTCTGGACCTGCTGAAAGACGTAGAACCTATTTGTTGACCTGGGATAACTATATGTAGTCCCTTCCACCAAGGATAAGAAGTCAGATACTGAATGATTTTTGTATATCTAAGCAGGAGAGGCCTTTGTTATCTGCGATTTCTAGTGAATGCAGGGGAGGGGAGTCGTAAGGGGGGGAGTGCTTAGGGGGGTGGTTGGGGGGGGTTTCAAGTGTTATCATGTTTGAGATATTGTACCTGCTATTCTATAGTTTACTCTGTGCAGAACTCACCAGTGTCAGCTACTATGTTACTATGGTTGAAAAAGAAAACTCAATAAAAAGTTTGAAGCATAAAACTAATAAGAGAAAATATTTTTATACTCAAAGCATAATTAAGCTCTGGATTTCATTGCCAGAGGATGTGGTGAAAGCTATGTGTAGCTGTGTTTATAAAAGGTTTGGACAATTTCCTGAAGGAAAAGTCCATTAACCATTAAGGTAGAGTTGCATAAATTCACTGTTTATTATTGGGATAAGCAGCTTGGAATCTAACTACCCCTTGGGATCCTGCCAGGTACTTGTGACCTGGCTTGGTCACTGTTGGAAACAGGATACTGAGCTTGATGGACCCTTGGTCT
Organism: Rhinatrema bivittatum; assembly: GCF_901001135.1. Classification (NCBI taxonomy): domain Eukaryota; kingdom Metazoa; phylum Chordata; class Amphibia; order Gymnophiona; family Rhinatrematidae; genus Rhinatrema; species Rhinatrema bivittatum. Next base: position 276,612,624 of record NC_042620.1, read on the forward strand.
TACCCAGCATGGCAAGTCTTATGTTATGTTCTTATAAATCTAAAACGTACGTTTTGCCTTTCTCTTCTTATGTCAAGAAATGTGATATTTTCCATATCAAGATATACCAGAAGAGTCTACTGTCATGAACCGCGCTGCCCGCGGGTTTCCCCGCGAGCAGACTTACCTCTCCACGCTGCTTCTTCACCCAACGCGGCAGGACGCCTTCGTCGGGCCTTCGGCGCAGCTGGAGCCGCGATCTCGCTTGTGCCTCGCGGCCGCCCTGGAATGTCCTCTGCTCCACAGCCGGAGCCGCGGCCTTCCTACGGGGCTGGGACCGCCCCCGACGCTTCTTCCATCTTCGCGGTGCTAGGCCACAAGCCCCGGTGCCATCCGGTGGCTGGAGTCGCCCCCGGGGCTCCCCACAGCGGCTGGAGCCGCTGCCGACGTCAGGGCCTGCTCCTCAGGTCCTGCATGCGTCTGACACACAGACACTGTGCAGGCTGCTGGCCATGGTCCTGCACAGCTCCTGTTTCCTGTTCCTTAGGCGCCGGCCCTCGCCTCTCTGCCAGATTTAAAGGGCCAGGCACAGGAAGTGTGCTGGCCCCACCTTCAAGTGGACTTCCTGCTCTAGCCCTATAAAGGGCTGCTTCATCAGTCTGTTCTTCACCTTGCATCATCGTGACTTCCCTCTGGAGGCTCCTGCCTGCCAGAGCTTGTAAGATCTTCTGTTCTTCTTGGAGCTCCTCGTCTCGTCTGCCTTCTTCCACATCTTCATGTCTTGGTGTTCCGCCTGAGGTCCCAGTCCATGTTTGATGTCTCGTCATGATCGTCTTCCTCCACGTCCTGATGTGTCTTCCTGTCAGGATGTTCTTCCCTGTGTCTTCGTCTGGTGCTCCTGAGCCTTCTGTTCCTGTAAGCCGGTGCTCTCGGATGGTGTATGCCCGAGAATGAGGTGGCTTGCAGGTGGGAAGTGTCCCTGCGCTCCGGAGCCTCCGTTCCCGCCAGCCTTAGAGGGAGCTTCGGGTGACACCGGCTTCGTCATTGGAGTCCCTCTTTGCCTGGGTCTTCCCTGTGTTGTCCCATTCTCCTCGTGGTCCGTGACCAGCCTGTATGGGCTGTGTAGGGCGAGCAGTGGGACAGGGTGGTCCGCGACTCAATCCCGCGGGTGGCCCGAGTAGGGCGCCCTGAGAGACAGTGCCAATGTCCATGCCTCGTGTTTTGCCTATTTGGATGTCAAGTTCTTCGTCATGCCCGTGATGCCGTCGCATCAGCCAAGTGTCTCCGTCATGGATGCCGTCGCATCAACTAAGTGTTTTGTCGGTGATGCCGTCGCATCAGCCAAGTGTCTTCGTTATGGATGCCGTCGCATCAACCCAGTGTCTTCGTCAGGATGTCGTCACATCATCCAAGTGTCTTGTCAGCGATGCCCTCGCATCGACCATAGTCCTGTCTTTGTATCAAGGCCTCCCATCTGCCCTCAACCTCAGGCCAGGCCTGCTGCTCCATGCTGCTCTCAGCAGGTCTGAAAGGGCTCGGAATGGTCGGAGGACCATTCAACTTCCAACAGCCTTGGATGTTGGCCTTGGGAGCTTGCAGGCCTGGCAGAGGGTCAGCCCGTCAGCCATGCGGAGCCACCGTCAACCCTCGGCTCAGCCTGGAAGGTCTGGGCCCGGGCTGAGGCCCAAGGGCACACTAAAATCCACCCGAACACGACATTTGCAATGTAAATTATTTATGTATTGAATTAGAAAGCAGTGTGAAGCTGAGCAGTACTAGGTTTAACAGCTTCATGCTCTCAAAAATCTTATTGCCATTTTGTTTCTGGGCTTAGCCAAGAAAGAGGGAAATCATATGAAGATCAAGATCCTAGATTCCAAAAACACCAGACGTTGGCAAAACGGCAATGTACCTTGAAGAGATGGGTGAAGTCAAACAACAATGGACCAAATTAAAAGGAGCTATAACAAAGGTGACAAACTGTATACAAAAAAAGGAAATAAAAGTAAGGAAAAAAGGAAACCAATCTGGTTCTCCAAGGTAGTGGCTAAGAAAATAAAGGCAAAAGCAGAGGGAAGAATATGTGGTGAAGCTGAAATAGTCAAGAAAAGAAATCAGAACGGCAAAAGCTCAAGTAGAAGAAAACATTGCCAAAGAGGTGAAGCGAGGCGACAAAACATTTTTCAGATATAGCAAAGAAAGGAGGAGGACCAGAAGTGGCATTGTAAAATTGAGAGGAGACAAGGAGCAAGGTGTAGAGAAAGAAGACGGAATAGATGAAATATTAAACAAATATTTCAGTTTTCACGAAAGAAGGCATTGGAGGAAGACTATTAGCTAAAAAGAGTACGGTTGATAGTGGGATAGATACATCTCCATTTACAGAGGAGAGTGTTTTGGTGGAAATAGGAATCCTGAAAGTGGACAAAGCCATGGGGCTGGATGAGGTACTGAGGGAACTCAGAGAAGTACTGGTGTGTCTGCTGAAGGACCTGTTCAATAGATCCTTGGAGATGGGAACAGTGCCACAGGACTGGAGAAGGGAGGTTGTGGTCCCGCTTCACAAGATTGGTAGTAGGGAGGAGGTTGAAAACTACAGGCTGGTTAGCCTTACCTCACTTATGGGAAAATTAATGGAGAAATTGCTAGAGGAAAGAATAACTATCTGCAATCTAATGTATTACAGAATCCAAGACAACATGGTTTTACTAGAGGAAGGTTTTGTCATATAAACCTTAATGATTTTTTTGATTTGGGTAACTAGAGAATAGAATCAGGGAAGAACGCTCAATGTGGTTTGCTTGGATTTCAGCAAGGCTTTTGATATGGTCCTGTATAGGAGGCTCATAAATAAAATGAGAAGCCTGGGCATGGGTCCCAAGGTGGTGGAATGGACTACAAATTGGCTGACTGACAGATGTCAGAGTAGTGGTAAATGGAGCTATTCTGAAGAAAGAAGAGTGATAAGTGGAGGTCCTCATGGATTGATTTTGGGATTGGTACTGTTTAATATCTTTGTGAGTGATATTGCAGAAGGGTTGGAAGAAAAAGTTTGTCTTTTTGTGGATGACACAAAGATCTGCATCAAAATAAACACACCTGAAGAAGTAGAGAGAATGAGAAGTCACCTAGGAAATCTTGAGAAGTAGCTGAAGGTTTGGCAGCTGGAATTACGCTCCAAGATGTAGTCATGCATTTGGGATACAGCAATCCAAATGAATTGTATGCATTGGTGGTGAAAGACTGATGTGCGCAAACTAAAAGATAGATCTGATGATCTGAAGGTGGCTAAGGCCAAATGAATGCTGGGCTGCATTGAAAGAGGCATAACCATCAAGAAAAATATGCTGATGACGCCACTGTACAGATCCTTGGAGAGGCCTCACCTAGAGTACTGTGTTCTTTTCTGGAGACTTCTTCTCACAAAGGATGTCAACAGAATGGAAGTGGTCCAGAGAAAGGCAACCAAAATTATTTGGGGTCTATATGGAAAGCCATATGATATGAGATTGAAGAAGCTTAATATGTATACCCTGGAAGAGAGGAGAGACAGGGGAGCTATGATACAGACCTTCAAATACCAGAAAGGAATTAATGATGTGCAAAAATCTAATTTTTTCCTGATGGAAAGGAAGCTGTAAACTAGAGGTCACGATATGAAACTCCAAGAGGAAAGACTCAGGAACATCATCAGGAAATATTTCTTCATGAAGATGGTAGATGCACGGAATGCCTTCCCGGAAGAGGTGGTGAAGTCAAATAGTAATGGAATTCAAACGAGCATGGTTTAAACACAGAGAATCCCTGCTGGCTAGAGAACAGAAATGAACAAACTGGGTAACTTTTCTATTACACCCAAAGTTTACATTTTTGCTTGGGGTAGCCTGCATGGAGTGGCAGTTGCTATTACCCTTAGTAAAGCTTGCTGGACAGACTGGATGGACCATTTTGGTCTTTATCTAACGACTTTCGCTATGTTTGTAAAGGGTCTATGTCAGACTCGAGTCATAAGCCTATCCAAGACATGCAATGGAAGAAGGAAACCTCAGCTGCCAATTCAACCTTCTGATCCATAATGCCTCAGATTGAAGAGGATTCAGCCTGAGTTTGTGTGACTCAAGTCATAAAGAAATGGCATCTAGAAACCTATTCAGATTACTCAAATCAATAGATCATAACAAATCAACAAAGGCAACAAGTTGTGTATCATCAGAAAAACATACCCCAAGGGAGGGGGGGGGGGGGTTAATGTACACATTCAAGTGAATCGGGCACATTACAGGTCAAAGCTTTTGAAGCAGAAAGGACAGAGTTCCAGCATACTTGAAAAGTACACCCATCAAGAAATAAATAAGAGCATTTTAACACTATACCGTCAAATAGCAACTCATGGGGTTGATGAATAAGCATTGTATGGTCCATCAAATCAAAAGAACAAGCCATCCCTTCCACCATCAACTCCAAGTCTGATTTCATTAGACAGGTTTTGTGCTATGATCTCACTGAAAAGCAGACCGTCTGGCATGGAAGACATTAGTCTTCCTAAGGAAACCTTGAATCTGGAAATAGACTGTTTCCCTCAATCACTTTTGAAATAAATGAGAGAATTGAAATCAGTCTATAAATGTTCAGATTTATGGCATTAAGTCCCTCGTTGTTCAGGATGGCATAAACCCTTGCCTACTTTAAAGAAGATGAAAAATAGGCTGGCATTAACGATATCGAACATAAAAGGATAAAGACCCCGTTCCTGCTGCTTGTACAGGTCTGTGGGTACAGGGTCTCAGGAGGCTGTAGCAGTTCCAGTACCTCGTAGCAGTTTTCCCAACCCTGTGCCAATCTGCCAGCAAGCACTGGAATCTCCACACTGGCCTCAGAAAAATTGCAACTATTTCTGGACAGGGAGAAAAGTGGATGATAAAACTCATTCCAAATGTTAGGAATTCTCTCTTCAAAATGGGAAATGAGAGGGAGCTGTGCGCGGTTATGCAAAGGGACCAGGGTCCTAGGCTCCATGTTCAGCTGGGGATGCTGTGGAAGTAGTGCTTAGAGCCTCTGGAGGGTGACACGTAGAGGCTGCATTCAGAGGCCAGGTTGCTGAGGGAGTCAGAGTCTGTGGCAGAGGGCTGTCTGACTGCCCTAGGGCAGCCTGTGTTGGGAGGGGAGATAACAAAATAGGGGAAGTCTCCTCCCCCCTCCCCCCCAAAAAAAGCTGAGCTTGGGGTGCTATTGCCCAACAGAGGTGGAAAGGGAGACGAGCAGGAGGGAAGCGCTGAAACAGAAGAGGAGCAGAGGAGGAGGAGGTTAAGTAGAACCCCCGCAGGCCAGGCCCCTGGAGGGCCACTGTCCCAAATCTGGCCTTGGCTGCTCCACTCAGAGGCCAGGCAGACAGTAAATGCTTTTCTGTGCTGACAACCATTAAAAGGAGTAAATTATTAAAAGAAACAAAATGTGTATCCTGCAAAGTGCAGGACACCACATAGAACATAAAAATACACTGAAGACCTACAAATATGGACAAGCACTGGTATAGCTGAATATTTCTCCCTGGTGCTCAGCCTTTACAACGCACATGAACCTTAGTCCGGATGGATGTTTTGTCTATATGAAAGCCTGCACTACCTTACATCAGGCTCAGACAGGAATTATCCACATGGCCTCTTCAGAGGGAGAGCCTGACCCCTCCTGCTACCACTCCGTTTCCTCCAGGACTGTGTGTTCATGCACCTGGCTCAGCCTTGCCTGCTTCCCCCTATGTTAAGGACACCCTGATATTAAGCAATGAGAGGGAGGCTGCTGCTGCTCCTTCTGCTGGCATCCATTTTGTGTTAGCTCTGATGCAGGCTGTTCTGAACATGACCCGGCTAAGAGCCGAGCTGCCAGGGAACAGAAGGAGTGGATGCACCAAGCACCACCCCTCTCCTCTCTGCCCTGGCCTTGGGGGGGGGGATGATGCATCCCTGAGCCACCGGCTCCCAACCAAGCACAACGCATTCAGTGAGAGATTAGAGCCAGGACCTAAGCACTTACCGGGGGTAAGACGATGGATGCTTGAAAAAAAAGGGGAGGGCGAGGGAAACACACACAGAGGATCAGTGACCAGGCCAAGAACAGAAATCTGAGCAGAGGCAAGGTGGAGCAGCAGCAGAAGCACGTTCTGGATTTCTGCATTCGTGTGCAGGCTTGCTCAGAGATCATAGGGATCCTATCATTCAAGAAATCACATGTACACCTGTGATGAAGAGCTGTGCAGATCTGCTGAAGGGAGGAAAGGGAGGGAGAATCTCTCGCTCTGCAACGGAGAGAGAGAGAGAGAGAGAGCATTCCTAACTGCAGTCAGCCAGCCTCCATTTTATGGCTTTGTAAACAGCCAGGCTCATCCATTTTCTAAGGCCGAAGCACTGCCAGCACATCTCAGAGGTTCACTCCTCTTATGCTATGCACAAAACTAAGAGCTGGAAGAAATCAGGCAGTGTAAAATCGGTGATACCTTATCCTTATAGCAGAAGGAACAGTGTGTCGCAGCACTGTCTTACACACTGTCACAGATTCACCCTACCATACCGTCACACTGGTGTCCTCACACATTGTCACAGCACCACCCTACTACACCATCACACTGGTGTCCTCGCACACTGTCACAGATTCACCCTTCCACACCATCACACTAGTGTTTTCACACACTGTCACAATATCATCCTATCACACAGTCAAACTGGTGTCCTCACCTACTGTCACAGCACCACCCTACCACACCTTTACACTGGATACTTCACGCATTGTCACAGATTCATCCTACCACACCGTCACACTGGTGTCCTCTCATGTCACAGATTCACCCTACCACACCGGTATTCTCACACACTGTCACAGCACCACCCAACCACACATTCACACCAGTGACCCATGATATTGTACCAATATCATCCTACCACACCGTCACACTGTTGTCCTTGCACACAGTCACTCTAGTGCCCTCATAATAGCAAATAAAGTGGGCATATATTTTATATCTATTTTATTTGGCTAAGCACACTCTAATCAATGCAAATATTTAAATGGATGGCATCAAAGGTGGACTTTCAACACATTGAATGAAGCTATCCACCCCTTATATATGCCAGTTCTTAAATATATAGTGAAATCAACTTGCAATTTTTTTTTTTAGTAGTCATGCTAGTGTACCAGGTTGCAGAAAATACACCAGATCAACAAATTGCCCTCAGTGACTGTCATAGCATCGCCCTCCTACACCCTCACGCTAGCGCCCTTGCATATCAGCACACACTGTCACAGCATCACTCTCACAAGCCAACACAGCAGTGCCCTCACACCAACGCACACTGTCACAGCACCACCCTCGCACACATCACACTAGTGTCCTCGCACATCAGCACACACACTGTCACAGCATCGCCCTCCCACAGCATCACATTAGCACCCTCACATATCAGCACACACTGTTACAGCATCATCCTCACACACCAACACAGCAGTGCCCTCTCACAAATGCACAGTCACAGCACCACCCTCCCACACCATCAGACTCGTGTCCTCGCACATCACTGCACAGTCATATCATCATCACCCTCACACCCCAACACACCAGTGCCCTCACATCAATGCACACCCTATCAGCAGTGCCCTGCTAAGACTTTCTAGTACAACACAAAGCAGAGCAAGTCAAACCAGAAGAGTTTGCTGAGATCCATAGATTCTTCCATGTATTTGTCTATTTCTGCATTGACTACCATCCATCTATCCGCTGCAATCATGCATTACTCCATCTGTCTGTCCATCATACCCTGCCTCCATGCTTTCTACATTTTTGGCCTTGAAATCTTCTGTGCCTTTGAGTTTCCAGTTCTAATGTATCCAACCTCTACTGGGGCTGTGGCACATGATCCTTCATTTCAACTCCCCAGGTGAGGGGGGGGGCACCCATTTTTATGCCCCTCTCCTGTCTAACCCAGCCAACACAGTGAGTTCTCAACCAGAGACCGCAGACAATTCCCTCAACAACCTAGTAAACGTGTAAAGTGAGTCTGACCACTAGATGTCAGCATAGTTCAGTACCAGGGACATCTCCCCCCAGGGCCTGGGAATACTCAGTTTATAGCATCCAGGACCCCAGCCTAGGCTAGAGCTCCTGCATGAAAACCGGGCAGTACTGCCATGAGTCACTGAAGCAGCCGTTCTTTGGCCTTTTCTGTCTGGCCATCTATCTGCTGCCGTCTATGCATTCCTCGATCTGCCTATCCCTTCATCGCCTTATCATCCATGCATTTCTGTGTCAATCCCTCCGTCTTCCGCCATCTATGCATTTCTGTCTATCCATCTATCCGTCTATTGCCATGCAGCATCTGTGCACTGCCACCCATGCAGTCAATCTGTCTGTCCATCTCTCCTTCTCTCTGCTCCTCCATCATCTCTGGAACCAGCACAATGCCAGGCTGGATATAATTCAATCTATGCACCAAACCACTGCATATACTTTTTTGAATATTACAAAACACAGTATTTGTGTGGGTATGTCTAAAAAATAAATGTATATATGCATGTATATATTATACATGTGCCCATACATGTATGTACATCTGAATGAAGGGCTGTATTTACTTCCATTTTGTACTAGTTCATGAAAAGCTGAAAGCAGTTTAGAACAGTAAATGCTGAACACATTTGGGTGTCCGCTCTGTGGCTGTACGCATGTGTCTATGCTTCTATTCTCACAGATGCAGAGATACAGAGAACCTGTATGCACCTTCCTTCTCTCTATGCTTTGACATTCTGATCGACACCAGTGTTTCACTAGAATTTCTGCAAAACGTACATGCAAGGTGCCTATCCATAGCTTGCTCAGGTGCGCAGAGGGCAGGAAGAGGCTCAGGAGATGGGGAGAGTGCAAGGGAGGCTGTGGGAGAGAGCTGGAAGGGGTTCAGAAAAAGGACAGAGGGGGGGATTTAGGAGAGGGTAGGAAGGCAAGAGAAGCTTCGGGAAAAGGCTTGAAAGCGGTTTCAATCAAGTATGGGCAGCTGGAGGTTCAGGGGAATCATAGGAGTCCCATACCTGTTCATACCAGTCACGGTTTGAGCACGTGCATTCAGGCCACCAGTTTGTGCTGTTTCCATTCATTTTGGGGGTGCCACACTTGGCAGGAGTCTTGGATGGGGTGGGCCCACTTTCCCGGGCCGCGGGAATGATTTTGGTTTTACTCCTAGGGGTGGATGCTGCCGCGGCCTGAGATGGCAGGGTCTGCGAGCTGTAGCCTCCATAGCCCACTCCATACGGCTCCTGCTGCCACTCCGCGTAGGTTGGGGGCTCCATGCGTCGCAGCGCGTTCAGCCTCGACACTTCATAGCACTCAGGACACTTGCAGCAATGGTGGTGTTTGTGCATATTCCTGTTCAGAGTCCCCCAGCCCCCAGAGAAACAGCAGACACCCTTCCCCACACTGTGGACGCTCCCCCCTCCTCTATTCACTTCTCTTTCCCTTTATTGCCAATATGGTCCAGGCTTTGCTATACAAAAACTATAGCTCTAGGTATAGATTTTTTTTTTTAATCAACAATTAATTCCAAAGGGTATGAAAAAAATGTAAAAAAATCCTGGATTGTGTCTCTTTTCTTTTCTCCGTCAGCCCTGGCCAGGTTGCAGGATTCTCTCTCCCCGTCTGCCGTTGTTTCTCGATCTTGCTGGGCAGGGGCTGAGGCGCTTTTCTTCAGTGTGGGGGAGAGCCAGAGGGGCTCCAGGCTTCTGCTGCTTCCAGTCCCTGTGATGAGCCGAAAGAAAGCCCAAGCATCCCTGCTCTCTCCTGCATCACTGCACTCCCAGCCCCAGCCAATCACAGCACAGCAGTGGTAGCAGCCTCAGCAGCAGCAGCAGCAGCAGCAGCAGCACTGAGCAGGTGGGCTCTCTGCTCTTAAAGAGACAGAGACACATCGTTCAGTTCATTGCCTAGGGAAGGTCCCCCACCTCCCCTGCTGTAGCACAGCGCTCAGGGTCAAGAGCTCAAGAAGGCAGAGTGTGTGTGTGTGTGTGTGGAGGGGGGGGGGGGGGGGGAGGGGGGAGGGGGAGTGTCAACTGTCAGTTGAACTCAATCTGTCATCAAAACATCCATTCAAACGCATTCTGGTCCTAATAATGCCAAGTATTGCTAAGACCTCCCTTCTCCAGTAAGGACAGTTATCACAATACTGAGATCCTCCCACAGAGCTCTGCCAGTACACCTCATTCTTGCCCTGCAGCACCTCCTCTTATTCAAGTACTGAGACCCCCCTCCCACACACACACACACACACACACAGCTCTCCCAGTACACCTCATTCCTGCCCTACAGCACCCCTTGCTCTTCTAATACTGAGACCTCACCAGACCCATACACAGCTCTGCCAATACACCTCATTCCTGCCTCTCAGCACACAGAGTCAGATTATTTTATTGGTGTGACAATTTTACATGTTGCTAAAGTAATATATGTAATGATTAAAATAACAGGAGAAGAAAAGAAAATGGCTGAGTTCGATTGAACTGGGAGCCCAAAAGAGCAGGAGGAAATTGCCTCATAAAAAAAACAAAATGTCTGCAAGTTCTTCTGTGGCTCATATGATCCTGTTTTAGAAATCTCCTTCTGTGGTTTCACTCTTCAACTGTGCATGCTGCATCTTAACTTTACATGTCGCAGGGTGCTGATGATGATCAGCACAGCTGTACCCTCCATTTACAAAGTGGATGAGCTGACAAATACCGGGTGCCAGATTTCTCTACTAGAGTCTTCCAATGGCCTTTTCCACACTAGGCTGCCTTTATGCAGGTCTCCTGGCTGTGCTTCAGCAGTAGTTAAATGGTTGAGATTATGTGCCGGGTATGCATTCACATAGATGGAACTGTAATCATTTACACTCGGCACACCTATTTGCAGAAAGGGCAGGCAGCAATAGACAATTGGAAGGGCAGGGTTTATAGCCAAAGTGCCATTAGATGCCTGATGAGGATGTGACTAGGGCCAATGCTAGCTTTTTTGCTGCCCTGTGTGAGCAATTACTGTGCTGCCCATGTACCGGCCCTGCCTTGATTCATATAGACTCTGTCCCCGGCAAGTCAGAAACCCCTCCCCCCAGCTCGCTCTAGCAATCTATATTTTTTTTAAATTACACCCTCCTACCCACGAACCCATAGTGAAGGGAAGGGTATTAGGTACCTTAGACAAACCTTATAGCTATGCACAAACACACAGACACACACAAATTATGCATCAGGCAAGAAAATCAACAGAGATAAAACATCATTCATAATATTAAAGCCATACTAATAAAAAGAATAAATATCAAAATAGCCAAACGTCCAATAATTTAAAAATACTTGCATAAATGTGTTCTAATATTTCCCAAACACCAATAAAATATTTCGAAACAGCAGCAACATCAAATTATACCTATTGTGATGGCATTACCGAATGACGGTATATAAACTCGATAAATAGATAAATAAATAAATAATTGAAAAAATAAAGATTTACAAATCTCCTGCTCTCCATACTTGGGATCTTTTGATTTCCAGTCACCCTGAGATTGTCATGGATTATAAGAGGTAGGGCTGGACAAACTATCTTCTCTATCTCTCACCACACACAATACCACATTCATTCTCTTACACACTCTTTCACACAGACACATTGTGTGTGTGTGTATGTGCCTATGAGAGCCTATATGTGACGCATAAGCTTTCTCAGGCAAACAAACATTCAAACAGGCTGTTACGCACACAGGCTCCCACACAGACACACATATGCACACAGGCTCTCATACATACAGACACACACACACACACACACACACACACCATGAAGAAATATTTCCTGATGGTTCAGAGTCATCCTCCTTGGAGTTCCATTTCTTGACCCCTAGTTCTACTGATTTCTTTCCAGCGGAAAAGGTTTGTCATTGATTGCGCATCATTCAAAAACTTTCAGGTATCTGAAGGCCTGTATCATATCCCCCCTGCGCCTCCTCTCCTCCAGAGTATATATATTTAGGTCCTTCAACCTCTTCTCATAAGTCATTTGATGGAGGATCCCACTATTTTTTGTCGCCCTTCTCTGGACCGTCTCTTGCAATATCTTTAACCTGTTGGACTCTGTGCCATCCAGAGGTTAAAGTGCCTCCCAAATTGATCCTTGCTATCATTGCAATATAATTTGTACCCTGGTATCACAGTGTCCCATTGTTTAACATCCTTCCACCAGATGCAAATTACATCTACCTCTTCATTCAGGGCTATATACACTCTTAGGGCCAGATTTTAAAAGCCCTACGTGCGTAAATCAGGAGGTTTTATGCGCGTAGGGGGGGTTACACTCGCTGGGCCTATTTTAAAAAGATCCAGCGACGCACATAAAGCCCCGGGACGCTTGTAAGTCCCGCGGCTTTACTAAAGGGGCAGTCCGTGGGTGGGTAGGGCCAGGGGACTCCGACACAGCGACCGTTGCCGCTGTGTCGAAGGATCGCGTGCCAGCAGGCTGCCGGCGCGTGCAACTTGCACCTGTCCGGAGGCAGGCGCAAAAGGTAAAACAAAAACTTTTTGGGGGGGTTAGAGTAGGGCTAGGAGGAGGAAAGGTTAGGAGAAGGGGTGGGAAGGTCAGGTTAGGGGGAAGGGAACGGGGGAAGGCAGCGCGGCTCGGCGCGTGCAAGCTGCACAATTGTGAACCCCCTTGTGCGCGCCGACCCCTGATTTGATAACTTGCGCGCGCCTGCGCACGCAAGTTATAAAATCGGGTGTACATGTGCGTGCGTCGGGTAGTGCGCGCACATGTACATCCATGCACACCTTTTTAAAATCTACCCCTTAAATTTCCCATTCCCTGTACGTACCCGGATCAGTCCAGACACCTGGGTTGTGACTCCGCACCAGCAGGTGGAGACAGAGCAAAACTTGTTGGAATCTTTTAGCTCAGGTGGTTCTTTACTTATTGGAACCTCTCTGTCGGGATGCCCTAACTCTCCTGTTTCATTAGTATCCTTTGGAGTTACCTGCCTGCAAACCATGCGCTGCTGAGCCACTGTCAGCTTTCCCCCTTGTTTTAGTGATGTTGTTTCTATGCTGCACCTAAGAGATAGGTAATGAAGTGATTATGCTTAATGAGCAGTGTGGGCGGAAAGTGAATGGAGGAGTGCCCCAGTGGTTAGAGCAGCAGCAGAAGGCTGAGAAGCAGGGAAGTCACAGTTCAGATCCCAGTGCTGCTCCCTTCTTGTCACCTTGGCCAAGTCATTTCATTCTCCATTGCTTCAGGTACAAATTTAGGACCCTATTTACAAAGCATAGCCCACAAAATGGGAGGAAACCTTTAATAAACAAACATATTATAAACCCTCTGGGAAAAAGAAATACCTGCAGTGCTTGAATGTAACTTGCATTGAAGTACCAACGAGAAGGTTGGAGCTAAATCCAAAAAGAAACATGTTACTGAAGAAAAGGGAAGGGGAGAAAATTAGGACAAAGGGTTGAAGATAAAGTTTTGTGGTTGTCTGCTCGTCTTGTCCTGCTGTACAAACCTGTGAATCCTGATCAAAGCGGTGCCTTTAAGACTTTATAAAATGTGACTGCTCTTCAAAGTCCAACATTTGTAATAAAACTTTTGGAAGTAATTTTCAAAAGGAAATGAAAATGAAACATATTATCATAGCAATTTTCAAAAAACCAATTTCCTGTGTTGTGCACTTAATGCAGAAAAACATATTGACAATTCAATAGCACATTTTGTTGCAATTTCCAAAGGCCTTTGAAAATTGCTATAATATATGATATTGAATTGCTAAAAGATAAAATCACTAAGAGGGGAAAAACTCCCAACAATTGAGCTGGAAAAAAAATAACATTTTAATTTCAGTGTATACACTAGAATGTGTGACTTTTGGAGATATGAAACTGTTCTAGTCTATATTAAATTTATTTTAAGGGTTTAGAATTGAGGGTTTTACGAACATAAAATATGCTATACTGGAGTTAGACCAAAGGTCCATCAAGCCCAGTATCCTGTTTCCAACGGTGACCAATCCAAGTCACAAGTACCTGGCAAGTACTCAAACATAAATAGATCCCATGTTACTGATGCCAGTAATAAGCAGCAGTTATTCCCTAAGTCAGCTTGAGAGAAACCTTTTATGCACACATTTTTTGATTTTTTAAAGTATGAGCATAAATCTTTATGCAGACATTCACACCTGCTAAAGTCTGTGTGTATATTCTACATGCAGACCTTAGCCCAATATGGGCTTTTATAAAATTAGTACCCTAAGTGTAAGTCTTGACATCTGATTTATCCTTCTGTTCTGCATATCGTATCCAGGACCTTATGCCTGCAATGTGCTGTTCTGTTTCATTTTTACAAACAGGAGTAATGGGAATGTACCCACAATATTCTCATCTCCCTGAACTCAGTGATGCAAACTTGGGCTGCCTGTGCTAGGGTGTAATGCAGCTCACCTTGGGATGCCCAGTGCTTTGCGGCTGCTCACCTTGGGATGCCCGGTGCTTTGCAGATGCTCACCTTGGGATGCCCGGTGCTTTGCGGCTGCTCACCTTGGGATGCCCGGTGCTGTGCAGATGCCCACCTTGGGATGCCCAGTGCTTTGCAGATGCCCACCTTGGGAGGCCCAGTGCTTTGCAGATGCCCACCTTGGGAGGCCCGGTGCTGTGCAGCTGCTCAAATTGGGAGGCCCAGTGCTTTGCGGCTGCTCACCTTGGGATGCCCAGTGCTTTGCAGATGCCCACCTTGGGAGGCCCAGTGCTTTGCAGATGCCCACCTTGGGAGGCCCGGTGCTGTGCAGCTGCTCAAATTGGGAGGCCCAGTGCTGTGCAGCTGCCCGCCTTGGGATGCCCGGTGCTGTGCAGCTGCTCAAATTGGGAGGCCCAGTGCTGTGCAGCTGCTCACCTTGGGAGGCCCGGTGCTGTGCAGATGCTCACCTTGGGATGCCCGGTGCTGTGCAGCTGCTCAAATTGGGAGGCCCAGTGCTGTGCAGCTGCCCGCCTTGGGATGCCCGGTGCTGTGCAGCTGCTCACCTTGGGATGCCCGGTGCTGTGCAGCTGCTCACCTTGGGATGCCCGGTGCTGTGCAGCTGCTCACCTTAGGATGCCCGGTGCTGTGCAGCTGCTCACCTTGGGAGGCCCGGTGCTGTGCAGCTGCCCACCTTGGGATGCCCGGTGCTGTGCAGCTGCTCACCTTAGGATGCCCGGTGCTGTGCAGCTGCTCACCTTGGGAGGCCCGGTGCTGTGCAGCTGCTCACCTTGGGAGGCCCGGTGCTGTGCAGCTGCCCACCTTGGGATGCCCGGTGCTTTGCGGCTGCTCACTTTGGGAGGCCTGGTGCTGTGCAGCTGCCCACCTTGGGATGCCCGGTGCTTTGCGGCTGCTCACTTTGGGAGGCCTGGTGCTGTGCAGTGCCCGCCTTGGGAGATCCGGTGTTTTGCGGCTGCTCACCTTGGGAGGCCCGGTGCTGTGCAGCTGCTCACTTTGGGATGCCCGGTGCTTTGTGGCTGCTCACCTTGGGAGGCCCGGTGCTGTGCAGCTGCTCACTTTGGGATGCCCGGTGCTTTGTGGCTGCTCACCTTGGGATGCCCGGTGCTTTGTGGCTGCTCACCTTAGGATGCCCGGTGCTTTGTGGCTGCTCACCTTGGGAGGCCCGGTGCTTTGTGGCTGCTCACCTTGGGATGCCCGGTGCTTTGTGGCTGCTCACCTTGGGAGGCCCAGTGCTTTGCGGCTGCTCACTTTGGGAGGCCCGGTGCTGTGCTGCTGCTCACCTTGGGAGGCCCGGTGCTTTGCGGCTGCTCACCTTGGGAGGCCCAGTGCTGTACTGCTGCTCAACCTGTTTCAGGTCAAAAAATGCATTTGGCAGCCTTGAGTCATGGTCTGCTTGGTGAAGGGCTAATGTCCTGCTGGGGAGGCAATAGAGTGATAAACTGAGATGGCCTCATCCCAGACCATGGCCCACTCTCAATGATCTGGATCGATTCTAGGGGGTTTAAAGACAGCATTGCTGGTAAAGGTCCATTTGTTCATGCAACTTGTTGGTTGAGGGCTGCAGCGGAGTGATATTGGAAGGCAAAGGCACTCTGGATTCACCCTCCTCCCCATGCAAGCCAGCACTAGGAGCAGCATTTCAGTTATGCCATCTCTTGCTGCTGCAGGGCCAGTCATGTGGTGGGAGCTGTGAGATTGCACCTATTCTATTGCAAAACTGACCCCACGGCGGCAGCCGCAGATTACGTTCATGCAAACATTGCTCTTGCTGCCAGATCAAATGGGGAAGGGGGAGGGGAGGTTCAGAGTGTCAGCGTACCACATTGGATCGAGCAGAGATTTAAGTTATCCAATGCCTACAACTGGGGGTGACAAACCTCTTTTTTGGTTGGCACTTGCCAAACCATAGCAACACCTATGATGCTGCTGCTTGCCCTGCATGGCCTGGGGCTCTTCTCATGTGAATACTAGGAGGCCTGGCGCTATGCTGTTTTCACTGGGTGTAGGCCTCGGCATGCGGCTGACACTGAGAGCCTTGAACTTGCAGCTCTGTCACTGCTATTGCTTAGTAACCATCTCTGAGCCTTTTTTTCCTTCAAATTCTAAATAAGGCTTCAGGATGCTGCTCTGTAATTTGCTTTCTGTTGACTGCTGCAGTGGAGTTGTTTTACAGTTCAATATAGGGTTCTCATCAAATGACAATACCTGAGCATGTCTGGAATATTTTTTTCATTTCCTAAAGCCACTTTTAAAGCGATCTTCTAACAAAATTATACAGCAACGGTACATTTCAACGGTCATATTCTAGCAAATACGTCAACCCTCCCTCGAAAAAAACCCAGAACTTAAACAAAGCAGCACTGGCCCCTTGGTCAGCACTACCTTTTCACTCAAAAATAAATTTAGTTGACCAGGGTGAAAAAAATTACATCTGACAAGGTACTCACATAGAAAGGAGCAAGCCACAAGGTCCAAAACTTCCTGAGACATTTGCAAGAAGTGATTTGCAGACGTCAGGGTAAATTCATATCCTCTGATCTAGAAATAATTTCTCCCAATGGAAAAATATAATCTGAGCATCCAGTCCTGTTCAGGCTCTAGTTGCCTTGGTGATCTCCTTTTCCTCTGAAGGGGTCTCCAATATGGATTTTTCTTCACCCATCCCCGATTACCAGTTGACAGAGTACGCCTGTGAAGCTCATGGCATAGCTTCAATGAGTGTCTAAGAACAGTATCTGATTTATTGTGCTATCTAATGGTTTGAGAAAAACTGATTTTTTTTCTAACTTTGGTCTTGCTATAATTATTTTTTGTCTTTAGTAAATTACTTTTGTTTGGAATACGAAACTTGTGTGGACTGCTTTTGTTTCTGGTAAACCCCTGGACTCCACAGGTGAATCTTGCTATCTACAGCATGAATCAATGCTTTTTCCAGACACCTCAATGAGTGAGCCCCTTACATTTATAGTCCTGGGAGAAGCGCAGAATTTGCGCAGAAATCCCCTCCTGCGCAGCAGTGCAGAAATTGCATTTTCTGTGCAGATTTTGGCAAGAATAAAGCAGACCCCAGCATGCCACAAGTGGAGCTAGTCCCGCTCACGGTGAAGATGAAGCAGGACCAGGTGTGCTGCTAGTGGAGGCCATCCCGGTGTGAGTATAAGACTGCGAGCCTGGAGGGTGAGAGAGAGAACATGTGTGAGAATGCGTGGATGAGGGTGCCAGGGAGAAGGAACCTATGTGAGGAGATTGTGAAGGAGTGTGTATGTGTGTGAGAGATTGGGAGCTGGTGTGTGTGAAAAAGGGATTGTGTGTATGTGAGGATGCTTGATTGTGAGAGAAGGAGCCTGTGGAGGGTGTGTGTGTGTGTGTAAGAAAGAGAGTCTGTGTAAAGGGATATGTGTGTGTGTGTGTGAAAAAGTGCCTGTGTGAAGGAATGTGTGTGTGTGTGTGTGTGTGTGAGAGAGAGGGAGCCAATGTGCAAGGGTGTATGAGAGACATAGGTAGCCTGTGTGAGCATGTATGCGTGAGAGGAAAAGGGACCCTGTGTGGGTGTGTGTGCAAGAGAGAGAGGGAACCTGTATGTGGGGGTATGTGTGTGTGCAAGAGAGAGAGAGAGCCTGTCTGAAGGAATGTGTGTGTGTAAAAGAGAGAGAGGGAGCATGTATGGGGGCTGTGCATTAGAGAGAAGGATCGTGTGTGTGTGTGTGTGTGTGTGTGTGTATGTGAGAGATATGGACAGAGGGAGCCTGTGTGAGGAGCAGTACTAAGAGAGTGGTCAAACTTTGGGAGAGAGTGGAATGGGTTGAGCCTAGAGATGGAGGGGAGAGATAGTGGCAGGTGAAGGAGTTGGAGCCTGAGAGGGCAACGTGAAAGGAGACAGGCTAGGGGAGTAGGGAGAGAGGATGGAAAAGACACTCTTACAATGAACTTCTAGGGAAATTCTGCTCAAAATATTTAAAACTCTGCATACATTTTTTCTTATTATATTTTAAATCAATTACTTAAAGACCAATATAAAGAATGCAGATTTTTGCAGAATTTTAAGTTTTTTGTAAGGAATTTTAAATTTTTTTGCACAGAATTCCCCTAGGAGTTGTTAATTTAGTTCCAGCCTTTGAGTATACAAGCTAGCTGGTCACCCAGAGTGCTATGAAATAAAGGGGCTCCCAGGCAGACATGCCAAGTCTTATGCAACAGGAAGTAGTCTCATGCTCTCATGCTGTGAGCCCCTCCTCTCATGCATTTTGCCACTGAAAGCGGGGTGTCAAAATTCCTAGCATGAGCCCCTGTCTACCACCAGCCCAAAAAACATGTGAGAGGCCCATGGGAGTTACGGATGGAGCCCTTTCCACCAGCAGCCAGAGGAACAGGATGAGAAGCCAGTATGCATGTGAAAGAATGAATGAATGTGCATTAGAGAGTCTGTGTACATGAAAGTTTGCCTTCTTCTTCTCCTCCCACTAATCCATGACAATCTCAGGGTGACTGGAATTGCAGTGTGGCCTTTTTTTTTTATTGAATAAAATGCACTAAAATGCCAGTTGAAAAACTGAAAAGTCAAAATAAACAATACAAAGCAGTATCATAGAGAAGATTTTGCTGGTGGCTGAAGAGAATTGGTCAGTATTGCTTGCTAGGTAATTTTGGGACAAAAGTTTGGGGGAGAGGGGAAATTGTGGGGTGAATTAATCTTTAGTGCATATGCCTTGGGGAAAAAAGCAACATTTAGGACAAGGAAATAAAAATATTTAGTGTCTTTTGTTTCCTTCCAACCTTCCCTAGGCTCATTCTTTGATTTATAGGCTCTTATCCCATAAAAGAGGGCAAGAGACAATTTCACATCAAAAATCAACCAGGGATTTATCTAAAACAAGGGAGAAATCAGCCCTTACAAATTAACATTAAATACACCACATAAATTTAAAGGATTTAATTTTTTTTCAAAATAATTTTTATTGCAAAGAGAATGACTTACATACTCAGGGATCAGAAGTAAATCAGAAAAGTAACAGTCATCCACTAGATAGAACAACCTCAACAATACAAATGCAGAACAAGAGATCCCTCAGTAGCATTGTTCCTTCATCAGTTTTTCATTTACTTTTCCCCCCACCCTTTGTTATGCTCCTGCCCACAAGAAGCGTGTGCAGACTCTTACCTTGTTACAGCCACAGCCAGCCGGGCTGCTTCTTTCTCCCTGAATCAGCTGGGGCCGTTCCCACAGCTGCTGCCATGTGGTCTGCTTCTCTGCTACTGTTCCTGCCTTCCCCCGACACCTCCAGCCAGCAGCGAGACCGTCTCTCTCAGTGCCTGCTTCAGCCCGGGTCCTTGCCTGGCTGGGAGGCCGTCCCTGCCAGTGCCTGCACTCTTACCTCTGCTTCTGGGGCTGTCTGCACGGCATGGAGCCGTTCCTGCATTCAGCCCTTCCCCCGCTTCCTCTGCAGCAGTCTTACTTCTCTGCCTGCAGCCTGCTACAGCTCCCTGCTCGTCATGCAGCCAGCACTTCTCTCTCTCTGCTTCAGTCCTGGTGGCTGGGAGCCGCTCCAGCAACCTGCATTCACCCAGCTCCAGTCCAGGGCTGCTCCGCGGCCTCCTTGGGCCCTCCACGTGGCTGAGGATGCCACCAGCTTCCAGCTCTTCTCTCCAGCCTCCTAGGGCGCGAGCGCGCGCCTCTTTGCTTCTCTTCAAGGGCCAGCCAGGTGTGGCCCCCTGCTGACCCCTCCCTGGGCGTTGTCCACCTCAGCTCTACTAAAGGGCTCAGCTTTCACTGTGTCTTGGCCTTTGCAAGGAGTTGGTCACTCCGAGATCCTCGTTCCAGGAGTTGCCTTGTATTCCAGCCTTCTGCAAGGTCCTGTGTTCCATGTTTCCTGTTGAAGCTTCTTGTCAACTTGTTCCAGTCCTGATGTCTTCAGTGTTCCAGTCCTGATGTCTGCCTGCCGTTCCAGTCCCAAGGTCTGTCTCTTGATCCGTTCCTGATGTCCATGTTCCAGCCCAGAGGTGTGTCTCCTATTCCAGTATATGTGTTCCAGTCCTGATGTTCCTGCTGTTCCAGATATCCTTGTTCCTGATCCTGATGCTTCTACCTGCCTTGAGCTGCCAGGAGTGCAGCGAATCCTGCTTTGGCTGCCGGTGTGCAGCAACCAGCTTCTTTCCTGTTACCTAGATGTCGGTGCCAGACCCTGTTCCTAATCCAGTCCATATGTTCTGCCCTTCGTCTCGTCTGACTCCTGAGCCTTCTGGCCTGTTGGGCCCTGGAGTGGCCAACAGGTGGGATTCGTCCCTGTGCTCTGGAGCTTCCGTTCCTGCCAGCCGATGGCACTTCGGATGTCAGTATCCCAGCATCGGAGTTTGCTTCGCCTGGATCTCTCCTGCATTCTCCCGCTCTCAGCGTGGTCCGTGACCAGCCTTCCAGGGCTGTGTAGGGCGCGCATGGGACAGGGTGGTCCGCGACTCAGTCCCGCGGGTGGCCTGAGTAGGGCGCCCTGAGGGTCAGTGCCCATGTTTACCTTCAGCCCTCGTTCCTGATTCTACCTCTGTGCATCCAGTCCTGAGTCCTTGCCTGTGCCTGTCCACGTCTATGCATCCAGCACCTCGTCCTGAGTCCATGTCTATGGATCCTGCACCTCATTCCTGAGTCCACGTCTATGCCTGAGTCTACGTCGTTCCTGAGTCTCGTCTGAATCCATGTTCCAGTCTTCGCTGCCCTGGCCTCCATCTGGCCTGCCGCTTCGTGCCGTACCCTGCGGCAGGTCCGAAAGGGCTGGGAACGGTCGGAGGACTGTTCACAAGACCAACATTGCGTTGTTGGGTCTTCCGAAGCGCGCAGGTCCAGAGGAGGGCCTGTCAGCCTGTCTTCACTCCAGCCCTGCTCCCGTCCAGCCCATGCTCGGGCATGCCACGCCTCCCGCGGCACCTCTTCAGAGCCCTCTGGGGTCGAGCCGTGGCCCAAGGACACACATCACCCAGGAGTGGGATCGCTCTCCTAGCGCTCCACAACACCCTTCTAACCTGAGATTGTAGATTCTCTCTTTCACAGGCACACCCACAAGCAGGCTCCCAATCTCTCTCTTTCGCAGGCATGCTTACAAGCACGCTGCCACACTCACAAATACTTCTACCTTCTCTTCTAATTCCCCTCGTCCATTCCCTCCCCTTCCCACTCATTAACCTTTCATTTACCCCTCTCTTCCACTCACATCTCAGTCTTTTACACCACCTCAGTCATTCACCTCCCACTCAGACCTCTTCCCTCTGTCACTCACTCCCTCACTCCCACACACTCTCTTTCCTTTGTGTCACTCACCCTTTCTTCCCACGCACTCTCTTCCCTCTGTTACTCACCCCCTCACTCACTCCCTGAATCCCTTCTTCCCATTCACTCAACCCCTCCTTGTCACTCACTCCCTTCCCTCTCTCACTTGCCCCTTTCTTCCTACTCACTCTTCCCTTTTAGTCACTTTCCCACCCCCCTTCCCTATGTCACACACACTCCTCCTCCCCTCCCCTCTTAGTCGCTAATCCCCTCATCCAGTTTCCTTGCCTGATGTATACCGCTCCTCTTCCCAACCTACCATTTAATGGCTCACCCTTCCTGCCAGCTTCATGTCATCTTCTTCCTGCCAGCTGGGTCAATTTCAGGCGCACCGCTGTGCAGGATCTCATCTTGCTGCCTGGGAAATGGGACCCCCCGCCAGCACCTCATTTGTTGTGCAACGGTCCTGGTCTTCTTCTTGCTGGCGGGGTTCAGACCTCCCACCAGCACGTCACTTGTTCCGTCATGGTCCTGGCCTTCTTCTTGCCAGAGTATCATTGAATAGCATCGCTGATGCAGACTATGACCTTCTTGCCTACATGATATTAGTTGTGCAGGCCACACATAATATTTTAGGAGAGCTAGGCAGGCCAGAGGAAAGATGGTGATGGGCCGGATTTGGCCCATAGGCCATAACTTGCCCACCTCTACTGTAGATCAGCTATTTAAGATCTTCTGGGTATTTGTGACCGAGACTGGCCTCTGACATGTCTTATGTTCTGTGAACAACTCCAAGAAATGAAGAGCTTCTCAGATGACATCAGGATGACATTCGGCCTGAACAAACATGCTAAAGCAACCTTCCTTAAAGGAAAATTAAGACTGAAAACAACTCTCTGACTGAAGAATGTAACACAAGAATATCAGCAAGAAGGTGTTTATAAACATCTAGGAGTAGATAAAAATGAAACAATCTAGCATAAGTTAATGAGAGAAAAGATCAGCAAAGAAAAGTATAAAAGACTGAAATGGAGACTGAAAAGTGCTTTAACACATAGAATAAGATACAAGTATAACGCCAGAGAGGCTTCACTATGTCTTGGAACGTTTTTGCAATGGGAAGATGAAGGGGAATATTGGTTACTTAGGAGTGACAGGGAGGTCCATCTCCCCAAAGGGTGAGTCAACAGGATGGGAGTATAGTGATTTCAGGAGTTGCTAAGAGAGCTGAAGATTGGGCGACATGTTGAAGGGTTCCAGGGAGAGCAGCCAAGGGCTGGGCTCTGCTCTGGGGTCTATTGGATCCACAGGAGAGGGTCTCTTCTGAATGAGTAGTGAAAGATGGAAAGGAAGAGGAATCTAACCCAGAAATTGGGCAGAATTTAACAAACCTGCCACTAGTGAATAATTCAGTTTTTTTCTTCCAAGGCTGAAAAAATAAAGGTCTCTTTGGGAAGTTCCAGGGTCCTATTGTCGGGGAACAGTACCTAAGCAACATAATGATTTGTGCTAATACATTTTAACATCTGTGGAATGTGAAGAACTGTTTTTTTTTCAACTTTATTTTTATTGAGCAATTGGACCAGTTACAACAACAAAAAAAGAAAGGAAAGACGACGTTCTAAAAGAACTTCATCCAGTCAAAAGACTTCATCTTAAATAGAATGAGGAGGAGCAGTACTTCTAGACTGAATAAAGGCCCTCAGTTTAACAGGATCAAAAAAGGCAACTCTTTGAGCATTCATAACCACTATACATTTACATGGATATTTAAGAGTACAAGAGGCCCCAAGAGCTAATACCTCTGGTCCTGGGTAGACCTAGCTAAATGAGGATAGATCCAAATCTTCTCCCCCTTGAATAGTAATTCATGATTACGAAAAAATAAATGGAGAATGTTATCTCTAGCATGCAAAAACACAAAAGAAACTAATAGGGTGGCTCTGTTATGAGAAGGCAAAACAGAGGTCTCAAGAAATTGAGTTAAATTTAAAGAAGTCTCTAATTATGTTATATCCAGAATTTTCTTATTAGATGGTAAATAGAAAACTTTTTGAATAGGTGGATAAGCTGATTCTAGAATTTGCAAAACTTCTTTAAGGTAAAGCTTAAACATTTCAAGTGGAGACGGTAATGGGGAAAGTTCAGAATATGCAAATTTAAATTTTTCGAAACATTCTCCAAATTTTCCAGTTTACGTGATATCTGTAGATTCCACTATTTGTGAGGCTTGAAGTTCTTTAATCTCAGAAACAGAGGTTTAGAGGGTGGAAATGGAGCCTTCACATGTATACATCCGTTCTAAATATTTGTATAAAGAGCAACGGATGTATACATGTTAAGGTGACCAAAGATGACACAGACTTCTCGACTGAAGCCAAAACACCCCAAAGACTATCCAAATTCACTTGAGGAGGTTTAACTAAAGCAATTCTGACCTAAGGTTGTTGAAGGCATCTTGGATCTTCTGTGAACCTACTGGCAAAGCACCCTAGGCTACTCCATCAAACAAACCACTAACCTCCTGAGATGGTGAAAGCTGCTCTGAGACAGACTGCTGCAATCTCTCGGCTGTAGCAGGAGCACAAACGCCACTGAAAGAAGCGGAAGGAGCGCCAGAAAAAAGGAAGTGCTCCTGCCCTGCACGAACAGTGAAATCAGGAGGACTCGGCGATGATAGGGCGACCAGACTGAGGGAAACCTTTGCAAGTGACAGGCCGGCTGCCCCACCAGCCATGTCAATGGTCGGCAACGAGGGTGAAGAGGAGGCAGCGAATTTGGGCAAGGTAGTCTGCCTCGTGGTTCCAGCAGTGAGATAAGATCTTACAACCCCTTTCCTCTTCCCCATAATGCCAAAGAGGAGAAAGGAAATCGGTAAAGGGGAAGGACGCTGGAGCTCAAAGTTCACGTGTCAGTTTAGGACACCATCTTGACTGTGAAGAACTGTTTTTGCCTTGGATTTTGGTTGCTTGGACTGTGCCTAGTTTTGTATCTGCTGAACACTGATTTGATCAGTAAGCTTTATGTTTGGAACACATCACCTTGATGGTGGACTGTTTATTTTGACTGTGATCCTCTTAGGGCCCTAAAGGTACATCCTCTCTTAGTCAGAGAATCCATGTCCCTAATTGTGCAATGAGTGAGCCAGTACTCAGTAGGGACTGAAAGTATGAACCCCTTCTTAAGGAGGGGATTACACAAGCTATCAATCAACTTGAAATCCTTACACTCTTTTGGAATAGTCGACTGGCCTCAAAGTTTTCAAATAGTTGGATGTAAGAACATCAAGTAATTTATAATAATCAGTGTAAGCTTGATATTTATTTAAGAGTATTTATGAATCACCCTACAGATTTTAATAAACCTTTCAAAGCAATATACTGTATATCTCAACAAAGGCAATAGACATTGAATAATATGTAATAAAATACATATCAAGACTACATTCCAAGAGCTGAAAGCTGTTTGGGCTTTATAGAAATAGATTATACATAGCACTTTTATTACAGGACTTCAAGCATGTCTAACAGCATTGACAGATCCCAATACTCAAAATGTACTGAAGTACGAAAATGAACACTCAAAATCAGTCTCCATGTTGAAGCATGGACAAGCATTTGGCAAGTAGAAGGAATGGGTATGATCCTACCAGGGGAAAGAAGCAACAGAATTGCAAAACAAGAGAAAAATACTATTTAAAGCAGAGCTTCTCAAAACTGTCCCACAGACAGTTGGGTTTGCGGGATATGCACGAGATAAATTTGCATATACTGAGTCTTCATGATATACAAACTTATCTCATGCATATTCATTATGGATATCCTGAAAACCCAACTGGCTGCTGGGTCCCAAGGACAAGTTTGGAAAACCCCGTGTTAAAGAATCCAACCAGTTAACAAGGAAAAAAAACAGCTGGCAGAAGCATAAATACAGCCGCCCAACATTTCAAAGTGCTGTGTGAGCTAAAACTGGGGGATATGCATGGCTCGTCTTTGCGCGCACCGAGCACATTTTAAAAATGGCCTGGCCACGCCCATATCTCCCGATACATACAGATGTGCTGGACTCGATGAAAGGAGTGGGCCAGGACGGAGGCAGGCCGGTGCAGTGGCCATTAGGTCTTGTCCTGTGGAAGCCAGCACGTAAAACTTACACCTGCTCGAGGAAGCAGGAAAGTTTTAAAACAAAAAATTCTAGGATAGATAAGGCTAGTTTAGGGGTCAGGGAGAAGAGGGGAAAAGGGAGGAAGGGTAGGTAGGGGTAATAGGGAAATCCTTAATTGGAGCAGACTTGGAGGGAAATTGGGTAGGCCTACTCATGTCGCCTCGCATTGATTTTTAAAATTCCCCCTCCCCCGCGCGTTGCGACCTGCTCACACATGAGCGCGCTGATCTTAAAATCTACACGCATGTGTGCATGGGAAACGTATTTTATAACATGCACGCGTCAAAGCACCCTCTCCACACACAATTAAACATTATGCATTTATAATAGATTATAATTTATAATAGATTTCACATGAACAAGCACATTTAATTAGTCTTCTGAGATACAAATATCACTTACAATATATATATTATATTTATATGCAGTGCTGTAAAACCCTACAAAAAAGTAAAAAAGACTCTTGGTCTATTTTAATGTGTGTTGGGTATGGGCTTTGCCCTCAGAAAGCCACAAGTAAACTGAATTACAATTTCAATATAGTAAGTCTCCCATATCAAAACTGCAATAAATGACAACACTCAAACATTAACAACCCTACTTATGAAAAGGCAACACTATGATTATTACACCAGACCCTAAAAAGCCAATACACCTACTATTAGGAAAACAGAAAAAGCAAAGCTGCTAACAGATCCTTACATAGAACCTGCACACTATCAGAATATGTCAACTCAGTCACACATGCAAAATACAAACAGACCCTCAAAAAATGCAGAATAAAGTAACCATAATGTATTATTAAAAACATACAGGCAAAAACTGAACTGTTAACCTCAACAGGTCAGACTATTATGCAATGCAACAATGGAAAAACAGAAATATTTACAATTCCTCAGAAAACATCAAACACTAAAATCAGGAAATATAAATCATCAATAGAAGTAAAACCATACTAATAAAAAGAATATTTAGAAACAGCTGACAAATAGAAAAACATACATTTTCTAAAGACCAATAAAATATTTCAAACATCATCCAATACTTAAAACTTAAAAAGGATAAAAAATCCCCGACCGTTCATACTTGGGGTCTTTGATTTCCAGATGCCCTTAGACTGACGTGGATTAGCAGGGAAGAGTTGAGGGGTTGTTCCTCACAATTTTTCTCTCTCATATATCACACATGTTCAGTCATAGAACATGCTGTCATACACAGACATGCTCTCAGACACGCAGACATACTCTCACAGATACATTTATACACACACACACACAGACATGCTCTCAGACACGCAGACATACTCTCACAGATACATTTATACACACACACACACAGACATGCTCTCAGACACGCAGACATACTCTCACAGATACATTTATACACACACACACACAGACATGCTCTCAGACACGCAGACATACTCTCACAGATACATTTATACACACACACACAGACATGCTCTCAGACACGCAGACATACTCTCACAGATACATTTATACACACACACACAGACATGCTTCTCTTACCCACTCAAATGCCCTCACAGATACACTCAGACATGCTCTCACAGTCACAGACACACGGATGCTCTCACAGACATACACACAGACACATGCTCTCACGCATTCACTTTCTCCTCCCCTCTCCAATAGAAGAACAAGTACCGCGGCAGCCTCCTCTTTCGGCACCCATGGCAGATGGACTCTTCATTTTTCTTGAGGCTGCAGGGGCTGATGTTGCTCTATTTCTTGCGGGGAGAGGGAATGCTACTGTTTCTCCTGCACTTGAACCTGGGGCCAATGATGCCTCTTCCTGCAACAGTCCGGGCAATGCTCCTGCATGGAGGTAGGGGGAGCTGTTGCTGCTGCTGCTCCTCCTGTGCTCGAATGCCACGTGAACCTGGGGCCAATGCTGCCTCTTCCTGCAACTGCATGGGGGGGGTGCGCTGTTCTTTCTCCTGCATAGCCTCTTCTTCCCACCTACACAGACCCACCACTTCCTCTTCCGGGCCATGTGGGTGGGAAGGAGAAGTCATGCCTTTGCCACCCCCAGACTGGTGGTGTCTTAGACGGCCGCCATGTCCACCTAGTGCTTCTACCAGCCCTGAGTGTGAAAAATACAGAGTTACTTCAGAAACTACATATGGATCAAAATCTGACACAGGAATGGATAAGGAGAAGTGAACTTGGATTTAAAGCTGAACGATTGATAACTGCAGCACAGGACAAGCTGGTTAGGAAAAAATAGTAAAATAGATAAATGTAGATTCTGTAAAACAGAGCTGGCAATAGTTACACATTTGTAGCACTGGGTGAGACATGCTGTCAGAAGGCCTGTATACAGAAAGGGATAATAAGGTGGCTCGGTTCATCCACTGGAAGCTGTGTAAACACTCTAACATCGCTGAACCAGAAAAGCACTGGGATCATGACCCTAACGGAATTGTGGAGAATGAAGACGTTCTGATCACCTGAGACATTTCTATTCCAACCAATAAAAAGCTTGATGGAAAATAAAGGAGAAAAACACAAGAATACCATTACTAATAAGCATTAATTAGTACCAAGAAACTATTTTGTGGAACATAATGGAGAGAAAGAAGATCCATAAGTATCAAGAAATGCAATCCAAGGCCAAGCAATGTGGCAAAAAAAAAAAAAAATACAAAGTGAAGTTCACTCTTGTCATTGTGGAGACATTATCCCCATGTAAAGAAAATTCTTATTACTGGACCAATATTCCCATCAGTGCCTGGAGATGTGCTGTAGTCTTTACAAAGCTATGCAAGCCTCATCTCCATCCTCACTTTACTGGATGGAGAGCTGCCCAGTTCATAAAGGAATAGCACACTGTGCTGAGATGAACTGGTTCTATGAACTTTTTAATGCCAAGGTAGACTGACAGCTCAGAGGGCAGGGCAAAAAGATGCCTGATTTGCACCCTTCTCAAACCTTACTTACACTCTGTGGCCAGAAAATGTTCTACTTTGGACTAGTATTTCTTTTTTCTTAGCACTTTATGTTACTGGATAATGCATACTTTTATATCTTTTTAGGCAACTTCCAGCTTATCACTACTGTTTCTGATTTTAAAATCATGTATCCCCTGAAGCGTGCAATTGCTGAAACATGATCATGTTGAGCTTTTATTTGATTATTGTTTTTATATTTTGCTGCTTATCCTAGACCATAGAAGTCAGGGCCCTCGGTTGTCTGAATCTAGATGACAGAGGGCCCTGGATACTGATACCCAGACATAAGGGAAAAAGCACAGGCCTGCTTCTATGGCCAAGTCCTAAAGGAAATGAAAAATGTGTGTGTGTGGATAACTTGCTGGTGCAGCAGTTACTACCCCTAGCAGAAGGCATGGAGATTACTGACCTTAACCAATAAGCCCTGATGCTTTTAATGCAACTGAGTCGGCAGGGGAATTGAATTCAGACCAAGAGGGCCCAGACTTCTATGGTCTGGGTTACTGATACACAGACATAAGGGGAAAAGCACAGGACTCCTTCGATGGCCAAGTCCATTAGCAAAGCATGTCAAGCAGCACTGTCTGAATTTTCAAGAAAGCTCATCACCCAATAAAAAATGTTGCTAGCTGCAATTTTTGTGTGTTATCATAAGACCTGGGGATAACTGCACAGAGTGGCAGTTACTACCCTTAGGAGAAACATTGGAGTAACCTGCAAAGAGGTGCACTTACTACCTTAAGATACTTGCTGCGCAGATTGGATGGACCGTTTGGTTTTTTTCTGCCATCATAAGAACATAAGAAATTGCCATGCTGGGTCAGACCAAGGGCCCATCAAGTCCAGCATCCTGTTTCCAACAGAGGCCAAACCAGGCCACAAGAACCTGGCAATTACTCAAACACTAAGAAGATCCCATGCTACTGATGCAATTAATAGCAGTGGCTATTCCCTACATCAACTTCATTAATATTGATTAATATTTCTATGTTTAAATATGATGTTTTTAACCATAATTGTGTTCTACTTTACTGTTGTACTTATCTGATAGTATCTGTTTGTGATGACCTAAGTTAGATTTTTTTTTTAGTATTGTTCAGTTTCTGTTCTTGTTTACCCCTCTACTACTTGTGGTACACCACTGTTCGTTTGTTTGTTTTTTTAATTATTATTGGTTCTTGTGGTCACTGGCCTGTTTTTTGTTTTTTTCCTATTGTCATGGTTTTGCCTGTTTCACAGGTTCAGCCTGTTGTGCAGCCTTCCTTCTACCAGGGGTCCTCAGTGAGCCTTACCTCCAGCCTTGCAAGCTCCTCCACACTGCTCACATCACACCCAAACTCCAGTCCCATTTAACCCTGCCTTGCCAGAACTTCAATGCTTCTTCATGGATTCACTCTTGGCTCTCTGACCTAACCTCCAGGCCTTCTGTTACGTTGTTCCTTTCTCTGCGGCCTCTCAGGTCTTACCTTGCCTTATGGCCTCCAGGCCTGTTTTTACCTTACATCATGCTATGTAGCCTATTTAGATCTTGTCTTGTGGCCTCCGGGCCTGCTCTTTCCTTGCACCTTGCTATGTGGCCTACTCAGACCTTGCCTTGTAGCCTCTTGGCCTGCTCTTACCTTTCACCTTGCTCTGTGGCCTCTCCTCACCTAGTGGACGGTGGGCCTTCTGTATTGCTGCCTTCAGACCTCAATGTTCTCTGTTCTGTGTTGTCCTTGTCCGGTCCTATCCTTGTCTAGTCCTGTCCTGCTTTGCCCATCCCAATCCCTATTACCCACTCCCTGCCCTGCCTTTGCCTTGTCTTGCCCCAGTCTATCTAGTCCCAGGTCCTGCTCTGTGTCCTGCCATGTCTGTACCAGCCTCAGCCCTTGCTCATTATCTCCTACCCTAGTATCTTGTCCACAGGTCCAGTCTTGCCCAACCTCATCCAGCCAGCCCAGCTTCCAGCCATGATGTACTGTCACAAACAAGCCCTTCTGGCCCTCAGAACACAAGGGCTCAACCTGCAGGGGGAGGGGCTGGCTAGGCAAAAGGCTGGCCTTTGTCCAGCCTTGCATTTCTGCACCTCACAGCCCAGCACGCCATGATACCTGTAAAGCAACCCCACCAGCATGCCTCCCCAACCATTCATTTCATTTATTGCATTTTACATACCACTTGTTAAGCAAGTTACCCAGCCAGTTTACAAAATAAAACATACATAATAGTCAAATACAAAAAAAAAAAAGTGGCAGATTTAAAATGTTCAGCATAAAGTTAATGATATACACTGGCTCAAAAAACCTCAAATGTATAACTACAAAACAAAAACAGAACGTTACAACTTGAGGTACTGCAAAATAGCAGATGTGTCCTTCTATTGCTTTTAATGTGTAATTAAAAAGACTTACCAGAGAGAGTGGTATCAGAAAGGTGTCAGTGTGTTCGCAGTCTCATTTATCTGAAGCAGTGAAGAAATACGGCGAAGAAATATAGTAGAAACACTGTTGAGAGATAAGCATAAATCGAAACACATAATGTTCTAATGACTAGTTGTGGCATGTTAGATGGTTAAATACGGGTGGTTTTAGGGATTTTAAGGGAGGCATATTTGCACTTTATAAAAATATAACATTAATTGACAAACCTGAAGAGAGTAGGTAAATGACGTGATTAATAAGTGGTGAAGTCAAGAGAGGGGCTGTAGCCCTGTAAGGGCAAGAGCTCATGAGACTGCGAACACACTGACACCTTTCTGATACCACTCTCTCTGGTAAGTCTTTTTAATTACACATTAAAAGCAATAGAAGGACACATCTGCTATTTTGCAGTACCTCAAGTTGTAACGTTCTGTTTTTGTTTTGCAGCATAAAGTTAAAACATCAAATCATTAATAATTTGCATAATATACAATGGTAAAATACAGACTGTACATTGCTGACTAGTTAGCAGTGGTGTAAGAGCTAACTCCATATTCTTAAAGGTTCATCTGCAAGCGTTGACCATCAAAAGCCTGTGAAAATAGCCAGGATTTTATCACTTTCCGAAATTTCAAATTAGATTCTGCTTTTATGTCCATTGGTAAAGCATTCCAAAGTAGTGATCCTTGATAAGAAAAAGTGCTTTCTCTTGTGGCTTCCACTCTAATGACGGGGGGAGATGATGGAGACCCTTTTGAGAAGACCGCAAAGTTCTTACAGGACAGTATAGGACCGAAAGTTTTGACAGATAAAGCGGGTAGCTAGAATGTAACGAGCGGAATGCCAACCAAAGAACTTTGAACTTACTCCGACACTAAATAGGAAGCCAACGAAGGGACCGAAGTATTGGAGTTACATGATCTGACTTCTTTAGGCCATAAATGATCATTGCAGCTGCAAACGTTTTAACTGATAATGTGGTAAGCCCATGAGAAGAGAACTACAGTAATCGAATCCTGAGATGACAAAAGCATGTACTAGCTGTATGAGATCACCAACACCTAAAAGAGGCATAAATCCGCAGCTCTGAATCAGCATAGTTAATGGAGACAGACAGATGTTAAAGAGAAGGGGGAGAGAAGGTAGAACCTCGTGGAACACCTACAGGGAGCGAGCTTGGAGTTGATTGATGCTGGCTCCATTCCACCAGGAAGGAGCAGTCCTGCAGGTAAGATTGGAACCAGGTTACCGGGACATCAGAAATCCCAGTTCCCTGCAGGAGGCTGAGCAGTAGTTCATGGCTGATAGTGTTACAAGCCACACTCATATCTAAAAGAATCAAAAGTGCGTCCTTACTATCATCAGCCTGCAAAACTGATTCCATATTATGTCCTTTACAGAACGCAAATTGTGAATGGATGAAGGGATATTTGTCTCTGATACAAAATCAGATTGATCAACCAACCCATCAGCACAGAACTTCTGGAGCCAGTGCTATCAGTTTGCCCCAAACCTAGCTTTGATCAGTCCCCTCTGCCTCTTATTCCTGCTTTTCTTTTTCTCTCTCCAAAATCATTTTCTTGTGCAGCATTTTAACATTTTTGGAAGTGAATGTACATTTCTTATGCTTATAGGCATACTTCATACTCTGAAGGTCCCAAGGCACTCCTGTCTACTCCTCTGAGGTCTCTCTTTAGCTATCCATACTGTATTCACATGCTGGGCATCCCAGGGTGCTGCTGTCTCCTCTCGCTGAGGAGTCTCTTCAGCTATTTGTGCTGTATTCATACTCTGCATTTCTCATGGCAGTGCTGTCTCCTCTCGAGGTCTTCTTCAGCTGTCCATGCTGTATTCATACTCTGGCTATCCAGGGTGCTGCTGTGCCCTCCTCCAAGATCTCTCTTCAGCTGTCTGTGCTGCATTCATACTGTGGCTCTCCCAGGGTGTTATCTCCTCCTCCAAAGTCTCTCTTCAGCTATCTGTGCTGTATTCATACTCTGGAGTGTCCTAGGACACTGCTGTCTGCTCCTGTAAGGTTTCTTTTCAGCTGTCTATGCTGTATTTGTACTGCATGTAGCCCAGGGCACTGTCTCTTCTCCTGAAGTCTCTCTTCAGATGTCCGTGCTGTATTCATATTCTGGCTGTCTCAGGGTTCTCCTAGCACAGGATATATACAACATGGCACGGTATTACATTGAATTTGTCAGAAGTGGGTGAGATATTGGATGGATTTTTATAAGCACTGAGGACTTTTTCCACTTTGGTAATTAAATCTACATGAATAAAAGTGTGTGTGGGGGGGAGGGAGACCTAGAAAATAACTGTAGAGAAAGAATCATCATCAAGACATCTCGGATTTCCAAAGTTACAAAATTCTGGGGGGTGATTGTGAAATAACAAGCACACTTTATGCTAATTTCCAGAGAAACAAGACAGGTGGTATCCCATTCAAAATTAGGGTAAAAACATGGGGGAAGAAAGGCCAAAATAGCACCGAACAAGGGTAACCCTGAGCCCCCACACTCTCAGCGCTAAACGTTGAGAACCCCGCACCCCCACACTTTCAGGGCTGAATGTCGGTAACCCTGAAGCCCCCACTCTCTCAGACGCATTCACCATTGGGTGTGACGGGGCTCGGGGTTACCTTCGTTCAGCACTGACAGTGTGGGTGCTCAGGGTGTATGGCTGAGAATCCAGATGGTATCTGGTATTAGTGATTCAGAAAACCCTATGTGGAAATCAGTATCACAATGGGTAATGCCTTCGTGTCTCAGCAGAGGGCACAGCAGTGATGTTTTAATGTAGGTATCGCTGTTCCAGGCACCCTGCCACTGCCGAGGTCTGTGCAGGAGCCTCCCTGATGCCCGAAGGAGACTTACTCCAGAATACTCTGGATCTGTGTTAGGAGGACAGCTGTCTCTGCATCTGGAAAGAAACGCAAAGAAATCACACAATTATCTGTTAGACTGCTCGCCTGGTACTAAACGTCTCTCACTCTCAACGGCTGGCTTAAGAACATAAGAAATGCCATGCCAGGTCAGACCAAGGTCTGTCAAACCCCGTATACTGTATCCGACAGTGGCCAGTCTGGGTGTCCCGGAAGAACCTCGATCACCTCTTTGTTTCTAAGTCCTAGATATAGGAGGTGACGATCCCCATCCCTGTCTGGCTAATAGTTGTTAATGGAGATGCCCAAACCATTTTTTAAACCTAGCTATGCTATTAACTTTGACTACGGTATATCCTACAGCAACAAATTCTATAGCTTAATTGTTCATTTATTACAAAAAAAAATAACTTCCTCAATTTTGTTTTAAATCTGCTATCAGTTAGTTTCATGGAGGGTCCCCTAGTCTTAGTATTCTGGATTAACCTGTTCCACTCTCTCATGATTTTATAACTATCATGTCCCCTCCCAGCCATCTCTTTCACAAGCTAGAAGACTAATCTGAGCAGCCTGACTAATACTACTTAACAGTTCTATCACGCTACTCAATGTACACAGCACTGTACAAAGAAAAATACACAAGAGTCCCTGCTCTATCCCCTTTATCATTTTTGTTGCCCTTCGCTGTACTTTTTCTAGTTCTGCTATGACTTTTGTGAGAGGGGGGCAACCAGAACTGCAAATAATACTCAAGGTGCAGTCATAGTAGGCTTGATACCAGAGGTAAAATGATATTCTCTATTCCTTTCCGAATAATTCCTAACATACTATTTAGCTTTTTCAGCCTGCCAGATACTGAGACAAATATTTCAACATATTGTCCACAATGACAAGATTCTTTTCCTGGTGGTCTGAGTCCTAAGTAAGAACCCAGCATTGTGTATGTGAAATTTGGAATATTTTTTACCTGTGCGCATCACTTTGCACTTGTCCACCTTAAATTTCAGCAGCCATTCAGTTGCCCAGTTTTGCAAGGTCCCTCTGCAGTATCTCACAATCCTCTGTTGTATTAACATCTTGGAATAATTTTGTGTCTTCTGCAAATTCTATCAATTCACCGGTTGTTCCCTTTTCCGGATCATTAATGGATTAGTTAAACACCCCTGGTCCCTGTATGAATCCGAGGAACCACACCCTATTCACCTCTCTCCAGCCAGAAAACTAGTCCAGCTGTGTTTCCTTTCTTTTAACAGTTATCAAGACTGCCTCCAATCTCTTGACTTAATTTCCTGAGGAGTCTCATGAGAGAGTTTATCAAATGCCTTCTGAAAATCCAAATACACTGCACTGTTTCTTAACACCTTCAAAGAATTCCAAACAGAACTTCCCTTTTCTAAATCCATTCCAGCTCTTCCCCATTAACATACGATAAGGGTGGAAAACCAAATCACCAAGTCAATAATGGATCAGCAGTGAAAGATTTGGTAAAGACTTTATTGTCCAAATAGTTATGAGTTTTCCAATAACAAGCATTTAGTAAGGACTGTAAAGAGCCAGGTATTCGGCTTTTCTAATCACAGACATGGTCCCCCGACACGGACCGTGTTTCGTAGACTGTGTCGGGAGGGACCAATCTATAAACAGAAACAACAACAGAGAAGGACAAGAAACAGGCAATAACAAATATAAATAGCTTAAACATTAAAAAAAAAAAAAAAAACTCCACCGCACAAGCCGCGCTCACAGGTTTACAAGAACAGTATTACAGGAGTGTATCTAGGGATTACAAATAAATACCAGAAAAGCGCATTTGACATGATCGATCATGAAGTACTGATACGTTTGACATGATTGCTCCAAGAAGCAATCATTTATGGTGTCTAGGAGCTTAACCTCCCTGACTTGCCCTGAGGAGACATTCCCCCTTTTGATACTGGGTAAATTGAAATCTCCCTTTATTACTGTGTTTCCATTCTTGGTAGCCTGTCTAACCTCTGTTAGCATTTCACAGTCTGTTTCACCATTCTGGTCAGGTGGACAACAGTAATCTCACACGTTTTGTTAGGAACATGGCTTGTGGGATGGCCCTCAAGCTGCTGTACTCACCCCTACGTTGCCAAGAGCAGTCTAGGATGCTGTTTTAACATGCTTCTGTGGCTAGGACACTGCCGAGCGTGACCTCAAATGCCGCTGTGCTGCTCCTGTCCCAGAACCTCCTTAGGCGCGCATGCATGCATGCATGCATATGTACACATTATATGGGCCCCTTTGGCAGGAAATGCTGAGCGGCATCCTCCAATGATGTCAGGCCAATTAGCCTATTTAAACAAGGACCTCGCAGCATTGTCTCACCTCAGCAATGGGTCTCCTGCCTTGCAGTACGTGTTCCTTGTGTGTCCCTGGTTCCTGTTCTCTTGCATTCCTGAATCCAGTCTTGCCTTCCAGCCTTGCCTTGTCCATCTCTCCTCGTCCAGCCCACCATCTCGCCTCATACTGTCCATCTTGTCCGTGTCTTCTGTGTTGGCCTGACTCTCCAGATCTTGACCTCTTGCTTGGACC
Source organism: Rhinatrema bivittatum (assembly GCF_901001135.1). Taxonomy (NCBI): domain Eukaryota; kingdom Metazoa; phylum Chordata; class Amphibia; order Gymnophiona; family Rhinatrematidae; genus Rhinatrema; species Rhinatrema bivittatum. The sequence goes on from NC_042620.1 coordinate 276,649,350, forward strand.
TGACCACAGTTGCCTGCCGCCTGGATCTGACCACTCTTGCTAGCCACCTACCCTGACCTTAGCCTGTTTCTGACCCCATTAGTCTGCTGCCTGCTCTGATCCCGGTGTGCCTTTGGACACTAGTTCTCTTCACTGGCCTATGGACCCACCTAAGTCCTGCCAGCCGCCAGAACTCAAGGGCTCAACTTGCGGGGGAGGCAGGTAGTATAGGTGAAGCTCCAGACTATCCTGCTACAAGGCATGTTTGCCAACTGCCGATGTAGGCTTCACGGGTTCATCCTTGAGGCTGCGTCAACTAAGACGCGGTACAAAGGGCTCACTTACCCGCTACACACTACTATACTCCTTGCAAGTTATCCAGCTAAATGCTGACTTTTGGATATTTTCCCCACGAATCTGGCTAAAGTTTAGCCGGATAACTCATCCAGCTCAAATTTAGCTGAATTACAAAGGGGTGATCTGGGGCAGAATTAAGTTAGCTGGCTAAGTTATCTGGTTACCTCACATATTCACATTTAGCTGGACAACTTATCTGACTAATTCTGGTCATGCCATAGAGTAATCCTAAAGTTAGCAAGACAAATTAATCCAGCTAACTTTAAGATAGTTTGAAATAGTCAGTGATGCAGCTGTTCTGCTGAATATCCAAGCAAAGTTCATTGGCTCGTTGGTCTAGAGGTATGATTCTCGCTTCGGGCCTTGCCTGGGAGGCAAGACGGAAAAGCACTAGGGTTCAGGAAGACAGAGGAAGAGATACTAAGGCCCAAAAGGAGAGAGGTAGAGGCAATAGAGCCAGCAGGGTTCAACTCCCAGACAAGCCCTTACAGTTGTATGTGTGAAGCTTATGAGGAAGGCTGATAGGAGTCAAGGTTAGGTTCTGGAGTGGAGTAGCAGCCTAGTGGTCAGAGCAATGGGCCCTGAACCAGGGAAGCCAGGGTTCAGTTCCCACTCAGGGATTACTAAAGGCAAATTACCTTTCCTTCTGGCAAAAATAAATGTGGTGAAAAACCTTTGCCAGGATCTTATGGCCTGGATTGGACCCTTGGTCTGACCCACTATGGCATGTTCTTAGCTGGATAAGTATATCCAGTAAACCTTGCAAGACAGCCAGTAATTGAATATTAGCCCCATTCATATTTGTCTGTTCTATATTTAAATCCACCTGGGCTACACCTCAGCTTTTAACACATGGCAGAAAGGACAATCCCCAAGCAGAGAAATTCCTCACTTTGCAGATCTGGCAGAGACATCCTTCACTCCACAGGGCTGGCATAGGGAGCTCTCCTGGTGTTAAGATACCCCTCAGCAGAAAGGGACAGTGCTATAGCTTGGGAGGCACAGAGAAAGGCACTTGTGCCAGGGAAGAGATAGGGAGAGGCACTAGATCACAGGAGGAGAGAGGATGAGTGCTAGAGCCTGAGAGACAAGAGGGACAGACACTAAGGCTCAGGAGGAAAAGGAGTGAGGCACCAGGTCCTGGGAGGAGAAAGGGATATTGCTAGGGCCTGGGAGCATGCTAAAGCAGAGCATCCTGAACTTTTAGCCAATGTGACCCCATGTTAGCACTTGCAAATTCACATGATCCCAGATGACCAAAACAACAATCACTTCGTTCTGCCTCTCCCTGTTCTCCAGCTTATTGCTTCTTTCAGTCTCTATCATCTGCAGCCAATCCTCTCTCAACCTCCATCCCCTCCAGAGACCCTCTTCACTAAACCTTCTCTCTTCCAGTGGCCCCCCTCATTCCCACAGCTGCTGTCACCTCTCCGACCTATCCCTTATTCTACCCTCCTCCAGCCCTTTTCGCATCCCGCAGCTGATCCTCTCTCACCCCCAAGCTCTCCCTATAATCCCCAACTGATCCTTTGTCAGCCCATCTACCTCACCCTATCCCCCATTCCCTCATCTCCATTCCCTCTCCCTCACTTCCCAGTCTCATTTCTTTCCCTCCACCTCTTCTTTCACATCCTACTAGCTGATCCCCTCTCACCCCTAGCTCCTCTCTTACATTCCCCCTCTTTCACCATTCACAGCCAATCTCTTTCCACCTGATCCAACACTCAAACTCCTTCTACATCTGATCCTTCCCTTCAAGCAGCCCCTACAAAAAAATCTCTTTGGCAGTGGTACCATTTTCCCTTTGGTCCTGGGTCAAAAGTGGATGACAACTGGTGGGAAGAAAAAATAGGCTGATAGCAGTCACATTTTTCTTTAGGATATGTTCAGTGGTGGGTGAGGGGAGAGAAGCAGTGCAATTTCCACTAGCTCACACATTCTGAGCCCTCCCCACCTGTCCCCTCATGGCAGATCTGCAAGAGGTAGCAGCATTGGTATTGAAAGTCAGTGTGAAGCCTCAGAACCAGTGCAAGCTCACAGGCCCTGCAATGGTCCCTTTTCTTCCTCATACAGGGCTTCCTGTTACCACAGAAACTGCATGACCTGTGAGTGCAAGCTGGCTCACAGTTCCACTACTAATGCTGCCGCTGGTGCCTGCAGAGTGTGCCATTTGAGGAACATGTGACCCCCAGCTGAAGGTTTGTGACCCCTTTTTGGGGTCCTGACCCACAGTTTGGAAAGCCCAGTTCTACAGCCTGGGAGGCAAGACGGAAAAGCACGAGGGTTCAGGAAGACAGAGGAAGAGATACTAAGGCCCAAAAGGAGAGAGGTAGAGGCAATAGAGCCAGCAGGCTACAGGGAATTCACTAGAGCCTAGGAGGTAAGAGCTAAAGGCACTAGGTTCCAGGAAGAGAGAGAGTGAGTGATGGGTTCTGGGAGGAGAGAGGGAGAGCAACAGGATCTGGGAGGTGAAAGAAACAGGGAATAGGAGCTGGGAGGAAAGAGAGAAAGGCAATAGGGCCTTGGAGGAGAGAGAGAGAGAGAGAGAGAGGTGGAGATTATAACAGCTTCATCTTAGCTTACCTGAAATGTCTCTTTTCCTGGTACATTTTCTGCAATGAAAACATTAAGTGGAATCAGCACATCTGATCAGATTGTCTACATATAGGAGTTATTCACTGTCCCTATATAGAATTCACTGTCTATATATAGGATTTATTTATTACTGTATATAGGAGTTATTCACCGTGTCTACACAGGATTTATTTTATTGTCTGTACATAGGAGTTAATCACTATCTCTAAATCGGAGTTATGCATTGTCCATATATAGGAGTCATTTTCTGTCAATTTATAAGAGATATCTCGTAGTATAATAAATGATGGCAGATAAAGACCAAATGTTCATCCAGTCTGTCCAGCCAGTTGCTTATGGTGCAGGTTACTCCCACGCCTTCTGTTTTGGGTATGAACTGCCACTCCATGCAAGTTGCCTCTATGAAGACATTTTACACCTAAAGTTAACATAGGTTATACTATTTTTCATTTCCATCCTCTAGCCTGTAGAGATCCACAGTATTTATCCTAGGCCATTTTGAAATCCATTACCATTCTCATCTTCACCACATTCCATGTATCCACCACCCTCTCTGTGAAGAAATATTTCCTGATGTTGGTTCTGAGTCATCCCCCTTGAAGTTTCATATCATGACCCCTAGTTCTGCAGTTTCATTTCCAGTGTAAAAGAATTGATGTTTATGGATCTTTAAAACCTTTCAGATATCTGAAGGTCTGTATCACATCTCCCTTGCACCTCCTCTCTTCCAGGGTATACATATTTAAGTCCTTCAGTCTCATCTCATATGGCTTTTGATGCAGTCCCCACATCATTTTGGTCAACTTTCTCTGGACTGCTTCCATCCTGTCCTTATCCTTTTTGAGATATGGTCTCCAGAACTGGACACAGTACTCCAGGTGAGGCCTCACCTCCTTCTTCCTGCTGGTTATTCCTCTTTCTATACATCCCAGTATCTTTCTGGTATGACCACCTTGTTGCAGTTCTTCACTGCCTTCATATCATCAGACATAATCATAAGAACATAAGAACATAAGAAAATGCCATACTGGGTCAGACCAAGGGTCCATCAAGCCCAGCATTCTGTTTCCAACAGTGGCCAATCCAGGCCATAAGAACCTGGCAAGTACCCAAAAACTAAGTCTATTCCATGTAACCATTGCTAATGGCAGTGGCTATTCTCTAAGTGAACTTAATAGCAGGTAATGGACTTCTCCTCCAAGAACTTATCCAATCCTTTTTTAAACACAGCTATACTAACTGCACGAACCACATTCTCTGGCAACAAATTCCAGAGTTTAATTGTGCGTTGAGTAAAAAAGAACTTTCTCCGATTAGTTTTAAATGTGCCCCATGCTAACTTCATGGAGTGCCCCCTAGTCTTTCTACTATCCGAAAGAGTAAATAACCGATTCACATCTACCCGTTCTAGACCTCTCATGATTTTAAACACTTCTATCATATCCCCCCTCAGTCGTCTCTTCTCCAAGCTGAAAAGTCCTAACCTCTTTAGTCTTTCCTCATAGGGGAGTTGTTCCATTCCCCTTATCATTTTGGTAGCCCTTCTCTGTACCTTCTCCATCGCAATTATATCTTTTTTGAGATGCGGCGACCAGAATTGTACACAGTATTCAAGGTGCGGTCTCACCATGGAGCGATACAGAGGCATTATGACATTTTCCGTTTTATTCATCATTCCTTTTCTAATAATTCCCAACATTCTGTTTGCTTTTTTGACTGCCGCAGCACACTGAACCGACGTTTTCAATGTGTTATCCACTATGACACCTAGATCTCTTTCTTGGGTTGTAGCACCTAATATGGAACCCAACATCGTGTAATTATAGCATGGGTTATTTTTCCTTATATGCATCACCTTGCACTTATCCACATTAAATTTCATCTGCCATTTGGATGCCCAATTTTCCAGTCTCACAAGGTCTTCCTGCAATTTATCACAATCTGCTTGTGATTTAACTACTCTGAACAATTTTGTGTCATCTGCAAATTTGATTATCTCACTCGTCGTATTTCTTTCCAGATCATTTATAAATATATTGAACAGTAAGGGTCCCAATACAGATCCCTGAGGCACTCCACTGTCCACTCCCTTCCACTGAGAAAATTGCCCATTTAATCCTACTCTCTGTTTCCTGTCTTTTAGCCAGTTTGCAATCCACGAAAGGACATCACCACCTATCCCATGACTTTTTACTTTTCCTAGAAGCCTCTCATGAGGAACTTTGTCAAACGCCTTCTGAAAATCCAAGTATACTATATCTACCGGTTCACCTTTATCCACATGTTTATTAAGTCCTTCAAAAAAGTGAAGCAGATTTGTGAAGCAAGACTTGCCCTGGGTAAAGCCATGCTGACTTTGTTCCATTAAACCATGTCTTTCTATATGTTCTGTGATTTTGATGTTTAGAACACTTTCCACTATTTTTCCTGGCACTGAAGTCAGGCTAACCGGTCTGTAGTTTCCCAGATCGCCCCTGGAGCCCTTTTTAAATATTGGGGTTACATTTGCTATCCTCCAGTCTTCAGGTACAATGGATGATTTTAATGATAAGTTACAAATTTTTACTAATAGGTCTGAAATTTCATTTTTTAGTTCCTTCAGAACTCTGGGGTGTATACCATCCGGTCCAGGTGATTTACTACTCTTCAGTTTGTCAATCAGGCCTACCACATCTTCTAGGTTCACCGTGATTTGATTCAGTCCATCTGAATCATTACCCATGAAAACCTTTTCCATTATGGGTACCTCCCCAATATCCTCTTCAGTAAACACCGATGCAAAGAAATCATTTAATCTTTCCGCAATGGCCTTATCTTCTCTAAGTGCCCCTTTAACCCCTCGATCATCTAACGGTCCAACTGACTCCCTCACAGGCTTTCTGCTTCGGATATATTTAAAAAAGTTTTTACTGTGAGTTTTTGCCTCTACAGCCAACTTCTTTTCAAATTCTCTCTTAGCCTGTCTTATCAATGTCTTACATTTAACTTGCCAATGTTTATGCTTTATCCTATTTTCTTCTGTTGGATCCTTCTTCCAATTTTTGAATGAAGATCTTTTGGCTAAAATAGCTTCTTTCACCTCCCCTTTTAACCATGCCGGTAATCATTTTGCCTTCTTTCCACCTTTCTTAATGTGTGGAATACATCTGGACTGTGCTTCTAGAATGGTATTTTTTAACAATGACCACGCCTCTTGGACATTTTTTACTTTTGTAGCCGCTCCTTTCAGTTTTTTTCTAACAATTTTTCTCATTTTATCAAAGTTTCCCTTTTGAAAGTTTAGCACGAGAGCCTTGGATTTGCACACTGTTCCTTTTCCAGTCATTAAATCAAATTTGATCATATTATGATCACTATTACCAAGCGGCCCCACCACCGTTACCTCTCTCACCAAGTCCTGTGCTCCACTGAGAATTAGATCTAAAATTGCTCCCTCTCTCGTCGGTTCCTGAACCAATTGCTCCATAAAGCTATCATTTATTCCATCCAGGAACGTTATCTCTCTAGCGTGACCCGATGATACATTTACCCAGTCTATATTGGGGTAATTGAAGTCTCCCATTATTACTGCACTACCAATTTGGTTAGCTTCCCTAATTTCTCTTAGCATTTCACTGTCCATCTCACCATCTTGACCAGGTGGATGGTAGTATACCCCTATCACTGTAGTCTTCCCTGATACACAAGGGATTTCTACCCATAAAGATTCAATTTTGTATTTAGTCTCATGCAGGATGTTTATCCTGTTGGACTCTATGCCATCCCGGACATAAAGCGCCACACCTCCTCCCGACTGCTCCTCTCTGTCATTGCGATATAATTTGTACCCCGGTATAGCACTGTCCCATTGGTTATCCTCTTTCCACCATGTCTCTGAGATGCCAATTAAGTCTATGTCATCATTTACTGCTATACATTCTAATTCTCCCATCTTACTTCGACCTAAGGTCCCTCTTCTGGTCCATGCACATTAGTCTTTCCCCCCCCCCCCCCCCATCACATACAGCTCTTTTGAATTACTGCACCCTAGGTGTATGACTCTACACTTCTTGGTATTGAAACCCAACTGTCAAACCTTCAACCACTCTTCAAGTTTCTTTAAATCACTTTTCATTTTCTTTACTCCTTCGGGGGGTGTCCATTCTGTTGCAGGTCTCAGTATCTGCAAAAATACAATTTTTTTCTTCTATCCCCTTTTCAATGTCACCAGATATTGAACAGAATCAGTCCTAAAACTGATTCTTGTGGCACTCCACTTAACACTTCTCTCTACAGAGTAGATTCCATTTACCATTACACACTGTCTCCAGTCAGTTAACCAATTTGCAATCTATTCCACCATCTTGGCACCCACTCCCGGGGGGGGGGGGGGAATGCAAGAGACAGAGAGTGTCTGTATGAAGGGGTGTATGAGAGAGAGAGAGAGAGAGAGACAGAGCCTCTTGTGTGAGACCTTATCAAAAGCTTTGCTGAAATCCAGGTTAATCACATTGAGAGCTCTTCCTTAATCCAATTCTCTAGTCACCCAATCAAAAAAATCTATCACATTTGTCTGACAGGACCTTTCACTGGTGAAATCAAGTTGCCTTGGTTCCAGCAAGCAGGGTTCTCCATCCACTAGGTGAACTAGGCGGTCGCCTAGGGTGCCAAACAGTAGGACATGGCAAAGAGCAGCCATATGGGGCTGGGAGAGCAGAGTCCTTGTTGCGACTGTCGCTGCCTGACAGTCGCAACAAGGACGCATTGGCGACTCCCTCTGGGGTTGATGAAAGGCTGGCTGCCGCGGCGTCTTTCGGCCGTCCTCGTCTGGCGTCCCCGGACCGGCCCGATGCTACAATCCACCATGTTGACCTCAAGTACCAGAAGTGGCGCGAACCTCAGGGGCGTCCCCCTGAGATGACGTCATCCACTTCAGATATTTAAAGGTCTCTGAACTGCTAACAACTCGAGTTAGCAAGGATAAGGATTCGTTCTATCTATGCTACTCTGCCTCCTCGGACTAACCAGGGGTACCCGCTCCTCGGGGGCCTCGTTCTCACTTAATTTGTAGGTTGCAGTCTGGAACCGGTATTCGCTCCTTGAGGGCCCTCGTTCCTGGACTTCTTCGGAATTCACTTCTGCCTGGAAGTCATCGCTGCCTACTACATCTGTGAGTTACCATCGCTCTCTCAGAGCTTTCCCTGGAATCAGGTACTTGCTCCTCGAGCGCCTACTTCATTCCAGCTCCTGGGCTTCTATGAGACATTGTGTGAGTGTTAGCATCAGGTTCTGTCCATGAACTCTGCATACCCTGCCTACTCACTATATTTCAGTTTCTCTACAGCTCAGCCTCCAGGGATCGCTGTTCCAGTATCTGAGGGACTACAGCCCAGCTGAGCATTCCAGCTCACTACTGCCACCTCTGGTGGTTCAGTATACTGTTTAATAAAAGAACTAGTGTGTGTCTGTCTCCTAACTCTGAGCCAGACCAATGGTCCCTCTCGGGATCTTTCCCCGGGGGCGTGGTCATCTGCCACCGGCCCAAGGATCCACCCACAACTCTCCTAAATAATAACAGTCCTTCCCACTCACAGCCGAGAGAAGCAGACTTGGCGGGCTGTGAACAGAGACCATCCTGTTTGTGGCCGAGAGAAGGCTTGGCAACTGCAAGTAGCACCCATCCTGCTCACGGCCGAGAGAAGCAGGCTCAGTGGGCCTCTTGTTTGTATGAGATAGAGAGAGGGTCTTTGTGAGAAAGTGAAAATGTGTGTGTGTGTGTGTGTGTGTGTGAGAGTGAGAAAGGGATCCTGTGTAAGGGTATGTGTACCAGAGAGAGAAGGACCCTGTGTGAAGGGGGATGCAAGAGACAGAGAGTATCTGTATGAGGGGATGTATGAGAGAGAGACAAAGGGAAGGTGTGTGTGTGTGTGTGTGTGTGTGTGTGTAAGAGAGTATGTGAGAGAGAGAGAGAGAGAGGGAGCTTTGATGAAGGAATGCGTATGTGAGTGTGAGAGAGAAAGAGAAAGAGGGAGCTTGGATGAGGTGTGTGTGTGGGTGAGAGGGATTGTATGTGTATGAGAGAGTGATGGTATTAGTGAGAGGGAGGGAGCCTATGTAAGAGTATTTGTGTGAATGAAAAAAGGAACCTAAGTGTGTGTATGTGTGTGAAAGAAGGGGCCTGTCTGAGTGAATAAGGGCATGTGTATATGAAGGAGAACGGGTGTGAGAGCAAGAGAGCATGTGTGTGTAAGTATCTAGTAGAGTGTACATGTGTGGGAGAGCCTGTGTGCATTTGTGTGTGAGAAAGAACAAACGTGTATAATTATATGTTTGTATATGAGCGAAAGGAGAAAGTTTGTGCACAAAATTCCCCGCTCCCCAGCCCATCAGCTAATCCATGACAATCTCAGGGCATCTGGAAATCAAAAGTTCCCAGGTAGTTTTATTAGTTTTAATCATTGGATGTTAATATTTGATGTGTGTGTGCTGTTTTTCAATGTTTGTTTTGGAGCTGGAACTTTTTTTTTTTTTTTAGTTTTTAATTATTGGATGACACTTTTTGTCTGCTATTTTGAAATATTCCTTTTACTAGTATGGTTTTACTATTATTGATGTTTTATATTTCTTCATTTTATTGTTGCATACGTTTTTCTTGTGTGTTTGGGCCGGGGCTTGGTCTTGGGGGTGGGAGTGGGGCACAAGGCAGAAGGTTCACCTAAGGCACCTAATACCCTTGCACCGGCCCTGCCAGCAACCCACCAGATTGCAGCTAGTTTTCTATCCTTTTCTTTAGCAAAGTCTCCATTAAATTTCCCCCACCAAGGTTAGGCTAACCAGCCTGTAGTTTCCAGTTTCCTCTCTGCTGCCATCTTTGTGAAGTGGGACCAAAACCGCTTTTCTCCAGTTTTGCAGCACCACTGCCGTTTCCATTGATCTTTTGAACAGGTCTTTCAGCAGACCTGCCAGCACATCTCTGAGTTCCCTCAGTATCCTGGGATGAACCTCATCCGGCTCCTAGCTCTTCCCATATATTCTGTTCTGTACATAAGAATTGCCATACTGGGTCAGACAGAGGGTCTATCAAGCCCAATGTCCTGTTTCTAACAGTGGCCAATCCAGGCCACAAGTACCTTGTAGGATCCCAAACAATAGATAGATCCCAAGCTGCTAATACCCAGGGATAAGTAGTGGCTTTTCCTAATTCTATCTGGTTAATAACAGTTTATAGACTTCTCCGAGAACTTGTCCAAACCATTTTTAAACCCAGCTAAGCTGCCTTTACCACATCCTCCAGCAATTAATTTTAGAGCTTAATTGTGCCTTGAGTGAAAAAGAATTTTCTCTGATTTGTTTTAAATGTGCTAATTACTAATTTAATAGTGTTCCCTAGTTTTTGTATTATTTGAAAGAATAAATATCCGATTCATATTTAACTGTTTTAGTCCAGTCATGATCTTATAGATCTCAGCGGTCTGTTCTCCAGGCTGAGCAGCCCAAATCTCTTTAGCCTTTCCTCACAGGGGAGCCGTTCCATCCAATTTATCATTTTGGTCGCCCTTCTCTATACCTTTTCCACTGCAACTATCTTTTTTGAGATGCGGTGATCAGAACTGCACACAATATTAAGGTGCAGCCTCACCGTGGCGTGATACAGAGGCATTATGACATTTGCGATTTTATTCTCCATTCCTTTCCTAATAATTCCTAACGCTGTTTGCTTTTTTGACTGCTACCACAAACTGAGACCGAGGATTTCAAAGTACTGTCCACTATGATGCTCAGATCCTTTTCCTGGATAATAATTCCTAATATGGAACCTAACCTCATGTAACTACAGTGTTTGTTACTTTCCCTATGTGCATCACTTTACACTTGTCTACATTAAATTTCATCCAGCAGTCTTTCAATCTTGCTAGGTCTTCCTACAAATTTTCATAATCCATTTGTGATTTAACAACTCGGAAAGATTTTATGTCAACTGCAAATTTGATCACTTCACTTGTTCCCTTTTCGACATCATTTATAAATATATTAAAAAGCACCAGTTCCAGTACAAATCACTGAGGTGCTCCACTGTTTGCCTTTCTCCTCTGAGAAAAATGACCATTTAGTCCTACTCTCTTTTAACCAGTTTGCAATCCAAAAAAGGACATTGCCTCCTATTCTATAACTTTTTAATTTTCTCAGGAGTCTCATGCAGCACTTTGTCAAATGCCTTCTGAAAAACCATACACTACTTCCACCAGTACACCATTATCCAGCTTCACCATTTCAGTACTTCTGAATCACCACCACTGAATACAGTTTCTGGCATGGATATCTCCCCAACAAACAGAGCCCTGAATAAATCCTGATTATCAAAGTCAAGGAAAAAAAGGAACCACCTTTGTTTTTTTCGTTTGATGGATATCTCCCCAACATCCTCTTCAATAAATTCCGAAGCAAGAAATTCATTTAGTCTTTCCGTGATGGCCTTATCTTTTCTAAGTGCCCCTTTAATCCCTTGATCATCTAATGGTTCAACTGACTCCCTCACATCATTCCTGCTTCAGATTTATTTTATAAAGTTTTTATTATGAGTTCTTGCATCTACGTCCAGCTTCTTTTCAAATTCTCTTTTAGCCCGCGTTATCAATCTTTTACAATTAATGTGCCAATGCTTATTTTTTTTCTATTTTCTTCAAATGGATTCTTTTTTCAATTTTTGAAAGAAGTTCTTTTGACTAAAATAGCCTTTTTCACCTCACCTTTGAACCATTTTGACAGTGATTTGGCCTTCCTTTCACTTTTTTTTAATGTGTGGAATACATCTGCACTGGGCTTCCAAATGGTATTTTTAAACAATGACCATGCCTGATGTAAACTCTTAACTTTTGTAGCTGCATCTTTCTGTTTTGTTTCTAACTGCCTCATTGCCATCCATGCTCTTTTCAACTAGCATCAGTACTCTTCGAGGGTCTTATTTATTTAACTGAACTGAGTATTTATTTAAAATTTCTGGTTTTTCCTCATCTTTCTACACACATAGATCTGAAAAATGTTTTGTCATCTTGCTTGACCTTTTTATTGAGCCTTTCATCTGCTTGACCTATTGTTTTCCTGATTTTATTCCTTGTTTCCTTGAGTTACACCATATATTCTTCCCTATGTTCCCTATGTTCTGGTTTTAGGGAAGCTTTGTACTTCTTGAACGCTGTTCGTTTTGCCTTTATTTTTTTTAATTACCTCCTTTGAGAATCAGATCATTTTTTTTCCACTTACTTTTGCTTACTTTTTTTAAATAAAGTTTTGTTGCCTTTATTAGAGTCCCTTTTAATTTGGCCCATTGTTATTCTACCTTACCCATCTTCTCTCAGTCTTCTAGTTCTTCCTCAAGGTAGTCCCCTTTTTACCAAAGTCCATATTTTTGAAATCCAAAATTTCTTCATGTGATTTCTCTCCATCCCAGCTGCTATATTGAACCAATCATTCTGATGATCACTAGTGCTCAGGTGAGCACCTGCTCGGATAGAGACATATCCCCATTTGTGAGTACCATGTCAAGTATCATTTTCTCCCTCATGGTTTCCATCACAATTTGTCGGAGTAGACTCCTTGAAGGGCATCCACTCTCTTTTTCTACTTCTTGCAGACTCTGTAGTACAGGAACTCCAATCCACATCTAGCAGATTGAAATTGCCAACAGCAATACTTCTTCTTTCATTCTCACTTTTGACCAGATCTCTATCCAGTTCTTGTGTTTGAGTTGGGGGCCTGTAGACCATTCCAGCGTAAATGGAAGCACCATCTTCTTTTTTTTTTTTTTTAAGACAGCCCATAACACTTCTTCCCTGCCCCATTCCCCTTGATTTCAGTTGCTTGAATATTGTTTTTGACATAAAGAGCTACTTCTCTCCCTTTTCTGTCCAGGTTCACAGAGTTAGGGTGAAGTTGGAACTTGTATACATACTTTTTGATTTTAAATAATATGCATGTAATAAGTTATGCCCTCCAAAAAGGTGGTGTAACTTTGAGCAAATTAATCTGTACAGGACTGGGTCAATTATCTTAGCATTTTCAAAGTGAATTTATGTGCATAAGTTAGCTTTAAAAATGTTTGCTCGAATCTGTATGTACAAATTATAGGCAGAATTTAGCCCTATCCACAGAGTCATAAAATTACCCTTTCTACCTTATAAAATAAGTTTTCCATTCTGTATGGGAGGACAGATTTCTAAAACCATTTATGTAAGTAAATAGCAATTTAGTCACGTAAACTGGCTGTCTGGAAACTTCCCTCTCTCCATGTGTCTAAAGTCTAACAATGTGCATGCTTTTAACCACATTTACAATAGCCAGAAAAATCATATGCATAGACTGTATTTTCAGTCTTATAGTACATGCATTATTTTTCATAGAAAATTCACCTGCGGAGAACGCATTTGCAAACCTTCGTGGATACTTTGTACCTGCATACATGCACAATCTCTCTTTGAAAATTGGTAAAAAGACTGCAGGTGAAAAGAAGCTGTGGAACATGCTCAACATCATCAGAGTGAGAGTTTCAATCGTGTGTCCTGATGTCACATTCATCTGTGCAACATGAAACCATCTTTACTTTTCTTCAAGAATGCTTAAAAAATTATATTGGGTCACTTGAGGCTTGGTGCCCTAATGCCTGTAAAATCTATCAACCCAACATCAAGGACTGCTTTAGATCTTTAGATCTTGATGCCATGTCAACTCATGTCAAATCCAGCCAACTTTCGGCCAATAGCCAACCTCTCTTTTATAGCTAAAATCCTTGAAAGATTAGTCAACCATCAACTCTGCGAATTCTTAGATGATAACAACATTCTCGCCACAGGACAATTTGGCTTCCGTAAATCCCGAAGCACTGAATCCCTTCTCATTTCGCTAACCGACAACATTCTTTTCAACCTAGAGAAAAAACAACCTTGCCTTTTGATCCTCCTTGATCTATCAAAGGCATTTGATACTGTAAACCACAAGATCCTCTTAGACCGACTAGCAGAGATTGGAATCAAAAACACCGCATTCAATTGGTTTAAATCCTTCTTACAAGACAGGTCCTATAAAGTTAAGATCAACAACTATGAATCTCAACCAATCATTTCGGACCTTGGCATCCCTCAAGGATCCTCATGGTCTCCGACCTTATTTAACATTTATTTGCTCCCTCTCTGTAACCTACTTTCTAAGCTAAACCTAATCCATTACCTTTACGCCGACGATGTCCAAATTCTCATCCCCATCACCAAATCCTTGCAAGAAACTCTTCACTTTTGGAATTGTTAATAATTTCTGGACTCAAAGCCAGGGCAACAAGAACACTTCAAATCAGTAAGAGGTTTGAGACAAATTCAAATACATTGTATTAGAACTATTATGTAGCGGCCAATGAGCTTCATGTAACATCAGATTTAAGACATTCAAAGCACAACACAAAGTTCCTGCTGGATGAATCCAACCTAAATTTTTAATGACTATACAACCAGCCGCTTACCATTTTGCTCTCTCATCACTAGTTGCTGACTCCTGTAATTGCTGGACTGTTCTTAAACCTGTATCTTTTTGTGCTCTTGTCTGCACTAATTCCTTCACTGCTGGCTGACAAGCTGTCTGTGCAACCTCTTGTGCTGCATAATCTGCCAATTCATTTCCTCTATAAATCCACGTATCAACAGCATGGTGAGCTTTCACCCAACAAATAGCTGTTAATAATCCTTTCTCTCCCCTTTCCTGTAAACGTGATAAAATTAATTCCCATAACTGCACATGTGAAAGAGGTTCTCCAGAAGCTGAAATAAATCCTCTCCTATTCCATTTTCTCAAATGTTCATTAACAGATGAAAATATATAATGCGAATCAGTAAAGATAGTCACCGGCTCTTCTGCACAATATAATAATACCCATGAAACGGCACTGATTTGAAGTGTTCTTGTTGCCCTGGCTTTGAGTCCAGAAATTATTGACAGAATTCATGCTTCCTCTCCATTTCAAATCTCCTTGCTGATCTCTGCCTAATTCTCAATACCAACAAAACTGAATTCCTCCTAATCACCCAAGAAGGAAACTACCAACTCGCTAACACTCATCCTTTGGCATCACTTACTCTATCTACCCAGGTCAGAAACCTAGGAGTCACTATGGATAACCATCTGAATTTCAAAGGCTTTATCAGTAATACAGTAAAAGAATGCTTCTTCAAACTCCAGGTTTTAAAAAGAATCAGACCTTTATTACACTCCCAGGATTTCAGATCTGTCTTGCAAGCAATCATATTCTCCAAAATTGATTACTGCAACTCTCTGTTACTTGGGCTCCCAGCTATCTCCCTAAAACCCCTGCAAATGCTCCAAAATGCCACTGCCAGGATCTTAACTAAAGCAAAAAAAAGGGACCACATAACTCCAATCTTGAAGAATCTTCACTGGCTCCCTATAAAATATAGGATCCTCTACAAAACCATCTCATCCATCCATAAATCCATTTACAAAGTCTCACACCTCGACCTCAAGATCCCATTCCAGCTACATTCGTCTTCTCGTCCATTGAGATCAGCGCAGAAAGGCTCTCTAAAAACCCCTCCACTCAAAATCTCGTCTAACAAAAGAGCCCTATCTACAGCGGGCCCTGTCCACTGGAACTCTCTACCATCAGATCTTAGACTTGAACAATGCCCCATCACTTTCAAAAAAAGACTTAAAACTTGGCTTTTCACTCAAGCATACGCCTGAGCTGATCTTCTCAATTCCCCCTTTTCCGGGTCAATTTCATTTCATACCACATGATTCAATAATACAATAGCCAGCAGCTGTGGTGTTGTTTAATATTCAACAATACTATCTTACTATGCCTGTGGTGTTGTTCAAGGTTCAATAATACTATAGCCAATGGCTTATCCATCTAGACAAGTTACAAATACTAGATACTCGATTGATTCATTCTAAATGCCTGCCTATAAAAAGATTGTTGTTATGTATTTGTTGTATTATTATGCCTTATTTGTTGTATTATTATGCCTTTATTTTAATTCAATTTTTTCCAAGTTCAATCTCCTGTTCTATGTAAGACTCATATGTTTAGTCATCCTAATGTTATATGTAAACCAAAGTGATTGGTAACATTGTTACCAGAACCTCGGTATATAAAAAAAATGTTAAATAAATAAATAAATAAATGTTGCTGGCAAAAGAAATTTATGATATCAGCTCTCACATCATAATATACACACAGTTTTTCTGGGGTGAAAATTCTGTATGCTGTTCCCCCTTCTGTACTGAATACTCTCTGGACCTGGTGCTTATTAACCATTTCCTGTAAAGATTCGGTACCCTGGCTTGGGTGCACAGCCCCCTTCCAACTCTTTACCCTGAAAAACAGAACCTACCGCTGCAGAATGAAGGCCCAGAGGATGAGTACGAAGGAGACACAGTCTGTGACGATCCAGATCATCTGGTATGTGTCGGGGGGCTGCAAGGAGCGAACAGAAAAGCTTGGGTTAGGGAGAGAATCTGCCCCAGCCCCTCCCAGCATGGAACAATGTCTATGGCATTGTATAGAGAGAATGAGGAGGTTTCTGGGGGAATGTGCAGGTGAACAGCAGAAGGCCCCCCCCCCCGACCCCAATGCTGAGCTCTCTGCCATGCTACACCCTGTTTTATCCAGTCAAACTGCAGGTGCCATTACCGGGATGATGTCACCATGCTGTCAGACACTGTTCTTTTTCATCTCATGATCTCCCTGAACCAATCAGAAGTTCCATTATCCATGCAAGGTTTTCTATATCTATAGAGGAGCAGTATAAATTGCTTGCATAGAGACTTTGGGGTGCTATTCAAATGAAATGTGCTGTCTCACTGCAAATGAACGTTTGGGCCAGATATTCAAAGAGCTACTGAGCAGTGAAATCACTTTACTTCATTTTAACCAGTTAACCTGGACCAGATATTTGGCTGCAACTAACCTGCTATCTGCTTAAATCAAAACACATAAATATGTGGTTAGATTTAGGACAGACGCACTCAGGGAGGCAAACACAGGGACCGATGCAATACAGTGCGCTCAGCCGAGCGCACTGTGGGGCTGATGCAATACAGTGAGCTCAGCTGAGCGCACTGTTTAACCCGCTGTCGGACGCGGGTTAAATAGGCGCTAATCCACCCCTTAATGCAAAAGGGGGATTAGCGCCTATTTAACGCGCGTCTGACGCGGAGTGAATGAGTTAGCGCTCATCACATGCAAATGCATATGAATGAGAGTGCATCTGGAGCAGGCGTTAACAGCTGAGCACAGGTAAAAGAAGTACAGAAAAGCAGAAAAAAAAGAAAATTAGGTTCTTACCTTTTGCTAATTTTCGTTCCTGTAGTACCGAGGATCAGTCCAGACTCCTGGGTTTTGCCCCCCCTCTAGCAGATGGAGACAGAAGTTTATAAACAAAAAACTCCGCCTACATATAGGCTGGTGCCACCTACAGTCTGGCAGTATTACTGAATGTCAAAGTAGCAGGATAACCCGCAACAAATAACCCAAAGAACACTGAAGATTACCTCCAAACTAAGCCAAACTGAAGCTTAACTCCACCCAACTGGGTACCGAACTCGAGGCAACCAACAAACAAAAAACATATTCCAGAAACAGCACACACAGCCCACACATCCTCTTCCGGCATACAACCGCAACCGCAATACTGGGTGGGACTCTGGACTGATCCTCGGTACTACAGGAACGAAAATTAGCAAAAGGTAAGAACCTAATTTTCTTTTCCCTGTACGTACCAGGATCAGTCCAGACTCCTGGGATGTACCAGAGCTTACCTTACTGAGGGTGGGAGCCGGAGAGGCCTGCTCTAAGCACCCCTTCTCCAAACCCCGACGACCCTGGCGCCTTCACATCCAAACGATAGTGCCGGGCAAAAGTATGGACTGACTTCCAAGTGGCCGCCCTACAGATCTCCTCCGTAGGGATATGTTGGCATTCCGCCCAGGATGCAGCCTGGGCGCGAGTAGAGTGGGCTTTCAGCCCCACCGGTAATGGTCTCCCCGCCAACAAATATGCAGAGCGAATGGTTTCCTTCAACCAACGAGCAATTGTAGTCTTGGAGGCCGCTTTACCTCGCCTGGGACCACCATAGAGGACGAACAGATGATCGGAGACTCTGAACACATTAGTGATCTCCAAATAGTGCAACAAGGCGCGCCAAACATCCAGCTTCCGCAGGTCCCTAGCCAAGGGATCCGAAGACTGCACCTGACCAAATGATGGCAACTCCACCGTCTGATTGACGTGAAAGGACGAGACCACCTTTGGTAAAAAAGACGGCACAGTACGCAAGGAGACTCCTGCTTTTCTGTACTTCTTTTTTAAAATTTAAAAAAAAAAAGATAACTTGGCAGACCGCCGAGTTATGAAGACCGACGCCGGTAAACTCGGTGTCGGTTTTCATAACCTGCCTGTCTGCCAGTAATGAAAACGGCCGCCGAGTTTAACCGGCAGCCGCGGCAGGTCGCGTTAGCAAGGAGGCGCTAAGGTCGCGCAAGCAACCCTAGCGCCTCCTTCCTAGTGCGACCCCCTAATTTACATATTGCATGGCACCCCCCTTGCGGGCGCCATGCCTGTGCTAAGAAAGCGGGCGCTGAAAAGTCAGCGCCCGCTTTCCACGAAAATTATTGCATCGGCCCCCCTAGCCGGTTAGTGCTAAATATCACACTAGGCAGCTAAAACTGGAAACCCTGCCCTGGCATGCCCCAGTCTGTCACCTTTTCAGTCTGGCTTAATCTGTGCAGACCGCTGGGGAGATTTTTAACCGGTGCAGCTAAAAGCCCATTTTAACAGCATAAATCTTTTGGACGCTGATCCCTGATCCCAGACGGCGGGCTGCTTCTTACTATGAGCCAGCTGGGCTGCTTCAAATGCTGGAGAACGTGGCAGGCGTTGGTGGTGACGGAGCTGACACCTGCACACCAGAGCACGGAGAAGAGCCATGGCTTGTCCACCACATACAGATTCACCTGGCCGTCCTTTTGATAAGCCCTGCGGAGAGAGCAGAGAGAAGTGGTAGAGGAGGAGGAAAACACAAGATGCAACGGGGGAGAGGGTTGCAGGGCACAACAAAAGAGAAAGGAGGGGGGGACCCATGAGGGTGTAGAGGAGGAGAGGAAGACAACACAAGTGGTTGCAAGGAAGGAAAGGAAAGGGCAGGAGAGGGAGGACAGAGACATGAGATATCATAGAGAGGGAAGAGAGATAGAGGGGGGAAAAGAAGAGGAGAGAATGACAACTGGCGGTGAGGATGAAGATTGAAAAGATGAGTGCAAACTGGACAGAAGAGCAGAAGATTAGAAACTCTTACTAGATGCTTCACTCCCAATCTGTCTAAACTGGCCTTTGGGTTTGAGGGTGTCATAGAATTAGAGGGTAGAGATGTGAATCGTGTCCTCGATCGTCTTAACGATCGATTTCGGCTGGGAGGGGGAGGGAATCGTATTGTTGCCGTTTGGGTGTGTAAACTATCGTGAAAAATCGTTAAAATCGTGAGCCGGCACACTAAACCCCCCTAAAACCCACCCCGACCCTTTAAATTAAATCCCCCACCCTCCCGAACCCCCCCAAATGCTTTAAATTACCTGGGGATCCGGCGGTGGTCCAGAACGGCGGCGGTCCGGAACGGTCCCCTCAATAGAATCGTGTTGTCTTCAGCCGGCGCCATTTTTCAAAATGGCCGCCGCAAAATGGCGGCAGCCATAGACAAAAACGATTCGACGGAGGAGGTCGTTCCGGACCCCCGCTGGACTTTTGGCAAGTCTTGTGGGGGTCAGGAGGCCCCCCCAAGCTGGCCAAAAGTTTCCTGGGAGTCCAGCGGGGTTCCGGGAGCGATTTCTTGCCGCAAATCGTTTTCGTATGGAAAATGGCGCCGGCAGGAGATCGAGTGCAGGAGGTCGTTCAGCGGCGGTCCGGAACCCCCGCTGAACGACCTCCTGCAGTCGATCTCCTGCCGGCGCCATTTTCCGTACGAAAACGATTCGCGGCAAGAAATCGCTCCCGGAACCCGCTGGACTCCCAGGAAACTTTTGGCCAGCTTGGGGGGGCCTCCTGACCCCCACAAGACTTGCCAAAAGTCCAGCGGGGGTCCGGAACGACCTCCTCCGTCGAATCGTTTTTGTCTATGGCCGCCGCCATTTTGCGGCGGCCATTTTGAAAAATGGCGCCGGCTGAAGACAACACGATTCTATTGAGGGGGCCGTTCCGGACCGCCACCATTCTGGACCACCGCCGGATCCCCAGGTAATTTAAAGCATTGGGGGGGGGGGGGGTTCGGGAGGGTGGGGGATTTAATTTAAAGGGTCGGGGTGGGTTTTAGGGGGTTTTAGTGTGCCGGTTTTCCTGCCCTCCCCCTTCCCCCGATTTACGATTTTTTAAAGATAAATCGGGGGAATTGGTATTGTATCGTGGCCCTAACGATTTTTTGACGATTTAAAATATATCGGACGATATTTTAAATCGTCAAAAAACGATTCACATCCCTATTAGAGGGTGCGAGAATGATATAAAACATCCAAAGAGAACAATTGTCACATCAATAGCCTTTCAGTCCCAACTCCTGACTTAGAATAAGGCCCTTGCATTAGGTTATGATCTTTCCATCTTCAGCCCTACCCTCACACCCACGCAATCCTATGTTTCAGAACCCATCACACTCCCACCAGGATAAAGAGAGAGCGAGGAAGCAGCCATCACTCAGCTCATTGTGGAGGTCATTGTCCTTCCTACTGCCCAAGGCAAAGATCACAGAGAAACAACCTGAGGGCAGGTAAAGACCTCCAAGTCCATCCTGTCACTTTCTTCCTGCCTGAATACTACAGATTCTACCCTGTGTCTAGCTTTACCCCCTGCTATCCCAAAAACTAGAGTTTCTCTCTGCTTATCCCAGGCTTTACCCTCACTCCCCCACAGCTAAGAATACTCTGTGCTTATCTCAAGCTTTACCCCCTCACTCCCCCACAGCTAAGGATCTTCTGTGCTTATCCCAGGCTTTACCCCTCACTCCCCCACAGCTAAGGATCCTCTGTGCTTATCCCAGGCTTTACCCCCTCACTCCCCCACAGCTAAGGATCCTCTGTGCTTATCTCAAGCTTTACCCCCTCACTCCCCCACAGCTAAGGATCTTCTGTGCTTATCCCAGGCTTTACCCCTCACTCCCCCACAGCTAAGGATCCTCTGTGCTTATCCCAGGCTTTACCCCCTCACTCCCCCACAGCTAAGGATCCTCTGTGCTTATCCCAGGCTTTACCCCCTCACTCCCCCACAGCTAAGGATCCTCTGTGCTTATCCCAGGCTTTACCCCCTCACTCCCCCACAGCTAAGGATCCTCTGTACTTATCCCAGACTTTACCCCTCACTCCCCCACAGCTAAGGATTCTCTGTGCTTATCCCAGGCTTTACCCCTCACAGCTAAGGATACTCTGTGCTTATCCCAGGCTTTACCCCTCACTCCCCCACAGCTAAGGATCCTCTGTGCTTATCCCAGGCTTTACCCCTCACTCCCCCACAGCTAAGGATCCTCTGTGCTTATCTCAAGCTTTACCCCCTCACTCCCCCACAGCTAAGGATCTTCTGTGCTTATCCCAGGCTTTACCCCTCACTCCCCCACAGCTAAGGATCCTCTGTGCTTATCCCAGGCTTTACCCCCTCACTCCCCCACAGCTAAGGATCCTCTGTGCTTATCCCAGGCTTTACCCCCTCACTCCCCCACAGCTAAGGATCCTCTGTGCTTATCCCAGGCTTTACCCCCTCATTCCCCCACAGCTAAGGATCCTCTGTGCTTATCCCAGGCTTTACCCCTCACTCCCCCACAGCTAAGGATCCTCTGTGCTTATCCCAGGCTTTACCCCCTCATTCCCCCACAGCTAAGGATCCTCTGTGCTTATCCCAGGCTTTACCCCTCACTCCCCCACAGCTAAGGATCCTCTGTGCTTATCCCAGGCTTTACCCCCTCACTCCCCCACAGCTAAGGATCCTCTGTGCTTATCCCAGGCTTTACCCCCTCACTCCCCCACAGCTAAGGATCCTCTGTACTTATCCCAGACTTTACCCCTCACTCCCCCACAGCTAAGGATTCTCTGTGCTTATCCCAGGCTTTACCCCTCACAGCTAAGGATCCTCTGTGCTTATCCCAGGCTTTACCCCTCACTCCCCCACAGCTAAGGATTCTCTGTGCTTATCCCAGGCTTTACCCCTCACTCCCCCACAGCTAAGGATCCTCTGTACTTATCCCAGACTTTACCCCTCACTCCCCCACAGCTAAGGATCCTCTGTACTTATCCCAGGCTTTACCCCTCACTCCCCCACAGCTAAGGATCCTCTGTGCTTATCTCAGGCTTTACCCCTCACTCCCCCACCCCCTAGTTAAGGATCCTCTGTGCTTATCCCAGGCTTTACCCCTCACTCCCCCACAGCTAAGGATCCTCTGTGCTTATCTCAGGCTTTACCCCTCACTCCCCCACCCCCCAGTTAAGGATCCTCTGTTCTTATCCCAGGGATTACCCCTCACTCCCCCCACAGCTAAGGATCCTCTGTGCTTATCCCATGCTTTACCCCCTCACTCCCCCACAGCTAAGGATCCTCTGTGCTTATCCCAGGCTTTACCCCTCACTTCCACTCAGCTAAGGTTCCTCTGTGCTTATCCCTCACTCCCCCACAGCCAAGGATCCTCTGTGCTTCTCAAGTCTGCCTGGAGGGGGAGATGAGTGTGTATGGGTTTGAATGAAGCCTGCTTGGAGGGGGGAATGGGTGTGTATATGTACGAGAATGAAGCTTGCCTGCAGGGGGGGAGATGGGTGTGTATGTTTGTGAATGAATCCTGCCTGGGTGGAGGATGGGTTTGTATGTGTGTGAGACTGAAGCCTGCCTGAGGGGATGGGTGTATATGTATGAGAATGGGAACCTGCCTGGAATGAGTGGTTGTGAATGGGAGACTGCCTGGGATGGATGAGTGAATGGGAGTCTGCCTGAGGTGAGAGGGTGGTTGGATCTGAATGGGAGCCTTTCTTAGATAGGTGGATGTGAATGTCTGCCTGGGGGGGATGGGTGTGTTTTTGTGTGAATGGGAGCCTGCCTCGGGAGGGGGGGTGAACATTTTTTGCCACCCCCACTAATCCACGACAAGCTCAGGGTGATTGAAAATCCAGTTTCAGGTATGGGAAGTGAGGTATTTTTCCCTTCTTGTTTTAATTATTAGGTGTTTGATGTGTTTGCTATTCTGAAATATTTAATTGCTGTTTAGAAATTTTTAAAAGTTTATACATGAGTTCTTAATTATTGGATGTCATTCTATTTGTCATCTTTTTGGCAGTATTTTTTTATTAGTATGGCTTATTATGATTGATTTATATTTCTTGATTTTATTGTTTGATTTATGAGGATTGGTGATTTCTGTTTTCCCATTGCTTCGTAATGTTGGAGTTTCCAGTTCAGTTTCTGTTTACACATTTCTGTTTATATTTTATGGTCTCTTTATTCTCTGTTTGGTCAGGTTTTGCCTGTGCTCTGCATGTGTAACTGAGATGAGGTATTTTGCTAGTATGTATAGTTCCTGTGTAGGAATTTAGCACATTAGTTTGTTCTGCTTTCTTAATAGGAGGTGTTAGGGCCTGGTGTAATATTTGCCTTTTCACAGATACGGTTGTTCCTGTTTGAGTGCTTGCAGTTAGTACTGTTTGGTATGGGATTTTTTTCTATATTGTTGGCTGTCCAAGGGCCCAACCCACACCTATGATACATCACAATAGGCTTAGTACTATATGGGTTCAAAGTGTCATTTTTTGCAAGGTTTTCTCATTGGCACCACAGCAGTGCATGTTTTTCTATACAATAAACTGGTGCTGGCTACAGGGCCCAGCCAGCATCAGTTTTATGCACCGGTAGATGGGGGAAGGAGCACCTGGGGATCATTCCTTCACAATTTAGAAATTTTGGACCTGTGGATGGGGTAAAATAGGTTTGGGGGAGTGTGTTAATTTTCATTGTTTTGATTGCCAGAGGAAGCAGGACTTTCTTTTGGCAGTGGAAGGGGGATTGGGACAGAGCATAAGACTGACAGTTTCTATTGTGTGCTGAAATGACAGGAGTCGGATGGCGCCTTATAGACTAATCAATTTATTAAAGCATGAGCTTTCGAGGATAGTCCACTTCGTCAGATGCATTGTGTGTTGGTTATTGAGGAAAACAACAAAACTTTTGTGTTAAGAAAAAACAGAATGGGGAAAAAGCACAGCAAGTTTTCACACAAGGCAGCAAAAATGCTAGCACCGGTCCCGAAAAGACCTGAAATGGCTGACCAGCACTTCTGACACATTTTGGGTGTGCTTGACTCAAACATGGAGCACAGTGGTAGGAAAGGAGTTGAGATGTCAGATTAGAAACAAGATGGGTAGCAGGGGAGGCTGATGTTGGGTTGAGCTTAGGAATCTGAATGCTCATTTACTCAAAGTGGAAGAATCTCCGTTGGGCAAACTGGATGTGCCAAGCTGATCTTTTTCTACCAACATGTACTGTGTTGCGATATATGTTTACTGCCAAACATTTGACCACTCCTCTAGTTTTCTTAGATCACTTCTCATTCTGTCAGTGCCCTTAGGGGTCCCCAGCCTATTGCAGAGCTAGTACCACCCGGAAAGAGGCAACCTTTTCCTTCTAATCCCTCCGCGATATTGAGCAGGATCAGCCCCAGGATCCATCCCCGAGGCACTCCACTGATCACCTTTCTCGCCTCAGAGTGGATTCCACTTCTCATTAGCCTCTGTTACCCATCACTCAACCAGTTTCCAATCCAGTCTGAGCCATTTCAACCACGTCACCTCTGGCTTGGGGCCAAACCCCCCCCCCCCCCCCCAGGTTGGGTCTGGCCCCACTGCATTTACCTCTCCTAGAATAATTGAAAGCACAGGTACACAGGTGCGGCGGGGATCTCTCAGGTTGCAGCCCTGCCACTGAGGGGTCTGAATGCCTTTGCCATGCCCCCATTCCCTCCACTCCCTGCTGCTTATGATCTTACCGAATTTCTTCTGTACTCAGGTTTTTGAAGGACAAATTCACCTTCTTCAGAGGCTCAGTGTCGCTGATGCTTCGCTTACGGCCATAAATCTGCTGAAATCCTGGAGCCTGGCGTATGACTTCTTCTCTGAAGTCATCAGGTAACCAAAGAATCTGCAGAGAAAACACAACTGCTTGACACCCGGAGAATATACTCCTGTTAGATATACATATGTGTATGATACTCTCAGAATACACACTTATGTGACACTCCACAAACACAGCTGTGTAACACCCCTGACAGGTGTGTGCTGTCACAATGTCTCAAGAAGAGCTTTAAACTAGGATCCTCAGCAATCAGTGGACAAAACACTCAGGGAAGGTAAGAGACGTGGAAAAAGAGGTCACTATCTAGAATGCTTTGTTTTGTGTTTTTTTTAATCTATTTCACCTCCTGCAGCTGGTCAGCTGCCGCTGTGGATTATAGTGTGGTACACTAGGTTTACAAGGTTTCAAGGTGGGTTACAGTGTGGAAGGTTAGAGGTTACATTATAGTGAGGTAGATTAGGTGAAGAGTTAGGGTATAATATGTAAAAGGTATTATACAAGGTGAATGCATGACATTACTAGCAAATTTGCTTACAGTGATATCATAGGTCAGTTTTTCCAAGTCTCTCTGCGTAGTTTTTGAGTATCACAGTTTGCAGCATTGGGGGGGGGGGGAGGGGGTAAGTTATGGAGGGCATCAGTCCATTTCTAGTTGGCACCAGGTAGAGGGTAAGTATCTTCTACTGGTGTGGCACCTCTGAAGGTTCTGGATCTAGATTTTTTTCTGTCAGACTGTTTTCAGGGGTGTGTGGTTAGCTGCTTTTCTCAACTTTAGCACAGGTTTCTTGTTGGGGAATATCCTTTCATCTTTTTGGTCAGAGATGGGGGAGGGGGGGGCAGTGTTTTTCACTGCTTCAATTCAAGTAACAGGATCTTGATACGCAGTGAAATGTGGAGCCATTGTAGAGTGACTATGAGGTGGGAAGCATGTTCCCAGGATTGCTCTGGCACTGGCATTATGGAGAGCCTGTAGTTTGTTTATTGGATTTTTTTGTAGTCCATTGCAATACACATTGGGTAGCAAAGTTTCAGATCTAGAGGCAGTACTGGAAGAGGCTGACTCTCATAGAGACATAGCACACAGACAGGCCGATGCCTTACTGTGCGCTCAGGCTAGCGCACAGGTTAACCCACGGTTGGATGCGTGTCCATAACCCCTCATGCAATAAAAGGATCAATGCATCCAAAATGCACATGTAAACCAGTGCATAGCTAATAGTGCTCATCACATGTAAATACCATTTTGATGAGGCTATTAGCTAGTATCCCCTTATGTAAAAAATAAATGTGCTTCTGACATGCAAATGTTTGAGAGTAAAAAGAACATCAGTCCCAGAGCTGGTGTTAAGTCTTGAGGAGCCCCAAAAGTTTACAGTAAAGCAGAAAATACTGCTTTTCTATGGTTTCTCCAACTTAATATCATGGCAAAATTAAGTCTGAGGAACCACAGAAAGCAGCAATGTGAAAAAACATTAAAAAAAAGTCTTGCCGGTGGTCAGGTTAGGAAAAAGGACGCTCAATTTATGAGTGTCTATTTTCCTAACTCGTGGCTGTGCACGTTTTTAGCAAGTTGGTATTGCAGCAGCCTGAGAGAGCTGAAAAAACAATTCATTCCTGATGCAGTACACTAATGCAGCATTCCAGTAAGTTTACTAACATAAAATGGTCACAAACACATGAGCTGTGTGCATGAAACTGAAAAGGCACACTAGACAGACATAAAGTGAGAAAAATGCTTCATTCTGGGTAGGTACTTAGCAACTGGCGCTCAGAATTGATGCAAGCTCTCTGGGGAAGGCACATTTTGCAGCAGAACTGCATTGTATGCAACTGTTTATCGTTAGGTAAGCCCTTTTGGGTAGGCACCTTTAGTCACACAGTTGTCACCATCATACAGCACTCATTTTATATACAAGTATCGCCGTTGCCTCATGTTTCTCCAGTTTCCTGCAGGAGACCCATCATCCTTCCGTCACGCTGCTGTCATGCAGCTCCTACCAAGCCAACAGTCCTGCTGCCAGCTGTTCTGCCAGGTCTTATGTAAAATGGAGAGAAGCATGAGTGACAGCAAGCACTTATGTACCCCAATGCTTAGTCCATTTTTTTAGGGTTGTACATTTAACTCCTGGATCAGAGATTGAACCCTAGACCCAGAAACTTCAAGGTCCAGGATCACATTGAGGAACAGCATTCTAGACTGACACTGAGATTTAACTTCATTCCACCTCTGATGCAGGAGTAAAATTTCCAGTATTATAAAAAAAACATAAGTTAAGCCTTCAGGGCTTTAACACAGCTCCTTGCATCAGGAGTAAGAGCTAATGCCTTCTTTAACATGGGATTTGCATGGAGATGTGCTAATTTTTACTCATGTTTATGCACACATTTTTTGGTATTCTAAAATCCTTATTAAACGATGAGTAAATTTACACACACAAAATTGTGCAAAACGTGGGCTAAAGTTGCACTCAGACTAGGAAAAGCAATTAAACTGGCCTTGTAGTGGCAAAGGGGCAGATGTTAGTGACAAAATATTGTAAAACTCAGAGGGCACGTTATGAAATATGTAGGAGCTGACAAGCAGAAGCTGAATCACTTAACAAACAAGACTGTTCAGGATTCACAAAGGAAGGGATTGGAATAGCACCACAGAAAACTGCCACAACTATAAATGGAAGAGAGGTAGACAATCAGTTTCAGAAGATTGTGTTCATGAGCAAATAGCAAATCTAAAATTAGGTATTTCTTCACATAGAGGGTGGTGGATGCCTGGAATGCCTTTCCAGTGGTAATGAAGACGAAAACAGTCAAAGAATTCACAGGGGAATGGGATAAACACCGTGGGTCCCTAAAGGCTAGAGGACGGAAATGAAGAAAAGAATGTGTGGGGGTAACCCACTCGGTGCGACAGTTACTGCCCTTAGCAGAAGCACAGGGATTACTACCCTCAACCAATAATGCCTGGATAACACGCTCCACTTTGACAGCGGGGGGGGGGGGGGGGGGGGGGGGGGGGGGGGGGGGGGGTGGCCGAAAGAAAGGGGAATTGGATTCAACCAGCCCAGCCCCAGATTTTACGGTCTGGGGGTACTGCTATGCAGACATAAGGGAAAAAGCACAAGACTGCTTCCACAGCCACATCCCAAAAGCAAAGTAAGTCAGCATTGCTGGAAATTTTCAGGAAGGCTCCTCACCCTGTAAAAATGTTGCTAACAGTGATTTTTTTTTTTTTTATGGGTTTGACAGTTGCTTGGCTTCCGATTGTAAATGTTACTATCCTTGTCATAAGGATTGGGGGTAACTGCACAGACTACCCTTAAGAGAAACCTAGGGGTGACTTAACGTGGCATGAGAGATGTTACCATAGGAACTTGTTGGGCAGATTGAATGGACCATTTGGTCCTTTTCTGCCATCATTACTAAGTTACTATGCTATGTTACTATATCAAAGTGATGGGGACGGATGGCATATATCCGAAGCTATTAAGGCAACTTAGAGATGTCCTGGAAACAATGCTGGCTGACCTTTTCAATGCTTCTTAAGTCTCTGGAGTAGTTCCCAGAGATTGGAGACAGGTGGGTGTGGTTTTTATTCATAAGGTGGAAGTAAGGAGGAGGCCAATTAGTTTGACCTCTATGGTGAGCAAATTATTGGAATCACTGCTAAAACAGGATAGTGTAATTTTTGGAATCCAATGGACTGCAAGATCCGAGGCAGCATAGTTTTACCAGAGGTAAATCTTGTCAGAAGAATCTGATCAGTTTCTTTGATTGGGTGACCAGAGTGTTGAATCAAGGAAGAGTGCTAGATGTAGTGTTCTTAGATTTCAGTAAGGTATTTGTCACAGTTCCACACAGTCAACCTATAAATTGAGAGCCCTTTTTGTCATGGTGTGTGAGCCCCTGTGCTGCGGTGAGATTGGCTATGCCCAACTGGTGATGCAGCCGGGTTCTCACTGACAGAAGGTGGAGTTGCTCAGATGGTGACCAAATCTGGACTTCACCTGTACCAGCCCCCTGCAGATTGAACCCTTGGGTTTTGCGAGCAGACAGGGTCATAAAACAGGTTATGTTCAGGGAAGGCAGCAGGCAAGAAGAAATAAGAGTCCAGACAGTGGTCTGGGCATGTGGAGATCAAGTGGAGTCCGGTCTAAGCAGTGTCAGGTACAAGCAGTGGTCAGGACAGGCAGAAATCAAGGGATGTTAGATCCAAGCAGTGGTTAGGGCAGGTGGAAATCAAGTGGTGTCAGGTCTAGGCAAAGGTCAGAATACAAGAATTCAGTCCAAGGAGGAAGAAGGCAGGCAGGAGGCAAGGCTAGAATGAGACAAAGGAGGAATGAGGCAAGGCAGGCTGCATTGAAGGCAGGACAAGCAATGTATTGCGGCAAGAAAGAGCTGCTGTCTCAGTGGTGCTTAAGAGGTGCCAGGATGTGATGTCATTGAAGGGTTCAACGGAGCATTTCCCAGCGTGGGCCCTTTAAGATTCAGCACATCTGTGGAGTGTCTGGGAAAAGGAGGAAGCATGGTGGCATCTGGGGTGAGTGAGGCTGGCTATGGAATGGCCTTGCAGTTGGTCAAATGTGACAGCACCCCCCCTTCTAAGTCCCTTCCCTAAGCCCTTTGGGCTTAGGCTTATGAGAAAAGAGGCTGTGGGACCTCCTGATTAATTGAGGGGCATGGACATTCTTGGCTGGTTCCCACGTGTTCTCCTTGGTATCAAATCCCTTCTAAGATATGAAGTAACAACTTGCCCTTGATAATGTTAGTTCAGGATGTCCTATACCTCATACTTTGAGTGTGGGAGTTAGTATGAGTTGGTAACAGACTGATCTTATCTGGCAGACAATGGGGAACACGGCCCGATAAATCATGGCACAAACATCATGGAGGACATCTTTAAGCGAAGATTGCAGATGTTTAACCACACTATATTCACCAGCTTGAACTGAGGTGCTAGACAGTATTTCTTATTTGCCTTTCTCTGTATTTTTCTGCAGCCAAAATAATGAATTGATGAGTCCTTTGCCAATGATCGTCAAGGCTTTGAGCCATAGCCTTAGCTGTGGGGCACAGGACTGCTAGAGTACACGGAGAGAAGTCCATGGGTGTCTGCTATAGACTATTTTAAAACGTGAAGAACTCATGGCTTCCCCAGTGTGATTGTTGTGGCATAATTCTGCTCACGGTAGAAGAGAAGCCCAGTCATCCTGCAAATCATTCACAAAGGCTCTTAGGAAACTCTTGAGAATTTGATTGGTTTATTCCTTAGTTTATGGGTGGTAAATTGAAAAGTTCAAAGAAACCTTGAATTTTCGGCAAAGGTTCTGTCAAAATTTATTTGCACCCCACGATTGGAGAATACATATTCCAGCAAGTTGTGATCGAAAAATATGTTGAAAGAAAGGACGCGCCAGTCTGGGGGCAGAGGGAAGTTCAGAAAGTGGTACGAAGTGAGCCATTTTTGAGAACAGCTCTAACCTTTTTAGCCTTTCCTCATAAGAGAGCTGTTCCAGCCCCGTTATCATTTTGGTTGCCCTTCTCTGTACCTTCTCCAGTGATACTACATCTGTTTTGAGATGCGGCAACCAGAATTGCACACAGTTTTCAAGGTGCGGTCTCACCATGGAGCGATACAGAGGCATTATGACATTCTCCATTTAACTCACTATTTCCTTCCTAATAATTCTTAACATTCTGTTTGCTTCTTTGACTGTCGCAGCACACTGAACCAACAATTTCAATGTATTATCTACTATGTCACCTAGATCTTTTTCCTCGGTGGTAACTCCTAATGTGGATTCGTGAATTTAACATCATGTAACTACAGCATGGGTTATATTTCCCTATATGCATCACCTTGTACTTGTCCCTCCTGTGATTTATCACAATCTCCATGTGATTTAACTACTGAATAAGTTTGCATCATCTGCAAATTTGATCACCTCATTCATCGTATCCCTTTCCATATCATTTATAAATTTGTGTGACAATAATATAGAGCTGTGTGACACCCTAAGATTACAAACCTATGTGTAGGATTATAGTTAAGCCTGGGAGTCTGAGTTGAAAGGGAGTATTGTTTTTTTATTGTGTAATTGTTTCCACCCCTTGGACTATACGAGTTGAGTTGAGGTTATGTCATGGGAGATGAGTGGGTTTTGTCACTGTGCTGTGCTGTAATCCACAGAGCTTGCTGGGGAGTTGTAATTATTTCAGACATAGCGATAACCGCAACTCACCAGTTCCTGGCTGATGTTGGTCTTGAGAATAGTCTCCACAGTTACATTGACAAAGCTTTTATTGTAGGTATGATTGTTTGGTGGGGGACGAAGGTCAAAGATGACAGACATGTTATGAGTCCCAGCAATTTCCAGTAGCTCCTGCAGGGCAGGAATCTTCTGCTTCTTCACTTCTTCCTCATCTTCCCTTGAGAGGGTCCTCGCTGCAGGGAATGGATGCTTCTGGTAATGAGAGCAAAGAAAAAACAGAGAACTAGTACAAACCCTCCCCACTTGAAACAGAAGTCATAACCTATCCAAGGGCAGAATCCATCACCCCTCAACATACACACATCAGAATCCATCAGCCCCCCA
This sequence comes from Rhinatrema bivittatum, assembly GCF_901001135.1. NCBI lineage: Eukaryota > Metazoa > Chordata > Amphibia > Gymnophiona > Rhinatrematidae > Rhinatrema > Rhinatrema bivittatum. The sequence continues at coordinate 276,680,994 of NC_042620.1, forward strand.
ACACATACCAGAATCCGTCACCTTCCAACATACACACACCAGAATCCATTAGGGATGTGAATCGTTTTAGGACGATTAAAATTATCGTCCGATAATTTTAATATCGTCTTAAACCGTTATGGAACACAATACAATACAGATTCTAACGATTTATCGTTATAAATCGTTAGAATCGTGAGCCGGCACACTAAAACCCCCTAAAACCCACCCCCGACCCTTTAAATTAAATCCCCCACCCAATAACTTAAATAACCTGCGGGTCCAGCAGCGGTCCGGAACGGCAGCGGTCCGGAACGGGCTCCTGCTCCTGAATCTTGTCGTCTTCAGCCGGCGCCATTTTCCAAAATGGCGCCGAAAAATGGCGGCGGCCATAGACGAAAAAGATTGGACGGCAGGAGGTCCTTCCGGACCCCCGCTGGACTTTTGGCAAGTCTTGTGGGGGTCAGGAGGCCCCCCACAAGCTGGCCAAAAGTTCCTGGAGGTCCAGCGGGGGTCAGGGAGCGATTTCCCGCCGCGAATCGTTTTCGTACGGAAAATGGCGCCGGCAGGAGATCGACTGCAGGAGGTCGTTCAGCGAGGGTTCCGGCGCCTCGCTGAACGACCTCCTGCAGTCGATCTCCTGCCGGCGCCATTTTCCGTATGGAAAATGGCGCCGGCCATACGCGTATGGCCGGCGCCATTTTCCGTACGAAAACGATTCGCGGCGGGAAATCGCTCCCTGACCCCCGCTGGACCTCCAGGAACTTTTGGCCAGCTTGTGGGGGGCCTCCTGACCCCCACGAGACTTGCCAAAAGTCCAGCGGGGGTCCGGAAGGACCTCCTGCCGTCCAATCTTTTTCGTCTATGGCCGCCGCCATTTTTCGGCGCCATTTTGGAAAATGGCGCCGGCTGAAGACGACAAGATTCAGGAGCAGGAGCCCGTTCCGGACCGCCGCTGGACCCGCAGGTTATTTAAGTTATTTGGGGGGGGGTTCGGGAGGGTGGGGGATTTAATTTAAAGGGTCGGGGGTGGGTTTTAGGGGGTTTTAATGTGCCGGTTTTTCGATTTTTCGATTTTTAACGATTTTTAACGATTTTTCACGATATTTTACCCCCCCAAACGGCAACAATACGATTCCCTCCCCCTCCCAGCCGAAATCGATCGTTAAGACGATCGAGGACACGATTCACATCCCTAGAATCCATCACCCCTCAACATCAGAATATGTCAGACCCCCAACGCACACCAGAATACATCGCCCTCCAACTACACACACCAGAATCCATCTACCTCACCAAACACAAATACACTAGAATCTATCACCCCATCAGTATCCATCACTCTCAACACACACCAGGATCTATTAAACCTCAAAACCAACACACACCCTAGAATCCATCACCCCCCAACATTAGAATCCACTGCCACACTTCCCATACACACACCAGAAGCCATCACTTCCCAACACCATAATTCATCACTCCACCACACATACACACTGAAAGCCATCATTGTCTTCCTCCACACTCACTAGAATCCATCATTCCACTAACACCCCTTTCAGAGCAGCCTCCTTTCCCAGTACCGAGTGGGAAGAAAACCCATCTGCTTCACAGAGCTTAGAGTGGTCAGTACTGGGTTATAGTCTTTTACCTGCAAAAACCAGCTGCCAGCATCAAGCTGCTGGAGCTCTGTCCAGGTGAACCAGCAGCTCTCCTCCCGCTCTCGACCAGGAAACACTGTGGCCACATCAGTGGTCCGGTCCAATGTCTTGTCATGCATAAGGAATGGAACCCCATCCAAGCTGGAGGCAGAGGAATGTGATTACAGGTAATACGCTTCATATTCAACAAGACACCATCTGGTGTGGATTCACTTCATAGCCCTAGAGCTTCAGGCCAGCAAACAACTCATGAATAAATATCATTCCTCTGCTGGTCCTGATATGTAATTTACCATCAGCATGCATAGGGCCAGCCTTTGAGCAGGATGAGATGAGCGATTGCCTGGGGCACTGTGAGATGAGGAGTACCTCAGGTGCTGTCAGCTGATGGGCCAGGCAGCAGTGGTGATCATAGATACCCAGCAAAAGATGAGATTTGAGGCAGCAAAGCTTCACCAAAGCCTGTGGACCAGGTCTCTCTCAATGCCCCTCCTGCTAAAGAAAACCAAACTAGAGAACATAATATATTATATCATATCACACAACTAACTTGTGCAAACAATTTTATTGAAACCAATTTTTTAAGATATTTTTTGAGATATAATAGGATTTGTATGTTAATGATGTTTTAAGTGGAAGTTAAACTTGGATTGTTTGTTTGTTGCTGGCGAGTAGAATTTCGGCGAAAATTAATCCCTGATGAAGCCCGGTTTTTCGGGGTGAAACAAGGATCTTTTGTTGGAAGAGTCCATTGGACGGTGTCGATTCTACATATTTAAACACAGCAGGTTTTCAAGAGTAAAGGCTATTAGATTGCTTTGGCCCAGCATGCGTTGACACGGCACGCTATAACATAATTTAAATACAGCGGGTATTCAAGAGTAAAAGCTATTGGATTGCTTTGGCCCAGCGTGCGTTGACACGGCACGCTGCAATATAATCTGTATAAGAACTGCTGAAAATATGAATAATGAATGCTTGTTTAATGAAATTTTATGTTAAATCATTGTATGCATAATGTCATTATGTGATGAACACAAGATTAACCATATTGGCGATGTAACATTGGCCGCTGCGTTATCGTCTGAAAAAAAACATTTGTGCATTTTTTTATTGAATGAATGGTATGGATGTGATTGAGTGGATGTGTTAGTATTTATTGTTTAGATAGGTATCTTAAAAAATTGGTTTCAATAAAATTGTTTGCACAAGTTTGTTGGGTGATATGATATAATATATTATGTTCTCTAGTTTGGTTGTCGTTTAGTAGTTACGGAGAACTTGTATAGTTAGTAGCCCTCAGTGAGTATTACCTCCTGCTATAAGCACAGCTGGCAGAATAATGCTGCACAATATGTGCCATAAGATTATAGGATCTCACAACACAAACTGTGAAATGAACACCAAGCAGCAGAGGAAACTGATGTGCTAATAACTGTCACTCCTGATGGATGTGAGTAACCCAAAGAACTGCTGATTCAGGGGGGAGGTTAGGGGAAGGGGAGAGAACCAGAAACTGAGAGTAGAGAGCAGAAGACCTACATCTTATGGGATAATAGGATGGAGATGGAAATTGTGCATGGGGCAGGATGAGGGAGAGGGGAGGATGGACTCAAGGATGGGGGCATGATGTAGGAAAAAGGATCCTCGATAGAGAAATTGGACCTAGGATGGGGGAGGAAGAGGGAAAGAGAGAGGATCGCAGTCAGAGGGACTGGGACTGATGTAATACAGAGGGAGAGAGAACCACATTTGGGTGGAGGGGTGACAAAGTATACAGGGGATTGGTGGTAGGGCAGACCAATTCTGGAGAGGAAAGGGGGCAAAGAGAAACGCAAGGACATGGGATCAGAGGGAGCTGGAGAGGGGGTCAATGAGGAGGGCGAGAGATGGCAGATGTCAGAAGAAAGAGACTGGAGCCATGGGAGAGTGATAACAATAGGGAAGGAATTTGAGTTGGCGAAGGAATTATAAGCATAAAAAAGGACATAAGGGATGGAGATGAGGTGAGTGCAGAGGGTGTAAATAGGGAGTGTGTGAAGGGACTACGGAGTGTGTGAAAGACAGAGGGTGAAACAAGAGATTGAGGAAGGAATGAGAATGAGGAATGGAAATGGTGGGAGAAAGAAGGGAAGGAGAGCTAAGGAGGAGTGTGACATTGGAAGATAGAATACTGGTAAGTAGGTGAGGGATGAAAATAGGAAGATTGTGAGGACTGGGAAGGACAATGGGATAATATATAGAGAGGTGGGGTAGAGGCGAGGAAACCTGCAAAACCAACGATGTGGAGAAATGACAAGGAGAGAGAGAGATAAAAAGATGGGCATAGGAGATCTTGAAGTGGGATTGTTTGAGAGTCGGTTTGGGGATGGAGGGAGATGATAGAGTGAGAAAGGATGCTACAGTTGGGGAATAAGAACAATGGATCCAGATATCTGGAGACCAGTAGGAGGAGATGACCCTTGGTGTGGATCCTAGACTGACTGACTGGGTTAGAAACTGGCTGATGGGAGGCGACAAAAGGTAATGGTAAATTGAGTTTTCTCTGAGGAAGGGATTGTTACTAGCAGTGTGGCCTATGGATCAGTCCTTGGACTAGTTCTTTTCAACATTTTTGTGAGCGACATAACAGAAGGGTTGTCTGTATAGGTTTCTATTTTTCGAGATGATAATCAGGGTGGCAGCCAGGATGGAATGGAAAACATGAGGAGGAATATAGCAAAGCTCGAGGAATGGTCTAAGGCAGTGGTTCTCAACCTTTTATCTGTCAGGACATACCTGACAGATGGTTCTCACATGTGTGACACACTGAACACATGATCATCACGGGGCTAAATGTAAACATATACTCTGTATCTACAGGAACTGCCCCAACCCCCCAACAATGGGTGCAGAACAGAACTAGGACATTCCCCATTCAAATTACCATACAAAAAAGATATTTCTGGTGTCATCTCAGTAACAGCAACATAAACACTCTCTCCTACCAGGCGCAATAGCCCTCCTTATGAAAAGACAGTAATTTACCACCACTGCATGTTCTATTGAGAAAACACAATAAATAAGATAGGTACAAATGCCTACATGCTAGTAAAATACTTCCCCTCGGTCACACACCTAGAATCGACCTTCACCAAGTACAGAAAGACCACAAATTACAAATATGGAAACAGAAACTGGAATGGAAACCCAAAAAAGCCACTCTGCATTCTGTATAAAACAGAAATATAGCACCTAACAGATTTCCAGGATTTGCAATAATGTACACAAACTAATGTGCACAAAGTTACACCTGCATTATGGAACTCAAACAGTAACAACCCTACCTATGAAAAGGCAGCACTGCAAAAATTACACCAGGCCCTAAACACCAATACACCTCCTATTAGGAAAACAGAGCAAGCCAAACTGTTATAGATCCCTACCAAGAAACTACAAGCTTGCAGAACACCCTTAGCTGGGTCACACACACAGAACACAGACAGACTCTCACCAAAAACAGAACAAAATGACCATAAAGCTAATGTTTTTGTTTTTGCGTTGTTGCACTGAATACAGTTTGGCTTCTTGCTGTTTCCAGTTCAGTTTTTGTCTCCACATTTCTATTTATACATTCCTCGAAAAATATAAAATAATTCTAAAACTAGAATATAATAAATGTTTCAAAACAACTGATAAATGGAATAACATCCCATTATTAAAAATTTTCAAAATTATTATAAATTCTCCAAACACCAATAAAATATTTCTAACAGTAGACACATCACATAAAACCTAATAATTAAAATGGCAGTCAATCAAGAAAGATACATTTAAAAAGCCACCTTTACTTACCCTCTCCAGTAACTCTCCTACTCCTTTCCCTTGTAGGCCAATAGCACACACCAGAAGCAGCAGTAGCTGCTGAAGCTGTCCTCACAGACCTCTTCCTTAGGGATCACAACCAGTCTCTTCTCTCTCTCTCTCACACACATACCCTCAAGACCAGTTTCTGTCTCTCACACACCAATCATCTTCCCAACCAGTCTCTCTCTCACACACACACACCAATCATCTCCCTGATCAGTCTCACACATACACACGTCACCTCTCTGGCTAGTCTCTCTCAATCACACAATGCTCTCGCTCCCTCTTACACACAGGATTTCAATCACACACATACTCTATTTCACTTACACACAAGCTCTCAATCACAGACATGCCCTCTCTCACAGCCACAAGCCAGCCAAAAACATGCTCCATCTCTCTTGCACACACACATTGACACACAAGCACCCTCCCTAACTCACATATACACCACACACACATACAGAAGCACCCTCCCTGTCTCATACACATTACACTCTCACAGAAGCACCTTGCTTTCAGACTTGCAGCATTTTTCACTTTTACTAAAAGTGAAAGTGATGATCCCCCAAGGGACAGCCACCCACACCGTACAGCTTCTCTTGTTTTACGCTTTCAGGCAATAAAGCAAGTGTCTTTCTTCAAATTATCAGTCATGATTATTCATGTGGGAGATATGGAACCAAAAGACATCCTTAGTCAACTTCCCTTTTAAATAGGAAGATTCCAGTCTTAGTCATTTAAAAATATACATTTTCTAAAGGCTTAAAAAAATAGCAAAACCATTTCAGATTGGAACTATTCTAGTCTTCATGCTTAAATTATGCTTTAAAAAAAACCAAACAAACCCCACCTGGCATCAGTATCCTAAATTTGTGATTTTGCTGAGATGAACATTTTAAATATATATATATATAATTTTTTTTGCTTTAGTATTTGTCTCTACCCACTTTGCTAAATTTTATTTTCCAGAAGAGGGATGCTTAAAATTCAGTAATTTCATCTTTCATCCAACTTTTCAAAAGTTGTGCTACCAGCACAAAAGTTGAGGTATATGTATGATCACACTTCATTTTTTTTTAAACTAGCAGCTTCCTTTCTCACATACATAACACACACACACACACAGAAGCACCATTCCTTTCTCACACATCACACACACACACACACACACACACACAACACACACAGAAGCACTGTTCCTTTCTCACATACACACAGAAGCACCCTTCCGATCTAAGGCCCCCAGCTGAACAGGCCCCCGCCGGCCTTGATCCGGCGGGGGCCGAATAAATTAAAATCAAGGCCGGCGGCGGTGGCGGCGGCCGAAGAAAAGAAGATGGGCACCTCCCAGCCAGCTTCAAGTGGGGGATGGCTGGGCGGCACCCATCCTCTTTTCTTCGGCCTCCACTGGCCTTGATTTTAATTTCTTCTGTCCCCGCCGGAGACAGTGACAGCTGGCGGGGGCCGAAGAAAAGAAGATCAGCCAGCCCCCATGGGAGACCAAGCTGGCGGGGGCCGAAGAAATGAAGATGGGAGCCTCCCAGCCAGCCCCCGCCAGAGACGGTGACAGCTGGCAGGGGCCGAAGAGATAAAAATCGAGGCCGGCAGAGGCAGAAGAAAAGAAGGCTGGCGGGGGCCGAATAAATTAAAGGCCGAAGAAAAGAAGATCGGTGTCTCCCAGCCAGCCTCAAGTGGGGGCTGCCTGGGCGGCGCCCATCTTCTTTTCTTCGGCCTCCACTGGCCTTGATTTTAATTTCTTCAGCCCCCGCTGGCTTGGTCTCCGGCGGGGGCTGGCTGGGAGGCGTGAGGCTGGGCTGAGGAAGAGCCACGCGGTCAAGACCACGTGACCAGCTAGACCGGCCCACTGGGGGAAGCCCGATCCCCCGATAGGCCAATCCGCCTCTGTAAGAGATAGGTTGCAACAATGGGGAGACTTCCCGTTCTTTTGAGCAGGAAAAGGCTCCCTGGAATGGGTTGGCCCATAAAGTGTATAATGGTACAAATTATTAGGATTTAAGCATTTGCAAACAGATCATGACTTCATAAGCAACCCGGAGGAAGTTCTCTTCTCTGCCCTGAAACTAAAGAAAACTGTTTGTTTTACTTAAGGATCCATGCTGTGAAGGATTACTAGTTTGAATTGCCAGAGACTGAGGTTTCCCTTTGCAATGAGGATTCAGCCATTAGGACTGGACATAAGGCATGGACAAAGAGGCACAGCAGTCAAGGACAGAGGTCAAGCCCATGTAGGGACATAAGGCTTGGACGGACAGGCACAGCAATACAGGACAGAGTCAATCCTACCTAGGGACATAAGGCCTGGACGGACAGGCACAGCAGTTGAGGACAGAGTTAATCCCATGTAGGGACATAAGGCCTGGATGGACAGGCACAGCAATCAAGGTCAAACACTTGTAAGGACATAAGGCCTGGACAAACAGGCACAGCAATACAGGACAGAGTCAAGCCCATGTAGGGACATAAGGCCTGGACTGACAGGCACAGCAATCGAGGTCAAATCCTTGTAGGGACATAAGGCCTGGATGAACAGGCGAAGCAGTCGAGGCAGAGGTCAAGCCCACATAGGGACATAAGGCCTGGACTGACAGGCACAGCAATCGAGGTCAAACATTTGTAGGGACATAAGGCCTGGACAAACAGGCACAGCAATACAGGACAGAGTCAAGCCCATGTAGGGACATAAGCCCTGGACGGACAGGCACAGCAATTGAGGTCAAACACTTGTAGGAACATAAGGCCTGGACAGATAGGCACAGCAATCAAGGTCAAACCCTTGTAGGAACATAAGGCCTGGATGAACAGGCAAAGCAGTCGAGGACAGAGGTCAAGCCCACGTAGGGACATAAGGCCTGGACTGACAGGCACAGCAATCGAGGTCAAATCCTTGTAGGGACATAAGGCCTGGACAAACAGGCACAGCAATCAAGGTCAAACACTTGTAGGGACATAAGGCCTGGACAAGCAGGCAAAGCAGTCGAGGACAGAGGTCAATCCCAAGTAAGGACATAAGGCCTGGACTGACAGGTACAGTAATTGAGGTCAAACACTTGTAGGAACATAAGGCCTGGACAGACAGGCACAGCAATCAAGGTCAAATCCTTGTAGGGACATAAGGCCTGGACAAACAGGCACAGCAATACAGGACAGAGTCAAGCCCACATAAGGACATAAGGCCTGGACTGACAGGCACAGCAATTGAGGTCAAACACTTGTAGGAACAGAAGGCTTGGACAGACAGGCACAGCAATCGAGGTCAATCCCATGTAGGGACATAAGGCCTGGACTGACAGGCACAGCAATCAAGGTCAAACACTTGTAGGGACATAAGGCCTGGACAAGCAGGCAAAGCAGTCGAGGACAGAGGTCAATCCCAAGTAAGGACATAAGGCCTGGACTGAAAGGTACAGTAATTGAGGTCAAACACTTGTAGGAACATAAGGCCTGGACAGACAGGCACAGCAATCGAGGTCAAACCCTTGTAGAAACATAAGGCCTAGACAGACAGGCACAGCATTCGAGGTCAAACACTTGTAGGGACATAAGGCTTGGACAAGCAGGCAAAGCAGTCGAGGACAGAGGTCAATCCCAAGTAAGGACATAAGGCCTGGACTGACAGGTACAGTAATTTAGGTCAAACACTTGTAGGAACATAAGGCCTGGACAGACAGGCACAGCAATTGAGGTCAAACACTTGTAGGAACATAAGGCCTGGATAGACAGGCACAGCAATCAAGGTCAAACCCTTGTAGGGACATAAGGCCTGGCCAACAAGCACAGCAATACAGGACAGAGTCAAGCCCACATAGGGACATAAGGCGTGGACTGACAGGCACAGCAATCGAGGTTAAACACTTGTAGGAACATAAGGCCTGGACAGACAGGCACAGCAATCGAGGTCAAACTCTTGTAGGGACATAAGGCCTGGACGAACAGACAAAGCAGTCGAGAACAGAGATCAATCCCACGTAGGGACATAAGGTCTGAACGGACAGACACAGCAATACAGGACAGAGTCAAGCCCACATAGGGACATAAGGTCTGGACTGACAGGCACAGCAATCGAGGTTAAACACTTGTAGGAACATAAGGCCTGGACAGACAGGCACAGCAATCAAGGTCAAATCCTTGTAGGGACATAAGGCCTGGACAAACAGGCACAGCAATACAGGACAGAGTCAAGCCCACATAAGGACATAAGGCCTGGACTGACAGGCACAGCAATTGAGGTCAAACACTTGTAGGAACAGAAGGCTTGGACAGACAGGCACAGCAATCGAGGTCAATCCCATGTAGGGACATAAGGCCTGGACTGACAGGCACAGCAATCAAGGTCAAACACTTGTAGGGACATAAGGCCTGGACAAGCAGGCAAAGCAGTCGAGGACAGAGGTCAATCCCAAGTAAGGACATAAGGCCTGGACTGAAAGGTACAGTAATTGAGGTCAAACACTTGTAGGAACATAAGGCCTGGACAGACAGGCACAGCAATCGAGGTCAAACCCTTGTAGAAACATAAGGCCTAGACAGACAGGCACAGCATTCGAGGTCAAACACTTGTAGGGACATAAGGCTTGGACAAGCAGGCAAAGCAGTCGAGGACAGAGGTCAATCCCAAGTAAGGACATAAGGCCTGGACTGACAGGTACAGTAATTTAGGTCAAACACTTGTAGGAACATAAGGCCTGGACAGACAGGCACAGCAATTGAGGTCAAACACTTGTAGGAACATAAGGCCTGGATAGACAGGCACAGCAATCAAGGTCAAACCCTTGTAGGGACATAAGGCCTGGCCAACAAGCACAGCAATACAGGACAGAGTCAAGCCCACATAGGGACATAAGGCGTGGACTGACAGGCACAGCAATCGAGGTTAAACACTTGTAGGAACATAAGGCCTGGACAGACAGGCACAGCAATCGAGGTCAAACTCTTGTAGGGACATAAGGCCTGGACGAACAGACAAAGCAGTCGAGAACAGAGATCAATCCCACGTAGGGACATAAGGTCTGAACGGACAGACACAGCAATACAGGACAGAGTCAAGCCCACATAGGGACATAAGGTCTGGACTGACAGGCACAGCAATCGAGGTTAAACACTTGTAGGAACATAAGGCCTGGACAGACAGGCACAGCAATCGAGGTCAAACTCTTGTAGGGACATAAGGCCTGGACGAACAGGCAAAGCAGTCGAGGACAGAGATCAATCCCACGTAGGGACATAAGGCCTGGACGGACAGACACAGCAATACAGGACAGAGTCAAGCCCACGTAGGGACATAAGGTCTGGACTGACAGGCACCTCAATCGAGGTCAAACCCTTGTAGGAACATAAGGCCTGGACAGACAGGCACAGCATTCGAGGACAGAGGTGAATCCCACCTAGGGACATAAGGCCAGGACGAACAGGCACAGCAATCGAGGACAGAGTCAATCCCACGTAGGGACATAAGTAGTTGCCAGCCCTCCAGCATCTGTCTGATGCATGCTAGAATATTGGCTGTGGTATGGGCGTGGTCCTTCAGGTGGGTGTGCAGTAAATCCCACCTCCACCCTGATACATGTTCAGTAATAGAGCTGCTGGCTGCCCCTGCCTCAGCCAGGTCCCACCAGTGTGCTCTCAGGGAGAGGTAAGAGTGTGCAGCATTCATGGCGGTCCAGATATCGCAGGTGAAATACACTCTCACCTCTGCCTTAGCTAGCAGCCCTTGCATGCGATTGCGACACTGCTTGTGCAGGCTGCGGATGACCTTTCTGCTAAATGTGTTTCTGGAGGGGACTTTGTAATTTGGAACTACAACCTTCAGAAAACGCTTGACACCCACATTCTCCACTAACTGCAAGGGCTGGTCATCAAGGGCACAGCAATCGAGGACAGAGTCAATCCCATATAGGGACATAAGGCCTAGACTGACATGCACAGCAATCGAGGACAGAGTCAATCCCACGTAGGGACATAAGGCCTGGACGAACAGGCAAAGCAATCGAGGTCAAACCCTTGTAGGGACATAAGGTCTAGGCAAACAGGCAAAGAAATTGAGGTCAAACCCTTGTAGGAACATAAGGCCTGGACGAACAGGCAAAGCAATCGAGGTCAAACACTTGTAGAAACATAAGGCCTGGACAAACAGGCAAAGCAATCCGGGACAGAGTCAATCCCACCTAGGGACATAAGGCCTGGATGGACAGGCACAGCAGTTGAGGACAGAGTCAATCCCACATAGGGACATAAAGCCTGGACAAACAGGCAAAGCAATCAAGGTCAAACACTTGTAGGAACATAAGGCCTGGACAGACAGGCACAGCATTTGAGGACAGAGGTGTATCCCATCTAGGGACATAAGGCCTGGACAAACAGGCACAGCAATAGAGAATTTCCTTTGTGCAGGTATATTGTGGTTTGACCTGTCACTTCTTCCTGAACTGGTTCACTGCCAGAAGAAAATTTCATCTTTTTCATTTCTGAAAGATAATTCAAAGAGGATGCTTTTAGAGCAATGGAGACTGCCATTTGTGAAGCAAAAACTGAGCTGGAGTTTATTTTTGAATACCCAGAAGCTATGAACTGTACTTAAATATGCACTTCAGCTGATGACAAAGGAACATGAAGAGCTCTCAGAAATAAGAAAACAGCTACTCAAGTCAAAATCTACAATATCAACCTATGTTGACTTTGTGGTTTACACAGTGCCTCTGTAAACAATGGGAACACAGAGGATGAACCAGAGTGCAACTACCACCAGTGTTCAATAGTACTTGAAACATTACTGCTGGCAAGGTCATGAAAAATATTGAGCATATGAAATATGCAAGGTCCAAACATCTTAAGTCAGCTTTTTATGTTCTTACATTCCAAATGTGGACGGGCAGGCACAGCGTTAGAGGGCAGGCCATTGTAGGGACATATGGCCTGGACAGTGAATAGACAGGCACAGCATTTGAGGGCAGGCCCTTGTAGGGACATACGGCCTGGACAGTGGACGGTCAGGCACAGCGTTTCAGGTCAGGTACATGTGTTGCAGTGCTTATATTATCTGGAGCATAGGAGGCAGTTGGAGCTGCTGCAAGGCTTTCAATTGCTTTTATTCATCTTGCCATTCACAGGGAAAATTTGGAAACCCAAGCAAAGGCAGGTTTACTTTCAAAAACACTAGCTTTTCCATCAACTCTGGTGCCAGCCTTGAGCGGTGAGGGCTCATGATATCCCCTGTCATTGAAAAGACATGTTCACTGGGCACACTGGTTGGTGGACATGACAGATATCGCTGAGCCACTTTGGCTAGGTGTGGCCAGACAGTGGACTTGTGTGCCCAATATGCCAGCGGATCTGTCTGCATGTTCTCTATCAGCTCTGAGAGATACCGTGTCACTGACAGCTGTGCTGGTGTCTCCTTTGCTTGGGCGGGCTGAGAGTCACTCATGCCAGCTGCTTTCTCGCCTGTTGCACAACAGATGAATCTTTATGGGTAACATGCCTTTGGTGTTCTGAAGTGGAGGAGGAGGTACTATCACTGACACAGTGCTGCTCCTGCTTGGGCTAGCAGCACAACTCTCTGAAGTGCCCACTGTTTCCACCTCTGCTTCACGCCTAATCTGTCTCTGCCTATGGCGCTCCTGTTCATGGACTTTTGCTAACAGCAGGTCCTTCACCAATAAGAGACAATTGTACTCTAGGCCTTCTGTTAAAGGCCTTAATCTCTCTTTCACCTGCTGCTGCAAAACGTCCAGACAATGCAGCACCTCAACTGTCATTCCCTCTTCCTGTTTAAAGGCCTCCAAATGTTCATCCAGGAGATTAACTATAGGGATGATGTCAGCCAAGCTGGCACTTCCTGAACTCAGCTCCTCCGTGACATCCTTGAAGGGCTGCAGGATTTTTACTAGCTGACTCATGACTACGCAATCATGATGCCCTAGGGGATTCTGCACACCTATGTCCATTGTACCAGAAAGTTAATGAAGGGGTGTCTGCAGCTCCACTAACCTCTCCAGCATCATAAAGGTGGAATTCTACCGGGTGGCAATGTCTTGAATGAGACGCTTGTGAGGCATCTCCAAATCAGTCTGCTTTTGTCGGAGAACCTGCCCCGCCTTCACACTTTTGTGGAAGTGCGCTGCTATGTTCCTGCACTTCTGTGTTAACCTATGCAGGTATTCATTCTCTTTGTCATTGGAATCCAACCCCAGAGCTGACTTTACTACCAGGTGCAGAGTGTGTGCAAAACATCGGATGTTCTTATAGCGCCCTTCATGTATTGCCTTAACCATGTTTGCACCCATTGTCTGTGACAAAGAACCCTGCCTGAGGATTCCTGTCTCACTGGTATAGTTGCCAGCCCTCCAGCAACTGTCTGATGCATGCTAGAATATTGGCTGCAGTATGGGCCTGGTCAGTCAGGTGGGTGTGCAGTAAAGCCCACCTCCACCCTGATACTTGTTCAGTAATAGAGCTGCTGGCTGCCCCTGCCTCAGCCAGGTCCCACCAGTGTGCTGTCAGGGAGAGGTAAGAGTGTGCAGCATTCATGGCGGTCCATATATCACAGGTGAAATGAACTCTCCCCTCTGCCTTAGCTAGCAGCGCTTGCATGCGACTGCGATACTGCTTATACAGGCTGGGAATGACCTTTCTGCTAAATGTGGTTCTGGAGGGGACTTTGTAATATGGAACTACGACCTTCAGAAAACGCTTGAAACCCACATTCTCCACTAACCGCAAGGGCTGGTCATCAAGGGCAATCATTTCCCCAATGCTCCTTGTTACAACTTTTGAGGCTGCCTGCCTCCTACCCCAGGATAGCGTTACCGCACTCCACCCCATTTCCTCCATGGTGGGTTGTCGCTTCTGCCACATGTCAGGGGGTTGCTGGCCTGCCACCTGACTGCTAGAAGGGGATGAGGGCATGGGCTGACTCTGCTGCTTTTGAACCACTTTATGTTGCTTGGAAGGGGTTCCCTGACTGGTACTGCCACCATCCCCAGATGGCAGAATCTTGTTGGGTGTTGCCTCTTCATATGATGCGTCATGCCAAAATTAGATAGATGTCCCATTTGCTTTCCTCTGCTAATATCCCTGGCACAGTAATTACACCGAGCAAAACACAGGTCATCCGTCACTTTAAAGTGGCTCCAGATCGCAGATGTCTTTCGTGATCCTCCCTTCTCTAAAGCCTTGGGGGTGGATGCTGGCACTGGAGCTGAAGTAGTGGGTGCACCCTGAGAAGCAATGCCAGGGGCCTCAGTCACCCTCTGTGCCTGCGCTAGCTGCTCTTCCTCCTCATCAGTTTCATCTCTCCTCTGCTGCACTGAAGTGGAGGCTAAGACAGGACTAACTGATTCTCCCAAAGCTTCGTCAGCTATTACTTCTTCCGTTTCAGATGAGAATCCCACACAAGATGATTCTTCATCTGAATCAGAAGCAAACAGTGACTGCGCTACATTGTCAACGTTAAGTGTTAGTCGAGACTTCTGTCCCCTTGCTGCTTTTGGGTGTCGACATTTTGTCTGGCATGACTTAGCCTCCCCTTCCCCCACCTCCAAAACTACAGGACCAGAAACAGGTGGTGGCGATGGCGATGCATCATGGTCAGATTTCATTTTTTTCTGGATGGAACTGCCTGCCTCTAAAAAGAGTTTAGATTGCGACAAGTGCCTTTTTAACTTTAATGGGGGAGTGGCACTAGTGTCTTTTGAAGTGCCTCCTCTGCCAGTCCCAGTCACTTGACTACATCTAGCTTTCCCTGACATTAAGGATTTAATGTCACTGCCTAGTGCCTACCGGCTGCCCACTGTCACGGTGCCTTGTTATGCACTAATGTAACATGTGTGGTGTGCCCACACATGCAGCTTGCTTGTAAGCACAAAAGAGGCAGACTGGGGATTTCACTGCACAGACCGTCCCAATAATAAGTTCAGTCTGTTAAACTACCCACCGCCCACTGTCACGGTGCCTTGCTGTGCACTAATGTAACGTGTGTGGCGTGTGCACACATGCAGCTTGCTTGTAAGCACAAAAGAGGCAGGCTGGGGATTTCACTGCACAGACCGTCCCAATAATAAAGTTCAGTCTGTTTAACTACCCACTGCTAGAGATGTGAATTGAGTGATCGATCGTCTTAACGATCGATTTCGGCTGGGAGGGGGAGGGAATCAGATCGTCGCAGTTTGGGTTTTTTAAATATCGTGTAAATCATGTAAATCGAAAACCGGCACACTAAAACATCCCTAAAACCCACCCCGACCCTTTAAAATAAATCTCCCACCCTCCCGAACCCCCCCAAAATGCCATAAATTACCTGGGGTCCAGTGGGGGGGAGGGCGGGAAAACCGGCACACTAAAACAACCCTAAAACCCACCCCAACCCTTTAAAATAAATCCCCCACCCTCCCAAACCCCCCCAAAATGCCTTAAATTACCTGGGGTCCAGAGGAAGGGTCCCGGTGTGATCTTTTACTCTCGGTCCTCCGTGCATTGTAGAAATGGCGCCGGCGCTACCTTTGACCTGACAGGTCAAAGGTAGCGCCGGCGCCATTTTGTTTTTTTGTCCCCCGACGTCAGGAGCGTAGGAGATCGCTCCCGGACCCCCGCTGGACCCCCAGGGACTTTTGGCCAGCTTGGGGGGCCTCCTGACCCCCACAAGACTTGCCAAAAGTCCAGCGGGGGTCCGGAACGACCTCCTGCAGTCGAATCGTGTTGCCATATGGCCGGCGCCATTTTGCAGTACGGCAATATGGCCATACGGCCGGCGCCATTTTGCATTACGGCAACACGATTCGAGTGCAGAAGGTCATTCCCAGACCCCTTCTGGACTTTTGGCAAGTCTTGTGGGGGTCAGGAGGCCCCCCCAAGCTGGCCAAAAGTCCCTGGGGGTCCAGCGAGGGTCCGGGAGCGATCTCCTACGCTCGTGACGTCGGGGGACAGGAACAAAATGGCGCCGGCGCCATTTCTATCAACCCGTGGCCCGAGAGTGGAACATCACACCGGGACCCCCCCGCTGGACCCCAGGTAATTTAAGACATTTGGGGGGGGTTCGGGAGGGTGGGGGATTTATTTTAAAGGGTCGGGGTGGGTTTTAGGGTTGTTTTAGTGTGCCGGTTTTCCCGCCCTCCCCCTTCCCCTCCCCCTTCCCCCGATTTACGATTTTTGACGATAAATCGGGGGAATTCCTATTATATATCGCCTTTAACGATTTTTGACGATTTAAAATATATCAGACGATATTTTAAATCGTCAAAAAACGATTCACATCCCTACTAATAGCCACTGCTATTACTAGCATCAGTAGCATAGGATAGACTTAGCTTTTGGGTACTTGCCAGGTACTTATAGCCTGGATTGGCCACTGTTGTAAATAGGATACTGGGCTTGATGGACCCTTTGTCTGACCCAATATGGCATGATCTTATGTTCTTAATACTACACAATTTAATACTCCAATAATTAACTCTCCCCATACAACAACAATAAAATAAAATAGATCCTCAATATACTAAATAGCCTTAAAATCATCCCCTTCCACCTATAATCCCAACAACACAGTAACTATTCTGTCCTTTGTAATCAACCTTAACCTCCCTTAATAAATCAAGTTTACAGCCCTTCCTAAAGGCCAAATTGTGAGTTAACCTGCCTAAGGAAACCGTGTCCAAGTAATTGGATTTTTATCCTTCAGAGAGTACATGTGCATTTCCATAATGCATGAACTTTCAGTCTCATAGAAAAGAGCCGTTACATGAGGGAATGAGGGGAGGAGAAGCATTTGGAAAATGGGTGCTTTTTAGTCATGCCATTAAGACATTTATTTTATTTATTTATTTATTTGAGTGGTTTTGTATACCGGGATACGTTGGGAACATCATCTCAGTTCACAGATAACTAAAAATAGCAACAAGCTTTACAGTGAACAAGTAACAAAGTGAAGGTTAATAATAAAGGTAACAAAGAGAAATTCGAACAGGTAACACAACAGGTTTTGTAGCGGGCTATTTACAAAGTGTACATTAATATGACATGTACTTTACATCATCATATAACACTGTGTAAATGTTCACACAGTTTTAGCTACATATCAATCTATTATAAGGGTATGCTTGGACTTTATGCCATTGTTTATCACTGTCTAAGGACACGTTTAGACTTTTCGCTGTCATTCAACAATGCGTATGGGTGTGCGTGAATTTTACGCCATCGTTCAACAATGTGTGTGAATACATGCAGACCTTATAGCATCATTTAACAATGTGTAAGGACATATGCGGACTTTATACCATTATTCAACAATGCGTAAGGGTGTGCGTGGACTTTACACCATCCTTCAATGTACTGCCCACAGCATTCGATAACTAGCTTGAACCCTAGACAGTCAGTTAAACCTTTTCCCCAGCTGCAGATATCAGATAAACTTAGTTCTTGGTTAACAAAAACATTTATTTGAACAAAGAACAATTCACACTCACAGTAGATAAGAAGGTCCCAAGAGTAGCTGAACAGGTTGATGAGACTAATACAGCAGTAATAGGTTTCTCTGAAAGCTGAGAGTAGCTGTGGGTTAATAGGAAATAAGAGGTGAAAAGATGATGCCCCTCAGAGCCTGAAGGAGGATGAGAGCAAGCTTTTAGCCTGCCAAGAGCCTTCTTTCAACTGGAAGTCTCTGCAGGAAATAAACTGTGCCAGTCATTTCTTGGGTGAAGTAACCAATAGGAAGAGGAGAAAGGCAGAGAGAGAGAGATAGGGAGAAAGCAAACAGGAACAGATCAAAAATGAAGTTCAGGAACATTCAAACCGAATGTTTGCAGAAAATCTAAGTTGTGCAATATCAAGTTGTGCCCTATATTATGTGATATGTTGGTCCTTATTATTTTATGATTGTACTACCTGTACATTGCCTAGTTTTCTTGCTTTAGGTGGTTTATAAATACCAATAAATAAAAATAAAGACACCAGGTAATAGCATAATAAAGAAACATACATACACTGCGAAGGCAGAATACTTCTCACTTAGGGGTAGATTTTCAAAGGGTTATGCGCGTAACTTACACACGTAACCTTGAAAACCTGCCCCTGCACGCGCCGAGCCTATTTTGCATAGGCTCGGCGGCGCACACAAGTCCCTGGACGCACATATGTCCCGGGGCTTTGAAAAAGTGATGGAAAGGGGGCGGGACGGCGGTCCAGGGGCGGTCTCGAGTCCTCTGGCACAGCGGCCGTGCCAGGAAGATGGCGCACCGGCAGCGGGCCAGTGCACGCAAGTTACGGAGCGGCCTTGGAGGGAACGGGGAAAACCATCGGGGCTCCCCTAGTGCTCGGCATGCGCAAGGTGCACAAGTGTGCACCCCCTTGTGCGCGCCGACCCCGGATTTTATAACATGCTTGTGGCAGCGCGCACATGTTATAAAATCGGGTGTACATTTGTGCGCACTGGGTAGCGCGCACTAATGTACCCTGCGCGCACTGTTTAAAAAATCTGCCCGTAAGTAACACAGATATCACTATTTTAAATATTATGCAATCAAAGAATTGTCAAAAAGATGCAATGGTCCATAACGTTCAAGTCTTTTCAAGAGACATAAGGAACACTGACTCAGTGACTGGTCCAATAAACATCTTCACTGATTCCTGTTTTGTTGTCTTGATTGCTTTAACTTAAGCCTCTTGCTGCACACAACACAGGATGACTCTCTCTAAATGAGAGCGTTCATTAACTGTGCATTTCTTCGTGGACAGATGCCAATGGTAGCCATAGGAGCCTACCTTTGAAAATGATTAGGGGTGCCGAACAGCACCCCCAGCCAAAAAAGATAAAAGAAAACACAGTGGGGCGGATTTTAAGAGCCCTGCTCGCGTAAATCCGCCCGGATTTACGCGAGCAGGGCCTTGCGCGCCGGTGCGCCTATTTTACATAGGCCTACCGGCGCGCACAGAGCCCCGGGACTCGCGTAAGTCCCGGGTTTTTTCGAGGGGGGCGTGTCGAGGGCGGGGCCGATCGGTGCGGCGTTTTCGGGGCGGGAGGCGGCATTTTGGGGGCGGGCCCAGGGGCATGGTTTCGGGCTGGGGCGGTCCGGGGGCGTGGCCGCGCCTTCCGAAACTGCCCCCAGGTCTCATCTCGGCGCGCTGGAGGCCCGCTGGCGCGCGGGGATTTACTTCTCCCTCCGGGAGGTGTAAATCTCCCGACAAAGGTAAGGGGGAGTCTAGATAGGGCCGGGGGGTGGCTTAGATAGAGGAAGGGAGGGGAAGGTGAGGGGAGGGCGAAAGCAAGTTCCCTCCGAGGCCGCTCCGATTTTGGAGCGGCCTCGGAGGGAACGGCAGCAGGCTGCGCGGCTCAGCGCACGCCGGCTACACGAAATCGGCAGCCTTGCACGCGCCGATCCAGGATTTTAGCGGCTACGCGCGTATCTACTAAAATCCAGCGTACTTTTGTTTGCGCCTGATGCGCCAACAAAAGTACGCTAAGGCGCGCTTTGTGAAAATCTACCCCAGTGGGTCATGAGTGTGACCGGGCAGCCTGTATTTAAATGTCCAGAGAGGGGCAGGTAATGTGGCCATTGGGAAAAGTGTCCAGACCAAAAGCCAAGAAAGCACCCAATGTCCCACCAGCCATTCTTCTCCCCAACCCAAGCTCATCTCCATCACTCTCCTCTCTGTTGCTCCATTCTCCTGCAACAGCCTATCCACTTTCCCCAGCTTCCCCATCACAATCATTCTCTCTGAAACCCCCTCCCCTTTGTTTCATTCATTCTCCTAATGTTCTCTCTTCCTCCTCTTCTCCTCTTTTCCCCCTCTCTTCCTTAGTCCCTCTGCATGGACATACTTTTGAATTTTATATTTAGGGGGAAAGGGTTTAATACCCCTCTTCCTGCTCCAGTCCCTACATCTCCTTAGCCTGCTCTGCTCCCCAATTCCCACTGACTTGTCCTCCTCTGTTCTCCTCCCCATCCCTTAACTCCCCAGAAAGTTCCTCCTCACCCGTCCTTAGTCAGCTTCTCTCCTCTTCAGGCTTGGTTCACCTGTCCACTGACTCCCACACCTCATCAGCATTTAGTCTTTCCCTTCATTAGTAGGGTCAGCTCACTGTGGTTATCTCTCAGCCACTTAAAACTAAATTCCAACAAAACTGAAATTCTATTCCTCAGCTTAATTACTAACCCCTCCAATGGTCCCCCTTCACACTTCCTATTAAACGGTATTTCTATACCAATACTTACCAAAGCCCGTAGTTTAGGAATTTTACTAAACACCAACTTGTCACTATCTCAGCACATTTCTCTAACAGTTAAAAACTCCTTTTATAAATTACATCTCTTAAACGCTTACGTCCACTTCTATTCTACCGGGATTTCTGTTCTGTACTTCAATCCTTAGGACTAGACTATTGTAATGGCCTTTATCTGGGACTTCCCAAATCGGCAATCAAACCTTTACAACTGATTCAAAACTCAGCTGCCTGTATCCTAACCGGTTCATCTATCAAAAATCACATCTCCCTCACATTATTTACTCTGTATTGGCTGCCAATTAAATTCAGAATACAGTATAATATCTTGTCCATTGTACATTCACTACTACATAATCCATCCACAATCTGGCTTTGCACTATTCTTCGAATCTACAAACCATCTAGACACCTAAGATCTTTGAACAAAAACTTACTAGACATTCCATCGGTATGCTTAGCACATCTAAACATTACTAGAAAAAGAGAATTCTCAGTACCTGGTCTGCAAATATGGAACTCATTACCTACTCCCCTTCATCAAATCTCAAATCCAAAAGAATTTAAGAAATCACTAAAAACCTATCTTTTCACAAAAGCATTTGTCACCCCAGATACAAATATTTCATAACTACATTATATACAGCATTTTTCATCATGTACTCCATATCCAATTTAAATTGTCTTTCTTTTCCTATCTCTTGTTTTTTAAAGTTAGATACTTCTTTATTTTAAAATATTTGTTTTTATAATTTTAATATCATTTAATGATTGCATCTTTTTTCTGCTTTTATTTTTGTTTGTTTATGTAAATTGTACACCATTTTGATCAATACTTTATTGTTAGATAGTATATAAATAATTTTAAATAAATACATTTGTTATTCTCCTCCTCCATAAGCTTGGATCACTTCCCTGCTGTGTACTCCCTAAGCCCAGACATTTTTTTCTAGAACTGGTCTTGCCTCCCACTAGCACTTCTCCTGGCTCTCACAGATTCCAGGCCAGAGCCAGTCCCATGTTTTCAGAATCCATATAAGATTCTCTATGGCACCACTGCATGTCCTAAGCCTTGGCAGCTTGGCAGTCAGTATATCCCCAGCCCCTGGCCACAGCTGTATGCAGTGCTTCCTGACCTCGATCTGGAAACCCTAGAGATATTTGCGGTCTCCTGTGGGACAGAATAGGGAAATGCTTTATTTACTTTTGTGAATGAGGGGAACAATGCTCACCTCAATTCCCCTTCAACTCAAGCCCTGACCACAGCCCCTCTCAATATTGAAAATGTTAATTTTTAAGATAGAGATTTTGAGTCTATGATGTCACTACCACCACAATCTCTTCCCCATATTTCCAGTAAAATAACTCATTTATCCTGGTGGTTGCAGAAATACAAGAAAAAGGCAGATACCATCTGCCCCCAACTTGACCATTCCCAGCTTGCACAGAAATCTGCAAACTTTGAATAAACAATTTTCCATTCATCCTCTGTCTCTGCTTGCATTTGGCTTGTTCTTCCTCTCTGTCTCATTCCTTTTTCTTTTAAAGCTTATTTTTGGTATTCCTCTCATTTCTTTATTATTTGTTATTTTATCCATGTGCACATCTCTTCCTATCCCTGGCTGTCTCTCCATAGCTCATTATCTTCTCACCACCTCCTAGTCTCACCCCCTCCTGCTACTTACAACAAATCTTCCCTCTCATGTCATCTTCCTAGCAGTGGTCTCAGTCCCTCTATCAGTAGCTACTCTCACCTCCTGTGCACCTTGAGAAGAGCCTGTCTGTCCTACACTGCTGCTATCTGCTATTGATCAGACATTCCACAGCCAGTCAATAGGCTACAGATGGAGTTGGGAGCAGTAGCTGGGAAACCGCCCATTGGTCAGATATTCCACAGTTATCCAACAGGCTGTAGGGGGAGGTGGGATAGTAGCAAGGAGGCTGGTTGTAATGCATCTGTAAGTGAATGAGCATATGGATTGCTGTGGTGGCAATTAGCATCCATAGTAGAGCGTGCATTGAGTTAATCTCTGTAAGATATAGAGTCGACCTCATGGACAGGCTGGTTTCTCTTAGCATCTGTTATCTCTCCTGGCTGAGGGTGTAAGAGTGAGCCACCAGGCTCAGAGGCAATCACCAGGACATAGTTTTTTGTACACTGAACAGAATCCTCTGAAAGAACCTGATCAATCTGGACCTCCCACAATCCTGATCCACAGTGGCTTTGTGGTTCTTAGCCTGGGCTTCCACAGCTGTGGCCTCCCTTGCTTGATGTCATATTTCTAGCTTAGCATTTAACTTGGCCTTCCTGTGTGTGGCTGCTGCTGAGGCAACCATGACAGCTTTCTATTCTTCTGCCTCTAACTCAGCTTTCTTGTATGCAGCTGCAGCAGCAACTCTGGTGCATTCTTTCGCCTTAATTCTAGCTCTGGCTAGCTTTATAGCAGCTTCTTGTTTACTGAAGGAAGTTTATGTTCATGCAGATTCTGCACATAACCTGGTGGCAACTGCACTGCTGAAGAAAGGTTTGAACAGACTGATATCAGTGACCTTGAAGACCTTGGGAAGCATCTGGAAAGACTGGAGTACTAGGAGACAATATCTTTTAAACTTTCAATTCTTTGCTGTGCTTGTATAGTAGGGCCTTGCACATATTGTCATGTTCTCAATCAATGTCCTTGTGCAGATCTCTGTTCTCAAATCTTCCCTGTATACTGATTCTGTTTAAGAATGTGAGGTATCTATCTGGAGTTGATACTGTTGTGGGTGCTTACCTATTGCAGGCATGACTTCTGATAAAGAGCGGTAAAGAGGCAGTGAAATACTTTTTGATATGTCATACAAAAAGTCATTATTCATGTTCTACAAAGTACTTTTTTATTTTTGGTACTAAGTAGCTTTATAATTATTAACAAGTATTCTATAACATCTTTGCTTCAGTTTTGTGCTTTGTTTTTCTTAGACAGGCTGATGCCACAGAAAGGGAAAATGCTGTATTAGCTGAAAAGTACTGGGCAACAGTATTAAAGAATTTATGTTTAGAAACCTACCAAGGTCATGCTAGCACTGTAGCTAGTTGTAGGTCCATATATAATATTTGCATACAAAGTGAGGATTAATTTACATGCAGAGTGAAAGCAAATTAACATATAGCCATTCAGGTTAATTGTTTATAGTAAAACACCAATCATAGAAATTTTGACTATTGTATAACCTAGTTTGGGGGATGAAAATTAACAAATGTGAATCCTATATAATGTCTTATCAGTAAAATCATTTGAGAGAGAGTTTTATACTGGCACTTTGCATAGCACTCTGTCTTTCTCCATAAGTTATGTATTATATTATATTATTTGTAGCATTTAATAAAAAATGTTTTTCTCCACAGCTGTTGGCTCTAAGCATTTATTCATTGATCCATATCAATATAATTTATAGCTATAAAAGAATTTCCTCATGGCTTGCTGAATTTCTTCTATACCTGTAGTGCTGGCAAGCTTATGTCTATGAGATTCTGACTCTTCCTACTTTCTATTAATCTTCTTTAGGTAACCAGCCTTTTTAGATTCATAATTCTCTGAGGTTTTGGTTGTTAAAATGTGCTTTCGCTAACAAGCAGCAGTTGTGGCTGAGAGTGAAGCCTCATTTGCTTGTTCACTGAGCACCATGTTTACAGAAGGAACATCTTCTGCTACTGTGACAGTAGTAAGTACAGACAGATCAAATTACAGCTTTGAATAACCAAGCACTGATCTCAAGCTACTGTTGTAATCACTGTTGGGAGGGGGAGCTAGGATCTGAAATTTTGCTCCCTGGCTGAATAAAAGATTTGTAGAGCTGAAAGTTATTGGAGAGATGGAAGTAGAAACCACAGTCCATGCCCAAATTGACAGAGGAATCCTCTAAATTTGCTTTTCTGAAATGTCATTACAGCTAGACCTCTGAGTGAGTTACTTTAAATTTTCCATATTTTTTCACTGTACTGCTTATAGTGTTTGATGTCTAGCTTGAATCCCTAGACCAGGGATGGCCAACTCCAGTCCTCAAGAGCCACAAACAGGCCAGGATTTCAGGATACTCACAATTAATATGCATGAAATTGATCTGCATACAATGAAGGCAGTGCATGCAAATCTATTTCATGCATATTAATTAATGATATGTTGAAAACCTGGTCTATTTGTGGCTCCTGTGGATCAGAGTTAGCCATCCCTGCCCTAGGCAGTCAGTTAAACCTCCACCCCAGCTGCAAATATCAGATAAACTTAGTTATAGAAACATAGAAACGACGGCAGAAGAAGACCAAACGGCCCATCCAGTCTGCCCAGCAAGCTTCACACATTTTTTTCTCATACTTATCTGTTTCTCTTAGAACCAAAGAGCTATTTCCCTTCCACCCCCACCATTAATGTAGAGAGCAGTGATGGAGCTGCATCCAAGTGAAATATCAAGCTTGGTTAGTTAGGGGTAGTAGGGGAAGTAACCGCCGCAATAAGCAAGCTACACCCATGCTTATTTGTTTTACCCAGACTATGTTATTCAGCCCTTATTGGTTGTTTTTCTTCTCCCCTGCCGTTGAAGCAGGGAGCTATGCTGGATATGCGTGAAGTATCAGTTTTTCTTCTCCCCTGCCGTTGAAGCAGAGAGCTATGCTGGATATGCATTGAAAGTGAAGTATCAGGCTTATTTGGTTTGGGGTAGTAACCGCCGTAACAAGCCAGCTACTCCCCGCTTTGTGAGTGCGAATCCTTTTTTCTTCTCCCCTGCCGTTGAAGCAGAGAGCTATGCTGGATATGCGTGAAGTATCAGTTTTTCTTCTCCCCTGCCGTTGAAGCAGGGAGCTATGCTGGATATGCGTGAAGTATCAGTTTTTCTTCTCCCCTGCCGTTGAAGCAGGGAGCTATGCTGGATATGTGTGAAGTATCAGTTTTTCTTCTCCCCTGCCGTTGAAGCAGAGAGCTTCAACGGCGTGAATCCTTTTTTCTTCTCCCCTGCCGTTGAAGCAGAGAGCTATGCTGGATATGCGTGAAGTATCAGTTTTTCTTCTCCCCTGCCGTTGAAGCAGAGAGCTCCCCTGCCGTTGAAGCAGAGTTCTTGGTTAACAAAAACATTTATTTAAATGAAGAACAGTTCAACACTCACAGTAGGTGAGAAGGTCCCAAGAGCAGCTGAACAGGTTGATGAGACCAATATATATATAATAGGTTTCTTGGTTAACAAAAACGTTTATTTGAATGAAGAACAGTTCAACACTCACAGTAGGTGAGAAGGTCCCAAGAACAGCTGAACAGGTTGATGAGACCAATATATACATAATAGGTTTCTCTGAAAGCTGACAGTAGCTGAGGGTTAATAGTAAATAAGAGGTGAAAAGATGATGCCCCTCAGAGCCCAAAATTGGATGAGAACAAGATGTCAGTCTGCCAAGAGCCTTCTTTCAACAAAGTTTCTGCTGTAAATAAACTATCCCACTGAAGAGACCAATAGGAAGATGAGAAAGGTATAGAAGGGCAGATAGAGTAAACAGGAACAGATTCAAAAGGAAATTCAGTAATAAACAATAACCAGTCAGGGCAGGGAACTTAAAACCTACAGAAAATCTAAGCTGTGCAATATCAAAAGATACTAGGTGGCAGCATAATAAAAAAACATATATATACTGTGGAGGCAGAACACTCAATGTGAAATGGTATACATGGACTTTAAGCTATTGTTTAACATCATGTAAGGGAATATGTGGACTTTACACCTTCATTTAACACTTTATATGTGTATGTGCATACATTATGCGATTGCTTAACACTGCGTAAGGATACCATAGCCTTTATACCATAGTTTAATACTGTATAAGGGTACATGCTGACTTTATGTCATCATTTAATGCTACATAAATTTTCACAGAGGCTTTTAGCTGCATAACAAGCTGATATTCAAACACGATGTATGCTAGGAACCTTGTGTTTGAAAATCAGCTTGTTTTGTGAGAGCTTAAGAATACCCATGCATCTTTGTATTTAGGAACCTTATAAAAAATGTGTGTCCTTACCTCACTGTGACATCACTTTCAAATGCGTATGCATCACAAGCTACTGTCCTTTTAAATGACATCATGGTGTTCTCCGGTGCCACCTGCATAAGAAAGGAATGCAGAGTTAACATTATCTACATTCTTGGAACAGCTGTATCCTGTGTCGCAGCTCAGCACAGGGTCCTGCTGTAGATCAATGTAAGGCAAGCAAAAAAAATTCTGGAGGAGCTGTAACAAAGGCAAAAATCTGCAAAATAAAGAGACCTCTAGAAATCAAAAGTGCTATAGATAGCACAGGGGTCTCTGTGCTCAGGGGCAGCTTAGGAGAAGCTCTTGCTGTACTCAGTAGCAGCATGTGGGGGGGGGGGGCTTGCCATGTTGAGGAGCAGCATGTGGTGGAGGGGATATAGGAGATCTCACTGTATTTAGAAACAATATGGTGGGGCGTCTCACTATACTGGAAACTGCACAGGGGGTCTCGCTATGCTGAGAGGTACATAGGAGTTTCTCTCTGTGCTCTGGTGCAACATGTGGTGGAGGTGAAGGTGGAGGGCAGACAGCATGTGTCTGGAGAGGGGTTGTGGGGAGGTGTTGCTGCACTCAGAGGTCCAGGAGAGAGAGTGACATTTCCTAAAGGCAATGAGAAGTGAAGCTGTTCCATGTTGTACAGATTTAATAAACAGCCAGACCTGGACTTGTTTGGATCCTTGTAGTAATCCCTAGCCTGTCTCTATATGGCCTTCTCTAATCTGAAGTCCTGTCTCATTCTAGTTCCCACATTAGGAGTGGGAGTGAGGAATTCTGACTGGGACACTACAGGACCTTGAGACAGTCCGATGCTTGGTGGCATCAGTCAAGTGTCCCAGAAGTGAATCCCCAGGACCCTCGAGTGAGCAATCCCAGTACATGGTGAGTTTGAGAGTGGGCCTGTGGACTGCAGGTTCTGCACAGGATAATATCTACTTGTTTATGTCTGGTCAGAGGTGGTAAGATTGCTGGCTGGACATTTCTTGTCTGAAAAGCGCCAATAGGGAGCCATGTGTAACTGCCTCTTCTGCCTGTGTACTACCCCTGGGTACTCACCATAGGGGCTCCACGGTGTCCCATGAGGTGAGGCTTCGGGGGCAGGAGGATTGGCTCCATGATGCAGGGGGAGCGGATAAGCAGAGGCAACAGATACAAAGTTATAACCACACATAGGTAGAGGAGCAGAACAGACACTCTCAGTGCTGCAGACAGAGAGAAAGACATTATCAGGCACAAGAACACTGCAGGCTAACACACAGACAGATAGACATTGTCAGCCTTTCCCCAAGCCCCTCACTCAAAGCAATATACAACACCCCAATATTCCCCTAGGACCTGGTGAGGTAATAAATTCAGAACCAAAGACCACTCCACTACAGTATAGACAGTTATCAACATCTGAGGACCCCCCTACCACCGAAGTTTCATTTACATTCTCTGGTCATTAGAGATCCTCCATGTTTGTTCCACTCCCTTTTGAATTCTGTTACTAGCTTGTCTTTACCACCTCTTCCGGGATGGCATGCCAATCATCTCCCACCCTTTCCATGAAGAAATATTTCCTAACATTGTTCTTAAGTCTACCTCCTTGGAGTTTCATATCATGTCACAAAGTTTTTTCCATTGGAAAAGGTTTGATTTTTGTGCATCATTAATTCCTTTCAGGTATTTGAAAGTCTATATCATATCTCCCCCTGTCTCTCCCTCTCCTTCAGGGTATACATATTTAGGTCCTCCAGTCTCATCTCATAAGTCTTTCACAGGGTAGACTTCACATCATTTTGGTTACCTCTCTCTGAACCACATCCATACTGTCCTTATTTTTGAGATAAGGTCTCCAGAAGTGAACACAGTACTCCAGGTGAGGCCTCACCAAGGACCTGCACAGGGTTATTATTTTTTCTGCTGATTTATTATGCCTCTCTATGCAGCCCAGAATCCCTCTGGCCATAGCCACCAAATACTATCACCCCAAAGTCTCTCAGGCTGTGCACATCAATCTCTCACCCCCCACCCCATCACTTGCAGCTCCTTTGGCTTGCCATATCCCAAATGCATGACCCTGCACTTTGTGACATTGAATCCCAGCTGCCAAACCTTTGACCAATTCTTGAACTTTCTTAGATCACTTGTCATTTTCTCTGCTCCTTCTGGTGTGTTGCAGATCGTAGTATCATCCACAAAATAAACTTTACCCTCTAATCCATCCACAATATTGCTCAGAAATATATTGAACAGAAATAGCGAGAGAACTGATCCTTGAGGAACTACACTAATCACTCTTCTCTCTTCAGAGTAGGTTCCATTTACAACTACTTGCTGTTATCTGTAACTCAACCAATCTGTAATCCATTCCACCAACTTGGAACCCACTCCCTGGCTTTTCATTTTATTTCAGAACTTCCTATGTGGAACCGAATCAAAAGCCTTGTTGAAATCCAAATAAACCACACTGAGAGCTCTTCCTTGACCTAATTCTATAGTCACCCAATCAGATTCATTTGACAATTCCTTCTCATAAAACCATGTTATTCTGGATCTTGCAACACACCAGATTGTAGATAGTTCATCATCCTTTTATTTAGCAGTCTCCATTCTTTAATGGTAGAGATTCTGAGCAACTAAAATATGGAGAATATATTAGATCAGATTGACAAACTGAAGAATAACAAATCACTGGAACTGGATGGTATCCACTCCAGAGTTTTAAAAGAACTAAAACATGAAACTGCTAACACGTGCTTGGTTATCTGTACCCTATCATTTAAAACAGCCACGATTCCTGAAGACTTGAAGGTGATAAAAGTGATATTGATTTTTAAAAAAGGGCTCCTGGGTGATCCAAAAACCTATAGACTGGTGAGCCTGATGTTGATGCCAGGCAAAATGTTAGAAGCCATTCTTAAAACAATATCACTGGCCATATGGATAGACATGGCTTAATGGGGAAGAGTCAACATGGTTTTAGCAAGGAGAAATCTGGTCTTATCAATCTTTTAGATATTTTTGAAGGTGTAAACAAACATGTAGATAAAGAGGAGCCTTTTGATATAGTGTATTTGAATTTTCAGAAAACAGAGATTCCTCAGGAAATTATAGAGTCATAAGATAGGAGGCAGTGCTCTATTATGGATTGAGAACTGGTTAAAAGGCTGGAAACAGAGGGTAGGACTAAATGGTTAGTTTTCAAAATTGAAAAAGGTCAGTAGTAGAGTACCACAGGGATCAGTACTGGGACCTTGCTGTTTAACATATTCAAATTATCTGGACAAGGGAATGATGACGGAGGTGATCCATTTTGCAGAAGACACAAAATTATTGAAATTTATTAAAACAGTAGTGGATTGTGAGGTACTGCAGGACATTGTTAGACTAGGAGATTGTGCAAGTGAATGGCAGATGAAATGTAATATAGAAAAGTGCAAAGTGATGCACAATGTTGGGCTCTGTACCTTGGAGTCCTCGATGCTTTGAAATCCTTGGCTCAGTGCATGACAGTGGTCAAAAAAGCAAATAGAATGTTAGGAATGATCTGAAAAGGAATGGAGAATAAAATGGAAAATATCATATTCCCCAAAGATTTAAGGTGCACACGTGTGTGCACTGAATGGTTAATCTGTTCACCAAGATGGATCTCCTTAATTTCCGTTTTTTCCTTGATGACCTAGGCTTCACTTTGCAAAGTAGTATTAGATCCAGAAATTTCTGTGTGTAGAAGTTGGAATTCATGTATCAGGGCTGCTAAGTCCCCCTTAATAACTGGATCCAATGGATTTGCAGCCATCTCTGGAGCTGAGACAGAATCAGATTATTCTAAAGGAATCTTTTATTTATTTATTTTTAACCAAATCTGGACTTTTTGGTGTACTTTAACCTTTGCTATTGCTTCAGCGAGGAGCAAATATCTGATCCCAAATAGGCACCTGTAAGAAAGCAAAGGGCCCCCAAGGAGCGGGTACCCAGGTTAGAGAAAATACCCTGAAGGGCAGAAAGAGCTTCAAGAAGAATCAAGAAGCAGCAAAGTAGCTTAGACCGGAAGGTTCCAATCCTTGCTAACTCGCTGAAGGAAGAAAATTTGCAGCTTAAATACCCCTACAGGGGTGTTTAACTTTCGGGGCTGGCCCGGGTATTCCCGCGCTGGTCCCTTTAAAGAAAGGGACGACATCTCCGCGCGCGTCTAGCTGACGTCAAGGGGCGAGGCTTCGGCAGCATTCCTGCCATGAAAGAAGGTCTCTCGGCCTCGTGACAGGCCTCCAGGGAAGTGAGCACACCGTCCCTCCTTGTCTCGGCACAATCAGACCGCCACAGAAGTGAGAAAGCGCCCTCGACCATGGGCCCTGAAGTCGAGGAGCGCAACATTGGCTAACACTATGCAATAGGACTTAATGGGATTTTTTTTTACAACTAATGAAACTCATGGAACACCATGAAGGCTTTTATTAGGGATATTTGTATTTCCCTTAAGTGTGCTCGCAAGAGAGCAAACCTAGTGAAAGAAACTGATTTGAGGAAAAAGTTAAAAGAGAGAGAAAGGATCTAGACAAAAATAGGCCATCGAGGCTCAGTAGGGCTAGACCTTTTCAAGCTTGGGAGCAATCGCAGCATTATTTAGAGGGAAAAATAGCTTATAGCTTATTACATACAAAACAAAGGTATTATGCCTCTGGTAATAAGGCTAATAAGCTCTTAGCATGCAGATTAAAGATGGTTGTGCAGCAGCAGGTGAAATTCCTCAAGAACTCTGCAAAAACAGCAACTGATAATGCGGAAATATGTGGTTATTTTCAGATTTCTATAAGTCCCTTTATACTTCTAAGTGTTATCGTTCAGCAAGCTCCAGCAGACTCCCGCGGTGTTGCAGCTCCACTGCATTGCTCGGCTCGGTGCAGCACCACGCGACGCGTGGCATGACTCACCCCCTATGTCGTCAGCAGCCCAGCCGGAAGTTCTCACGATAGCGTGGGAAAAACTATTATTTAAAGAGATCTTTCCAGCACAGCACTGCCTCGGCTACAGGCTTGCTTGTGCTGGAACTTTGGAGGATCTTCTTGTCTGGAACCTTTGTCTGCTGCCTGCCCTGACTGGGACTGCCTTTTGGACTTGTTTGCTTGCTGCCTGCCCCGACCCGGATTGTGACTTGGATTTACTTACTCTCTGCTGGCCCCTTGATTTGGATTGTCTGGACTGGCCCTGGGTGCACATCCTCCTGTATCCAGATCAACCCTCTACTTTTGGGTCCACTAGCAGATTCGTAACACTAAGGTTTTGTATCAACCAGAAATGGTGGATAATGTTTTGCCTGGGGTTCTGATGAGAGTTCTATCTGAGCGTAATAAGATATGATTGGATCCCCAAATCTCTACTCAAGAGTTATTGTGAGCAATTAAGTACCAGCTCTGTGTGGTTGGCCAATATTATGGTGACACCTAAGGAAGGGAAGGATCCTCAACTCTGTTCTTCTTACAGATCAATCTACAGATTTTGGCAAAAATTGTGGCCCGTAGACTTAAAGATATTATGCCTGTGGTGATTCATCCTAATCAAACAGATTTTATATCTAACAGACAAGGAGTGGATAATGTACAGAGGACACTTAATTTAATTCATTTGAGTAAGAGAATATCTGGGGATTCCATTCTTCTGACCCTAGATGCAGAAAAAGCTTTTGATCTTGTTGAATGGGGCTACCTATTTTATGTTTTCTCTAAGTTTGGTTTTGGGGATCACTTTATAACCTGGGTTAAAAGTTTATATTTTTATCCAGAGGAGCAAGTTAGAATCAACGGGTGTGTTTCTACCACTTTTTTTTTTTAAGAAAAGGGCACTAGACGAGGTTGCCCACTTTCTACACTCCATTTTGCATTAGATTTAGAAATCTTAGCTGCTAAAATTAGGACCGATATAGTTATTAAAGGTTTTTCTTCTTTAGAAGGGAGAGAGCACAAAATTGTACTTCCTTCTAGTTTTTTTACAATCTATTAATTATTTTAGTAAAATTTAAGGATATAAACTTAACCTATCAAACAATGAAGTAAATGTTCAGAGTGAAGCCAAGAAATCTTAAATGCAAAGCTATCCTTTCCGATGGACAACTGAAGCAATTAGGTATTAATATTTCTAGGAATTCAGAAAATTTGTTTAATCTTAATTTTGACCCTTTTTTTGAAAAAGCTCAGACAAAATCTAACCAGGTGGTCCTTATGCTCCATTTCTTGGCTGGGTCGGATAGCTTCAATCAAAATGAATGTCTTGCCCAGAGTTCTATTCTTATTAGAGATGCTGCCTATCAAAATTCCAAATACTTTTTTCCCCTAAATGGTATGCTATCAAACTTTATTTGGAAGGGGAAGAGGCATACGGGCGGATTTTAAAAGCCCTGCTCGCGTAAATCCGGGCGGATTTACGCGAGCAGGGCCTCGCGCGCCTATTTTCCATAGGCTGTCGGCGCGCGCAGAGCCCCGGGACGCGCATAGGTCCCGGGGTTTTTGGAAGGGGGCGTGTCGGGGGTGGGACCCGATGACGCGGCGTTTCGGGGGCGGGGCGTTTCGGGGGCGGGCCCGGGAGCATGGCGTCGGCCCGGGGGCGTGGTCCAGGCCTTCGGACCAGCCCCCGGGTCGGAGCACGGCACGCCAGCAGTCCACTGGCGCGCGTAGATTTACGTCTGCTTCTCGCAGGCGTAAATCTACGGACAAAGGTAAGGGGGGGGGGTTTAGATAGGGCCGGGGGGTGGGTTAGGTAGAGGAAGGGAGGGGAAGGTGAGGGGAGGGCGAAAGAGAGTTCCCTCCGAGGCCGCTCCGATTTCGGAGCGGCCTCGGAGGGAACGGTGACAGGCTGCGCGGCTCGGCGCGCGCCGGCTGCCCAAAATCGGCAGCCTTGTGCGCACCGATCCAGGATTTTAGAAGATACGCACGGCTACGCTCGTATCTTATAAAATCCAGCGTACTTTTGTTTGCGCCTGGTGCGCAAACAAAAGTACGCGAACGCGCTTTTTTTAAAAATCTACCCCCAAGAGTATTTCATAATATATTGTTTGTACCAAAGAATCACAGGGGGCCTGAGTTTACTGGATTTTAAATCTTATCAAAGTGCAATACAGCTAAAACATATTTTGTTATGGCACTTAAATCAATTAGATAAACAATGAGTATCAATAGAAATAGCTTGGGTTAAAGTGTAGGGCTGGAAGTTGTCATCTTAGATATCCAATAAGGTTTTGTCACATAACTGAGAGTCCCATCCTATTATTGGGCCTATTTTGAATTATTGGTATAAAACGTTAGCCACTACTGATATTTCATCATCTCCATCACGTGTAGCACCCTTTTGGAATATTCCAGATTTCCCAAACCACTTTAACTTGACACATTTCTCCAAATGGATTAATTTACAAATCAATATGGTAGGCAAATTTTTTGATAATGGGGAGATCAAGACTATAGGTCAACTGGAGGGTCCTGGGGGAGGAGATGCTCTTTCCATTTTCCAGTACTTACAGATAAAAGGCTTATTGACCCGTCCAGCAATTAAAAGCCTCTGTGGTCAAAAATTGACTGCGTTTGAGCAGCTGGTTGCTGCTCCTCATCCAGACCAAGGTCTAGTCTCTAAGATACATAATTTATTGATATCTGAAAAGAGTGATGCACTGCAGAGGATTAAATTAAAGTGGGATGAATAATGGGAACATATTTTTTGTCGAATATCAAAAGATAGTTCCATTTGTGCTGGCTATAACATTTTGTATTACTGGTACTATACCCTCCAAAGGTTGAAAAAGTTGGGACTGGTGGAATATGACACTTGTTGGCTGGACTATGGTGGAATTGGCACCTTCTTTCACATTTGGGGGAACTGCCACAAAATTCAGGTATACTGAATGGAAGTCCTTTTCTGGATGTTCAAATTCACAAACATTCAATTACCCTTAGATCCTCTTGTGATTCTTTTAGAATTGCCACATGGTAATTTTTTTCTGGTGATCTCCTTCTGCTCCCACCATGGAAGAGTGGATACGGCTACTTTGGAGGATATACATTATGGAATCAATTATTTTCCAACTATGGGATTTTTATTCTAATGTTCCAAAAATCTGGGAACTTTTTATTCTTAAGGTAGATCAGTTTCTTACAGAAATGCATACTTGGCAAGGATTTCAGCTAATAATTACTTTATTTACAGATACAGTTTAATATGTATCTTTGACTGGCCCTGTCTTGAAGTATACCTGGTACCATAATGCATAGCGTTTGTCTTTAAAAATTTAATATGAGGATTATTATAAGACAGAAGAAAGATTGATACAACATCTTGAATAATATAACAGAAGAAGTACTTTGTTAAACTGTGATTGTAAATTAAAATGACAATTATATAATTCTTACTGTTAAAACTCAATAAAAATTTAAAATCTTAAAAAAATATATCAAATTGTGACTACATCTTGAGTACAAATGCGTGGTTTAGGTCGCCCCATCTTGAGGAAGACACAGCGGAACTTGAAATGGTGCAGAGGAGGGTAACAAAAATGATAAATGATATGGAATATCTCTAATATGATGAGAAACTACACAGGTAAGGACTCTACAACTTGGAAAAGAGATGGCTGAGAGGGGACATGATAGAAGTTTATATATCATGAATGGGATAGAATGGGTACATAAAGAACAGTTATTTACCCTTTCAAATAATACTGAAACTCCATGAAACTAACAACCAACAGATTCATAACAAATTATAGAAAGTACTTTGTCACTCATTGCACTATCAAGATTTGGAATCTGTTGTCAGAGGATGTGATCAAGGTGACA
Source organism: Rhinatrema bivittatum (assembly GCF_901001135.1). Taxonomy (NCBI): domain Eukaryota; kingdom Metazoa; phylum Chordata; class Amphibia; order Gymnophiona; family Rhinatrematidae; genus Rhinatrema; species Rhinatrema bivittatum. Next base: position 276,716,571 of record NC_042620.1, read on the forward strand.
GATTGAGGGTTTAAAAGAGGTTTGGACAAGTTCTTGGAAGAAAAATCCATAACACATTAGCCAGGTAGACTTGGGAAGGCTATTACTATCCCTAGGAATAAGGAACTAGATCTACTTTATGGGATCTGCCAGATACTTGCAACCTGTTAGAGACAGGATGCTGGGCTCGATGGATGGTCTGATTCAGCATGGCATGTTCTTAATTTTCCTGCCACCAAGGTAAGGCTAACGAGCCTGTAGTTTCTAGCCTCTTCTCTGCTCCTACTTTCGTGAAGCGGAACCACAACCTCCCTTCTCCAATCTTGCGGCACTATGCTTGTCTTCAAGGATCTGTTGAGTAGGTCCTTCAGCAGACCTGCTAACACCTCTCTTAGCTCCGTTAATAACCTGGGATGTATCTCATCCAGACCCATGGCCTTGTCCACGTTCAGAACACTCCTCTGTAAATGGCAATGTATGTATCCCACTCCCATCTATATTCTTGTCAACCAGTAATGGGCCTCCTCTAGGGTTTTCTTTTGTGAACACTAAACACATATCCTGTCACAAAGCTAGAAATTAAAGCTGACCAGGGACAATAGGGACCAGCACCAAAATCAGAGTTTTGTCCCTGTTGTACTTTCTGTAATCTGTAATTCTACTCCATTCATTTTGTAGTAATGTTTTATCTTTCTCTGTAATTTAATCATTATATTACTTTGTCAACACATGAACAGTTGTCATGCCAATAAAGTTATCTGAATCAGATCAGTGCCTGACAGCCCCCAGCTCAGCACTGACAGTGATTACAGCCTGACACCCCCCACCATAGTGATCAGCATCTGAAATTCCTTTCCTAAGTACTGCCAGTGATTCCCCCAGGACCAGACAGGGAAGGCCAAGTCTGAGCTGCACACTCAGTATATAACGTTCGAGATGTCCTTTAATATTCATATCCATCACAATCCTTAATCCCTCCTCCTCCACTTCTATCTCCCCCCTTTTAATCTCTACAAGTCATTTGGGGATGCAGTTTTATGGAAAGTCATGTATAGCATTCACTGTATTCCCTTCTTTCCGCCTATGTATTTGTTTGTCTCTCAGATTCAGGATGTTTTACTAGTAGGACAATTTGTACCTGCGTTGGCAAAGTAATATATAAAGCTGGGCTTCCCAAACTTTTAGCACTTGAAAATTCACATATCCCCAGAGAACAACCAAACCAAATTAGCAGGGGTGTGGTTCCCCTCCAACAATCTCCACTCTCACCATCCCTGCAATCCAGCCGATTCCCTCTCTCAACCTCTATCCCCTCTAGAGGACCTCCTCTCTTAACCTGCTCCCCTTCAGAGGACCCTCCCCCCCCCTCTTATATATCCCCAGTTCCTCCGACCTCCCTAACTCATCCCCTCCAGCCATTTTTGAATCCCAACAACTGATCCCCTCTCTCTCTCACCTTCCAGCCTCACCTTTTCCATTTCAACCCTTCTTTTACAATCCCCAGCAACCCACTTGGGCCAAAGGTGGGAAGAGAAGGTAGGCTGATGAAAGGGGCACTATTTTTCTCTTGGGTAGGTTCAGCAGTGGGAGAAGCGAGAGAAAACAGGCCCCACCTCAGGCTTCCTTGAAAACGAGCTGCGTTTACAGTAGGATCGTTTACATAGCTCCAATTCTCTTTTTCTGCACTCAGTCTTGCCTGTTCTTACAACTCTGGATTTACTTCCACTGTCTGCTCCAGTGGTGCATTCACCAGCTCTTTTGGCTCTTCACTAGGACCTTCTGCAGGGCTTTCTATACTCCTTTCTCTGGGACAATCACCATTGGCCTTGGCTCAGTTCAGACCTTTCCCAATCTCAGAGCTCTAATGTTGAGCATTCGTGTTATTATTCTCCTCTTGTATCTCTGAGTTTTCATCCCTCTGGACAGTAGGCCATCAGTCAGGTGAGACATAGGGCTGCTGCTGTGCTTCCTCTGCTTGCAGGTGCTGTAAGATCTTCCCTGGCCTTTCATTTGGCATGCTGGCAGTTACAAGTGCAAACTCTACTTCCAGCTCTTTCCAGGCATAAAGCCATGATATCTAGCTCCTTACAAAGCTCTCTTGAGGTTGCCTCTGTCCTTCCAGGAGAGTTGGTCTGTATCCTACTTAGGCCCAGATTCTCTCAACTCAGAGAAATTCCGTTTTCTTCTTTTTTCGACTTGAGGATCTGTTCTGTGCTGCTATATAGCTCAGAATTTCCTGTAACACTAGTTTCTGCTCTGTGCAACTGTTTTAGAGCAAACGGGTTTCCAAAAAGTGAAAAAAATACTCTCTCTTTTTCTTCTTTGGAGATTTGGGTTCATGCTTGTGCAGTCACTTAGCGCAGACAACATAATGTGGCACAACACAAGCATTTGTAATTTTGCTGGAGGAGAAATTAGTCTGGACTCCAGCAGTCCCTTACAGAGACTATTGCTTACAAGCAAACATAAGTAAAACTGTTGTATCTGCCGGCCGCAGCATCCCGCTACTGGTGACCGCCACTCACCGCCTCTTCATTGCTGCTTCAGGCCTGGGCACACTGGTTGCAGCGGCCAGCCACTTCCGGGGCTCTTCCCTGCGGTCTCCTCTGCTGCTGCTGCGACCAGGGCCTCCCTGACGTGCGGGCCATTCCCAGTGCAGGCCCCTCCCCCGCTGGGTCCCTCTAGGTGCACATGCGCATGTCCTCTTTGGATTTAAAGGGACAACGATAGGAAATTGCTGCGGCCCCCTCCTGTCGGCTCCTCCTTTCCTTTTCCTATTTAAGGCAAGGCCTGGCTCGCAGACCTTGCCTTGGCTTCTGGCTTTCTAGGTTCTGCTCCTTCCAAGGAGGATCTCTCCTGCGTTCCTGGTCTGTTGACGTTCTTCTGGTATTCGACCCTCGCTTGGAACCCAGACTACGACTATTGCTGCTTGACCCGACCTACGCCTGGAACCACGACCACGAGTATTTCCGCCTGCCATGACCTACATCTGGGACCTCGACTACGAGCACGGCTGCCTGTCCTGACTCTCACCTACGACTCTACTCTTGTGTCCTCATGCCTGCTCCCGGACCCGACCCGACTCAAGGCTCCACCCGGTTTCATCTCCTCTTCTTTCAGAGACCCTATGTAAGTCCAGCCGGCCCTCATACCCAAAGGCTCAACCTGAGGGGAACACGGGCTGGTAGTGGTGAAGCTCCTGCAGGGTCTCTGCACCATCCCGGCCTCGCCTACCAGCAGTGGGGACCTGTGGGGGTTTCCCCCACAGGTAGCGCCAACTCCATCTTGGGCAAGGGGTCCACCCTCCAAACATAACAAAAACAAGCTGGTTACCACAGTTACCAAATCTGTTGAGGCCACAACCCAACCATCCAGCTACCGAGTTCCTTGTGGATTTACAGTACCTGGCCTTAACAATCTGCAGGCAATTTACTTTAGTACTAGGCAGCTTATTAGAAATTACATTTGAAATGTTTGAAGGGGAATCCATTCACCTATTTAGAGGACAGCAAGGAGGGAGAGCTGAGGCTATCTGGATCGGGTGAATATCTTCTAACAAGGTTCCTCAGGAGCTAACACAGAGGTGGACTACAATAGGCAATTGTTTGTGTGCTTGGTGTCTGTTGGCAGTAGGTGGGACTACATATGTGCAGCCTGCCTGTAGCGTCCACAACACACACAGTAGCAATCAGCTGCATAGCTGGAAGCAAGCCAAGAACCCACCAGTCAAACAGGAAGGAGTGCAGAGCAACCTGAGGTGAAGATGGCATAGCTGGAGGGGGATCTTGGGCCCTACCAGCCAAACAACAAGGAGCATAAACAGCAAGACTTTAGGGTAATAGGGTCCCCACCTGCTAAAGACGGGCACCGGTGCCAAAGTGGGGACTCTGGTGGACAGAGGAGGGGGAGAAAGAGAAGAGACATGCCCCTCTCCTTAGGGCTGAATGCATTATCTGCCTGACTTAAATATGTATAAGGTTCATGACTCCTGTTCAGACATGCAAAATTGTTCTGATGTGTCAGCAATATCTTGAATTGGGTGGAAGAAATGTATGGCCATGCTCAAGAAGTGATATCATCAGGAACAACTGAACGTAATCCACTTGAATGTACACTTCGAAGTGCTGAAAAGCGGAATATAAAAATCTAACTAAATCTAACTAAATAAATAAAATAAATGACCTATGGGCAAGGTGCATAAAAAGCTGGACCCAAAAGGAGAACTGTATACAAATCTGTTCCTTAACAGGGACTGATATAAGTGCAGATTACAGCTTGGGGCTTTTGCTGTTTAATTGTTTTGTAAATCCAACCAGTGCAGAGGCTACAGATAAATGTTCTTTCTGTTCCCAAAGAAAGATTGTTCATTGCTTTTGGCATTGTTTTAATGGTTTTTCTTGAGTTTATTTGAAATGCTTTAATGTACCCTATAATGAGAGGTAGGAGGAGAAGACTCCAGTACGTCACCTCCTGCTGATAATGTGGGAGAATAACTGGACTGGAAATGTTTGAAAGTATTCTTATCAATCACACCAAAAAAACCCACACACACCAACGGTGTATTCCAGTACACACCAATGTGTACCAGGACACTTGTTGTTTTTGAAAGTATTCTTAGCCATGAGAATTAAATTCAGTGTTCAGAGTATAAATGTGTTTGACATTAAGCACTGTTGCTGCATACTCAGTCTGGGTTAAATAATTAGAGAAGTGACCTGCGGCAGAAAGTTGGGGCTGCTCCGTTCAGCCACTAACAGAGGCGTTCCGAGGGCGTCTTTAGGTCAGAGGAGGAACACTGTGCACGGACATTAGATTTGCCAAAGCAGGTGCACTATTTTGCTCTCCTCCACCACCCCACAAGCAGGAACAAAGCATGCAGGCAGCTTTAATGCACTTTCACCCCTTCCTCCCCCCCTCCCCCACGAACAGATGCAGAACATGCAGGCAGCTTTAATGCACTTTCACCCCTTCCTCCCCCCCCCCCCCCACGAACAGATGCAGAACATGCAGGCAGCTTTACTGTTCTTTCACCCCTCCTTCCCCCATGAGCAAGAGCAGAGCATGCAGGCAGGTTCAATGCACTTTGTACCTGCTGATTTTCAATGACAAACCCTGCGGTAACTTCTCTTTGACAATGTGAATAAAGTTTGTACATTCAAAGCACCCACATAATTTGCAGGAGGCTGGCTATATATAAATTACCTCTATAATGCAGCAATTTGGAAGTCATTTTAAACTATTTAATTTATTAATTATATTCTCCGATGTTTTCTGTTTTTCTAATAGAGAAGACAATTATCAATATGTAAAAACTACATCAGCAGGTGCACAGCTCAGAGTTTGCAAGGGTGGGGTTAAGTCAGGGAGGCAGAGCAGAGTTGGGAAGTAGCACATTCCTATCCAGTACCCAACCGTCGGAAGGGTTTATGTCAGTGGAGAATTATTTTTTTTTTTTGTGGAGAATCTCTGCTAACTCTGTTAAATTTATTTCCTCCTACCTGGAGGAGGTCAGGGAAAGAGTTATGCTTCCCTGCCTACAACACAGCAGTGTATTGTTATCAAAGGAGCTTGCTGATTTTGAAGGAGATTTTGTTCCTTTTTGTTTGGGAGAATGTTAAACCACCATTCCTGCCCGGGCGATTGAACTGAAGAGCAGTTTTGCTGCTGGTGGGCCTTTCCACCAGAGGATAGACACGAGACCCAGTACCCCTGCTAGGAGCCTGGTTTTCATATCTTATTTATTTATTTATTTATTTAACATTTCTTTTATACCGATATCCGTTCGCACATCGTATCGGTTCACAGTGAACAAAAAACCATTGGGCAGTGCCCGTACATATAACATATAACAGATAACATAATATAATATGATGAACTAGGCAACATATAAATAAATTTTTGGGAGGAGCCCTTACATATAACAGGCATCAATGGGTAGATGCTATGGAATATAACTATAACTATATACATGAAAGTGCAAAGTACAAAATCAATATCTTGAAGGAAGGGGGTTCTCTACATGTCTAACAACTTAAGGGACACTTACGTGGAGGGATGAGACACCCTGCCATAAACGTGGATTCGGGTTTGAAGGTCAATTGAGAAGATTCCTGGGATTGATTATGAAGATTGGTTACAGTAAAGTTTTGTTTGGGAATACTTGAGTGTCCTTTGAGTCTTTTGGTAGTGGTGTAGACAATGGGTGGATAGCGCAAATCAAACTGAGTACACCCAAGAGAGAAGAGGCAGCCTGGAGGTTAAGCCTCCCCCCCTTGTGGAGAATCCACGTCCTGGGGTAGAAAGGACTGGGGACTGTGAACTGAGAATTAGACCTGGAACTGAGTATTCACTATTTTATGCTACAATATCCGAAGCAGGGGGCTTATGTCATCATGTCCCCCCGTGGGATCCGGTGTCAGGAACTTCCCCTCGGCTCGGTCGGCCCTCCCCACGCGGTCGGCGTCGGCCTATCGGGGCCAGGGGAGGTGGACCGGAGACAAGCCTCTCGCGAGGCCTCGAGGCAACACAAAATTTAAAAAAATTTAAAAAACCCAGCGGCGTCAAAATCGACGGCAGAAGGAAGCAGCCACCGGTAAGCCCTCCCCGGAAGCCCTGACGCCTCCCCAGAGCCCTTTAAAGGGCTGAAACGGCTCGAGGCGCACCCTTTTACCTGCTGCTTCGCCACTCTTCCCCTCGGCTCGGTCGGCCCTCCCCACGCGGTCGGCGTCGGCCTATCGGGGCCAGGGGAGGTGGACCGGAGACAAGCCTCTCGCGAGGCCTCGAGGCAACACAATTTAAAAAATTAAAAAAACCCGCTCTTCCCCTCGGCTCGGTCGGCTCTCCCCACGCGGTCGGCGTCGGCCTATCGGGGCCAGGGGAGGTGGACCGGAGACAAGCCTCTCGCGAGGCCTCGAGGCAACACAAAATTTAAAAAAATTTAAAAAACCCAGCGGCGTCAAAATCGACGGCAGAAGGAAGCAGCCACCGGTAAGCCCTCCCCGGAAGCCCTGACGCCTCCCCAGAGCCCTTTAAAGGGCTGAAACGGCTCGAGGCATCGCGCGCCTGGCGTCGAGCGCCTAAGGAGCGCGACAAAGGGGCCTGCCCCTTTGTGCGCTCCTTCGTGCGCTTCAGCACACGGTTCCAGACTATACCAGACGATACACTCGCTACCTCCCTCTATTACTCCAACCGTTCTTACTCCCAAGCGATCCACCTTAGCTCTCCCCTAGCAGTCGTCCACCCACTCCCACACTCAACAATACTCCAGCATTCGTACAGTCAATCAAGCATCCACTCCAGCATCCAGTATGCTTCCACTCACTCCAACATCCAGCATTCTTCTAGCAATCTTCTAGTCACTCCAGCATCCAGCATTCGTCCAGTCACTCCAGCAACCAGCATTCGTCCACTCACTCCAACATCCAGCATTCGTCCAGTCACTCCAACATCCAGCATTCGTCCAGGCACTCCAGCATCCAGCATTCGTCCAGGCACTCCAGCATCCAGCATTCGTCCAGGCACTCCAGCAACCAGCATTCGTCCAGTCACTCCAGCATCCAGCATTCGTCCAGGCACTCCAGCATCCAGCATTCGTCCAGGCACTCCAGCATCCAGCATTCGTCCAGTCACTCCAGCAACCAGCACTCGTCCAGTCACTCCAGCATCCAGCATTCGTCCAGTCACTCCAGCAACCAGCACTCGTCCAGTCACTCCAGCATCCAGCATTCGTCCAGGCACTCCAGCATCCAGCATTCGTCCAGGCACTCCAGCATCTAGCACTCATCAAGCCACTCCAACACCCAGTAGTCATCCAACAATCTTCTCCACCAGCAATTTCTTCTTAAAAGACAGCATGCTACAAACTTTCCCCATTCAGATCATCCCTCACCTACTCTCCAACAGAGCGAATACCCCCGTGCTCAATCTACGATCAAAGAGATCCCTGATTCCAATCATGATCTCCCCTCTAACACAATTCCTAGGATTATCTCTAATCACCTTAACCCTTTTCAACTCGCAGTCGCTCTCAAAAAAATCTCATTTGCTCAACGACCACCTCCTGGACACCCAACCGGACATCTGTGCCATTACCGAAACATGGCTAAAAAACACAGACACCGCCATAATTAACCAATTGCCAACACAACAATATGACATCTTCTGTATCCCCAGACCTAAAAAAAGAGGGGGTGGAATAATGTTAATAGCAAAAAAAGAACTGAGACTGTCCCAGCAAGCCTTCAAATCGACGACCAAATTAGAAATCGGACTATTCAAATCCTCCCAGCTTCAAGTCTGCCTTATTTACGCCCCCCCGGGGCTCCTAGAATCCGACCCTTCTCCACTCATCGAAACCATAGCCAAACACATCAACACTAACTCACCAGCAATTATTTTAGGAGATTTCAACATCCATGTTGACTCCCCTACCCTATCTTCTAACTGCGAAGCCCTTCTCTCTTCTCTCCAGGCTATGGGATTCAAACAAATTATAAACAATCCCACACACAAGGCAGGCCACACGCTTGACCTAATATTCACTAACGAAACCATCTCGCCCATCACCCCTCCTTCCTGCACCCCCATCCCCTGGTCAGATCACTCGATGATAACTACAAAATTATCTATAAAACAAAAATTGACCCCTATTGTTACTAAATCCTCGATCCAGTTCAGGAAACCCTGTCCCATGGACACTCTCAACAACAGCCTGGCCGAAGAACTAATTAAACTGGACTTCTCAGATGCGGATACCGCTATGAACTCCTGGCAAACTATTACACACTCAGTAGCTAACAGAATTTGCCCTGTAACAACAAAAGTTATCAACCCAGCCCGCACGAACAAGAAACCCTGGTTCTCAACCGAACTAAGGAAACTCAAACAGGATCTACAACACAAAGAACAACGCTGGCGGAAAGATTCCTCCCCTTCCTCACTTGCTTCATACAAAACTGCAATGAGCTACTATAGGACATCCATTACCCGCACCAAACGAGATTTCTACGCCAAAAAAATACACGGCTTCTTATATGACCCAAAAACTCTGTTCTCATATGTAGCTGCCCTTACCACACCTATGCCCCTCACCATCCCAGAAGAAGAAGCCCAGAACAAATCCACAGAGTTGGCTATCTTTTTTGATAACAAAATCAAAAACCTACTTGCCCCCCTGGCATCAACTAACACTTCCCCAAACCCTTCGCAACCATTAAGCCTCGCAACCAATAACCCTCCACCAACTATCTACAGACCGTCACTAGAAATTCTTGAACAGACATCCTCCCTGGAAATTGAATCAATAATCAAGAAAATGAAACCTTCCACTCATCCATTGGACCAAATACCAACCAAACTACTTCTCACCATCCCTAACACCATTGCTAAACCGCTGGCAGACATCATAAATTGCTCCCTCAATCAAGGATCGGTCCCGGACTCCTTAAAAATTGCTTCACTTAAACCCTTACTTAAAAAACCCAACCTGGACCCAGCCAACCCTGCAAACTTCCGCCCCATTGCAAACCTACCTTTTATAGCCAAGCTAATGGAAAAGCTTGTCAACATCCGACTCACAGACTACCTTGACTCCCACAATATTCTCTACCCCTCTCAATTCGGATTCAGGAAACGCCTAAACACAGAATCCCTCCTTCTTTCTCTAACGGACAACATCCTGATGGGCCTTGACAAGGGACAATCTTACCTGCTAGCCCTTCTCGACATCTCTGCCGCGTTCGACACGGTAAACCACACTATCCTCTTAAACCGTTTAATGGAAATAGGCATATCCGGCTCTGCACTGCTCTGGTTCACATCCTTTCTGAACAACAGACACTACAAAGGTCAAAATAAATGACAAAGAATCTCACTCCATTCCATCAAACCAAGGCGTACCTCAGGGTTCGTCACTTTCCCCTACCCTGTTCAATATATATCTACTCCCTTTATGCCAGCTACTCAATAGTCTCAATCTCACCTACTTTATATACGCGGACGATGTTCAAATCATAATCCCCATCTCGGACCCCATCTCTACTCTAAATTTCTGGAACAACTGCTTACAAGCCATCAACCTTCTGCTCTCTAGTCTCAACCTGGTCCTAAATACTTCCAAAACGGAACTACTGGTTATCTCCCCTAGTGACAACAACCCCCTCGCAAATAATGCTAGCACCCCATTAGCAAACCAGGTCAGAGATCTTGGGGCCACCCTTGACTCTAGAATGAATTTCAAAAAATTCATTAACGCCACAACCAAAGAATGCTTCTTCAAGCTACAGGTCCTGAAGCAACTTAGACCGCTCTTACACTTCAAGGATTTCCGTTCGGTGCTTCAAGCCATACTGTTTTCAAAGATCGACTATTGTAACGCTCTATTACTTGGTCTCCCCGCTTCGTCCACCAAACCTCTTCAGATGCTGCAAAACGCAGCGGCTAGGATCCTTACAAACACTCGTCGCAAGGACCATATCACACCAATCCTAAAATCCTACACTGGCTGCCCATCCAATATAGAATACTTTTCAAGGCTCTCACCATCATCCACAAATCCGTCTACCAGCAATCCACTCTCCAACTCACCTTCCCACTCGAATTACATACTTCAGCAAGACCGATCAGAACTGCCTACAAAGGTTCGCTCAAGGCCCCCCCCCAACAAATCATCTGTCCACAACTCTATTCACAAGCGTGCTCTTTCAACAGCAGGTCCACTACATTGGAATTCACTTCCCCAAGACTTACGCCAAGAACAATGCCATTCAACATTCAGAAAGAAATTGAAAACCTGGCTGTTCGCAGAAGCCTACCGCTGAAGGATCTCCTCAACCATCACTGTCTCTCATTCTCCCACCCCTCCTTAATCCCTACCCCCCCCCCCCTCTTTTCCCTCTCCCCTTCCCCCCCCACCCAACCTCACCCTTTCCTTCTCCCACTGGACATACCAAGCTAATAACTGCCTAGGATAAATCTATGTTTACGTATCTTATAGTTTTTGTTGATTATATATATATATTTATCTCTCTCTAATTGTTTCTTAGTTTAAATTCTGTACTGTCTTCCATTGCCCAGGTTTTACGCTCCCTGTTTAATGTAACTTTACTTTCTACCTTGATGTTAATTGGTTTCCCCTCAGTTACATTGTAAACCGGTACGATAAGACCTAGTCTTGAGCATCGGTATAGTAAAAGAAATTAAATAAATAATAATAATGTCCCCCGTGGGATCCGGTGTCAGGAACTTACTCTACTCTCCCCCCCCAAATACTGTACGATTCACAGTCTCTATGAAAAGGCCACAAAGGGACAGTCTTCATCTCCTGGCTCAGACCCTGTGCTTGGATATTAGCTAAAAAGAGACAGAGAAATGGTCAGCGTACATTTGGCTGCAGCACCAAGTGCAGTCCACAACAAACCTCCAGGAGACTCATTCTGTCCTTCATCAATACCTTTTTGCTTGGTGTGGTAGAAGAATCCAGAAATAACCCAGGCAAGAAACGTCACGCCAGCTACCGCACCAATATGCAGGAAAGGAGCAGTCGCCTGGGAACAGAAGGAAAAGGGTCATAAAGCATCAGGAAACAATGAGAGAGAAAAAGAGAGGTTCAGAATCATAAGGCTGCAAGGAAAAGATGCTTTTGTGATGTGAGAATGACCTAAAACTATATAAATAGGATAGAGCCCCAATAGAAACCCTGCACCTCTAGGTCTGCAAACAGACATTCCATGTCCACAGAACCACCCCAATAATGGTTAAAGAGCAAAACTGTGTCATTTGCACCTGCTTTTAATACTGGTATAAATTACTCACAGCCACTTGAACCTGAAACATAGAAATGATGGCAGAAAAGGACCTATCCATCCAGTCTGCCCAGCAAGCTTATAGTAGTTTCCGTTACGCTGTGCAGGTTATCTCCATGCTTAACACATTCCCAAACTGCAAAAGCCGGGCCCTCATTAGTTTCTGTTTGAATCCAATTCCCCATTACCCCTTGGCGTTGAAACAGAGGGCAATGTTGAGTTGCATCAAAAATATCAGGCTTATTGGTTAAGGATAGTAACTGCCGCACTAGCAAATTACCCCCATGCTTATTTGTTTTACCAGAAGTCTGAGCCCTCGTTGGTTACTGACTAAATCCAATTCCCCTTTTCCCCTGCCATAGAAGAAGAGAGCAATAATGGAGTTGCATCAACAGTATGAAGGCTTAGGGCCGGATTTTAAAAGGGTTACGCGCATAAGGTACACTCGTAACTCTTTTAAAACGCTTCCAGCGCGTGCAAAGCCCCGGGATGCGCGTAAGTCCCGGAGCATTCTTGGGGTAGGCGTATCGGGGGGCGTGACGCGGTCGGCGCATCATCCAGGGGCGGTGCCGTGGGCGTGGTTTCGGCCCAGGGGTGTGGCCGCGGCCTCCAGACCAGCCCCCGGACTGGAACATGGTGCGCGGCAGCCAGCTCGGTGCGCGCAAAGTTACGCCTGCTTCGAGCAGGCGTAACTTCTGCGACAAAGGTAGGGGGGGATTTAGATAGGGCCGGGGGGATGGGTTAGGTAGGGGAAGGGAGGGGAAGGTGGGGGGAGGCAGAAGGAAAGTTCCCTCCGAGGCTGCTCCGATTTCGATTTCGGAGCGGCCTCAGAGGGAATGGGTAGCGCGCGCAGGGCTCGGCGTGCGCAAGTTGCACAAATGTGCACCCCCTTGTGCGCACCGACCCCGGATTTTATAAGATATGCGTGGCTACGTGCAAATCTTATAAAATCTGGCGTACTTTTGTTCGCACCTGGTGTGCAAACAAAAGTAGGCGCACGCGCTTTGTTTTAAAATGTACCCCTTATTGTTTAAGGGTAGTAAGTGCCACACCAGCAAATTACCTCCATGCCCATACTCTGATTTCTTCATTTCCATCCCGTAGTCTTTAGGGATCCACACTGTTTATCCCATGCCCCTTTGAAATCTTTCATTGTTTTTGTCTTCACGACCTCTTCCAGAAAGGCATTCCAGGCATCCACCACCCTCTCCCTGAAGAAATATTTCCTGACATTGGTTCTGAGTCTTCCTCCCTGGAGTTTCATTTCATGACCCCTAGTTCTACTGATTTCTTTCCAACGGAAAAGGCTTGACATTTGTACATCATTAAAACCTTTCAGGTATCTGAAGGTCTGTATCATATCTCCCCTGCACCTCCTCTCTTCAAGTGTATACATATTCAGATCCTTCAGCCTCTCCTGATAGGTCTTCTTATACAGACCTCACACCATTTTGGTTGCTCTTCTCTAGACCGCCTCTATCCTGTCTTTGTCCCTTTTGAGATATGGGCTCCAGAACTGAATACAGTACTCCAAGTGAGGCCTCCCCAAGGACCTGTACAAGGGCATTATCACCTCCTTTCTCTCTATGCAGCCCAGCATTCTTCTGGCTGTTACTATCGACTTGTCACATTGCTTCACCATCTTCAGATCTCCAGAAACTATTACCCCAAGATCCCTTTTTTGGTCCATGCACATCAGTCTTTACTTCCCCATCACATACAGCTCCTTTGGATTACCGCACCCCAGGTGCATGACTGTGCACTTCTTGGCATTGAATCTTGGCTGACAAGTCTTCGACCATTCTTCAAGCTTTCTTAAATCAATTCTTATTCTCTCTACTCCTTCAGGTGTGTCCACTATTGCGGATTTTAGTATCATTTGCAAATAGACAAATTTTACCTTCTGTCCCTTCTGCAATGTCACTCACAAAGATATTGAACAGAACTGGCCACAATACTGAACCCTGTGGTACTCCACTTAACATAGTTTTCTCTTCGGAGTAGGTTCCATTTACCATTACACTCTGTCTCCTTTCAGTCAAACAGTTTGTAACCCATGCCAGCACCTTGGCACTCACTCCCAAAGCTTCTCATTTTATTCACAAGCCTCCTATTTATTTATTTATTTAAAATATTTCTATACCGTCTTAGCAATATGTAATTGACCAAAATGGTTTACAAAAGTAATTAGAAATAATAATAAAATATAGTAAAATAAAATAAAAATTGCATAGATTTCACAGTTTAAATCTCTGCCTAAACATAAAATAAATGTCTAAAAATCAAAAGAAATAAACATAATAAAAGTTAGAGAAAAATACAATTTACTTGTTAAATCCCTATACTTCTCTAGCAACTTGATATATCATAGAACTATGAACTCCCTACTATGCTTTACAGAAATCAAGAACAGAGAGAAAACGAAGAACAGGAAAACCTAAAAGAAGGATTACAAACTTATAAACCTTCACTAGTTGGCAGTATTTTTTAATGGTCTGTAATTGCAAATGCTTCTTTGAAGAGATGTGTTTTTAATGACTTTTTGAATTCTTTGCTATTGGAAATTTGTCTCAAGGCATTTGGAAGAGAGTTCCATAATATGGGACCTGCTATAGAAAAAGCCCTTTCTCTTGTTATGTTCAATCTGGCTAGTCGTATTGTGGGAACTTCAAGCAGGTTCTTACTGAAGGATCTAAGGTTTCTCGTTGGTTTGTAGAGGTGCAAGGAGGTACACAACCATATGGAATCCTGGTTATTTAGGAGAACATTTTATACTTAATTCTATATTTGATTGGTAACCAGTGTAATTTGTATAATATAGGGGTGATATAAGAATTATAAGAACATAAGAAATTGCCATGCTGGGTCAGACCAAGGGTCCATCAAGCCCAGCATCCTGTTTCCAACAGAGGCCAAACCAGGCCAGAAGAACCTGGCAATTACCCAAACACTAAGAAGATCCCATGCTACTGATGCAATTAATAGCAGTGGCTATTCCCTAAGTAATGTTGCTTCATTGGTGTACCAGTTAGTACATGGGCTGCTGCATTCTGAATCAGTTGTAGAGGTTTAATCGTGGAGTTGTTTAGGTAGACCTAAATATAGACCATTACAGTAGTCTAAACCAGAGAAAATTAGGGATTGGAGCACTGTTTGGAAGTCAGACAAAAATAGTAATGGCCGCAGCCGTTTCAGCACATGTAACTTAAAGAATGAGTTTTTAACGGTTTTGGAGATATGCTGAGTTAGTGATATATTTGTGTCCAATAGGATTCCTAAGTTACGAGCCACTTTTTTAATTAGAATCTTCTCATTTCCTATTGTAATGTGAGATGGCGGACTGTTGGTTGGATTTTCAATAACATTTAGAAATAAGATTTCAGGTGTTTTTGTGTTTAGTTTTAACCTGCTATGAGCACGCCATTGTTCTATAGTTTTGGTGTAAATCTGGATCAAAGAGAGGGTATCAGTCCATGAGGATTTGTACGGAATGAAAATCTGTATATCGTCTGTGTAAACTTTAAATTGAACATTTAATGCTGATAATATTTGGCGGGATAGTATCAAAAACTTTGCTTAATTCCAAGTAGATCACATTGAGCGCTCTTCCTCAATCCAATTCTCTAGTCACCCAATCAAAAAAATCAATCAGATTTGTCTGATTGGCTCTTCCTCTGGTGATTCCATGCTGCCCTGAGTCCAGCAACCCACAGGATTGCAGATAGTTCACTATTCTTTCTTTCTGCAGAGTCTCCATTAATAATTCAAGCACTGAGGTGAGGTTAACTGGCTTATAGTTTCTGGCCTCCTCTCTGCTACCACTCTTGTGAAGTGGGAACACCCATGCTCTTCTCCAATCCCACGGCACCACACCCATTTCCAGGAACTATTGAACAGGTCTTTTAGCGGACTTGCTAGCACATCTCTGAGCTTTCTCAGTATCCTGGGGTGTATCTTATCCAGCCCCATGGCCTTGTCTGCTTTCAGTTTGCCTAGCTTCTCCCATACATTCTCTTCTGTAAACAGAGTTTCGTCTACTTCATCCCCATCTATGGTTTTGTTAACCAGCAATGGTCCTTCTCCAGGGTCTTCTTTAGTGAATACCGAACTGAAGTATTTAATATTTCTACCATTTTTTTGGTACTCTCTAAACATTGCTCCTCATCACCTTTGAATTTCACTACACCACTTCTGACCTCCCTCCTTTCACTGATATATCTGAAAAATGTATTGTTTCTTCTCTTTACCTCTTTGGCCATCTTTTCATCCGCTTGACCTTTTGCTTTCCTCTTACTCTTGTTTACTTTTCTAACATATAGATTTGTTGCTTTTGTAATAGCTCCTTTTAACTTTGCCCACTGTTGGTTCCACCTCACCCATTTTCTTCCAGTTCTTCCTCTAGGTATGGCCCCATTTTGACAAAGTCCATATTTTTTAAATTCATTAAACTCGGGTCTTCATGTGACTTCTCTGTATCCTATTTGCAAAATTGAACCACACCATCTGATGATCACTGGTGCTCAGATAGGCATTAGAGACATTATCCCCGTTAGTAAGCACTAGATCGAGTAAACATCCCTCCCTTGTGGATTCCATTACCATTTGTTTGAACAGAACCCCTAGCAAGGCATCCACTATCTTTCTACTTCTGGTATATTCTGCAGAAGGGATTCTCCAGTCTACTTCCAGCAGATTAAAATCTCCAGCAAGCAAACATCTCTCCCTTCTTTCCCAATTTTTGAATGTCTTCAATCAGATCTCTGTCTAGTTCTTCCATTTGAGTTGGAGGCCTGTAAACCACTCCTGTAAAAATGAATGCAACATTTTTTTTTTTTAGAATGGCCCATAATGCTTCTTCTCTACCCTACATTCCTTGCAGTTCAGTTGATTGGATATTGTTTTTGACATAAAGAGCTACTCCTCCTCCTTTTCTGTCCTCTCTATCCTTCCTTAACAAGTGATAGCTTGGTATGGCTGTATCCCAATCATGAGGATCCGTGAACCATGTCTCCATAACAGCAACAATGTTCAAGTCTATCTCCACCATTTGGGCCTGCAGGTCTGGGATTTTATTGCACAAACTACAAGCATTTGTGATCACAGCTTTCCAATTTTTCTCCCTTGATTTACTGCACTTTCTAGTCACATTTTCTGCTTTTTTTTAGCTAATTGGTTTTATTTTCTCCTCCCACTTCCTGTATTGCTTAGGAGTGACATGCAAATTTCATTGGCCATCTCCTGCCACTCCAATTTTTTAGTTTAAATGTCTGATAATATATGATCTGAATTTCTCACTTAGCATCCTCCTTCCTGCTACAGGAAAATGTAGGTCATCCTTACCATATAGCCTTTTACTGCTCCATACATGACCCCAGCCTCCAATGTATACAAAACTGCTTTCTGTACACCAGGTTTTGAGCCAGGAATTAAAATTAACTATATGGCATTGCTTCTCTTTTCCCTTTCCATGAAAAGGTAATACTTCTGAAAAAGCAGCAGTCTTTGCCATGTATTTTATCTTCTTCCCTAGAATTTGGAAATTTTTCTGTATGTCATGGTTACAATTTCTATTGAGATCATTGGTTCCCAGATGGATGATAACATTGATGTCAAAATTCCTACTTTTTTCTACAATGAGTTTGACTATCTGGTTTGCATTTCTACTAGCTGAGGATCCTGGAAGTCATTTAACTATTTGTGTCATCATCAAAATGCACTTCCAAATTGGTTCCTCTGATGACTTTCTTTTATGACATTTGATCCTCTTGAAAGGCTTCTGAGTGCATTGGGTGTCTTTCAGACATCACTTTAAATTCTGTTGCTGGGGTTTCTTCATTCTTGAATGCAGAAAAGGAATTATGTAAGCCTATCAGTGGGAAGAGTGGGTGCTTATTCATCACAGGCCTTATTCTGCCAGAGCCAACTGTTACCTAGTTATTCCTGGGTTTCTGAATCCTGGATGTCTGATATATCTGTGGGAGTGGGCATTGATGCACAGGATGCTGCAAAGTTGGGGAAATTGGATGTCTTTCTCACGTGTCTTGTTCTACCAGAGCCCACTGTAAACCACTTTTTCCTGGTTTTCTGAAACGTCTGTGGGAGATGAGTGAGAGATACTGGATGGTTCAAGGAAGGGGATGTTAACTGAAACCTGGACAATTCCTCTCTCAGATGAGTCAGCTCCATTTTCATTGCAGACATAATCCAAGAAAAGAACCCCAACTTCATCGCCATAACCGAAACCTGGTTTAAAAATACAGATCAAGTACTAATGAACCATCTAACCAACAATGCTTACGACATATTTTCAATCCCATGCAAGACTCGCAGAGGAGGAGGTCTACTCCTGATTATAAAAAAGCATCTCTCAATGAAACTGACCCTTCACAGCCTCCCAAAGAAATATGAAATTGCCCTATTCGACTCAGAAAACCTACAATTATGCCTAATTTACTGCCCTCCCAAACTTCTAGATAACGATATTTCCCCACTCCTAGAATTCCTAATAACAAACATCAGTATGAAAAACCTACGATCATACTCGGCAACTTCAATCTTCACACAGATGCCAACCCCAGATCACAAAACTGCCAAACCATGCTTGACATGCTATCCAGCCTAAACCTGAACCAACAAGTAAACAACCCCACTCATAAAGCGGGTCACACACTGGACCTGATCTTCACTAATCACTATTTCTCAGACACATCATTATCATCCAGTCCAGTCCCTTGGTCTGATCACTACCTCTTACAATGCAGGATACAAGTAAAAACCAACAACATGACAAATACAAATGAACTACTATCATTCTAATACCGACCTCCATTCCAACCCAACCTTCTCAAACAAGAGCTCGGAAAACAACTAGCAAATCTAGACCTCTCCAATATAAATAACACTATTCAATCTTGGTTTCATCTCACAGAACTAACTGCTAATAACATAAACCCCGAGAAATCGAAACAGATTAAAAAAAACAGAGAAAAAAAACAACCCATGGTTCAACTCTCAACTTAGAACATTGAAATCCAACCTTAAGAAAATGGAAAAGGAATGGCAAAAATCCAAATGCCCTGTAACCCTGCAAAGATACCGAACGCATCTCGCCGCCTATAAAAAAATGATTCTGAACACCAAACGTGACTACTACAATCAGAAGATAAAAAACTCCACAAATAACTCCAATTCCCTATTCAACATCGTAATAAACCTCATAGTCGAAAATAATAACAACACCGCCATAACCGAGACAAAAAATTTAAGCCAAGTCCTGGCCATGTTCTTTAAGAACAAAATAAGCAAAATAACTGGCACCATCAACAAATCATCGATCACAGAAGACAAAATATCCACAACAACTATAACACCACAGTTGAATTTCGAACCAATATCAAACACTGAAACCGAAAAAATGCTAAGAAAAATTAACCCAGCTCGACATGATCTAGACATAATCCCAACACAAGAGCTAAAGTAAATGGCACACATAATTGCCCCAACCATAGCAGCAATTATAAACAAATCACTCGAAGAAGGTGAGCTACCAATAAAATTAAAAACTGCAACATTCAAACCAATATTGAAGAAGAAGAACCTAGATCCAGATGATCTGAATAATTACCATCCTATCTCAAACCTTCCCCTACTTGCCAAGCTGACAGAGAAAGCGGCACTGATACAGCTTAATGAACACCTAGAAAACAACAAAATACTACATCCCACCCAGCATGGTTTCAGGAAAAACCGAAGCACAGAAACCCTGCTACTCAACTTATCAAACAACATATTAAGAGGCCTCGACAACAAACTAAGCCACTTACTCATCCTACTCGACCTCTCTGCTGCATTCGACATAGGCCTGTCAGGCAAAACCTTAGACTGGTTCTCTTCATTCCTAAAAGACAGATACTTCAAAGTCACCCTCAACAACAACTCCTCCAATGCCATCCCCCTTGAAACTGGGGTACCTCAAGGGTCCGCCCTCTCGGCCACCCTCTTTAATATCTACCTACTCCCACTCTGCCAACTCATCTCAAGTCTAGGCGTAACATATTATATGTACGCCGACGATATTAAACTCCTCATTCCAATAACCCCCACTATCGAAGATGCACTGAGACTAACAGCCAACCACCTTGTCTCAATTAGAAACATGCTGAACCACCTAAAGTTATGCCTCAACATGAACAAACAGAATGCATCCTCATAGAAAGAAAAAACGCAGGTCAAATAACCCTCATGCCTTCCTTACAAATTGACAACATTAGCATCCAACTAAAGAACAATGTAAAGACCTCGGCATTTGGATCGACAACGAACTAAACTACAAAAAGAACATTGCAATGAAAACAAAAGGCTTTCATAAACTTCACATACTCAAACATCTAAAACCGCTTCTACACCAACAAGAATTCAGAACCGTCCTACAATCCCTTATCTTCACCAGCCTCGACTACTGCAACTCACTCTTGATTGGCCTCCCAAAAACTGCCTTAAAACCACTACAATTACTACAGAATGTCGCAGCGAGAGTACTAACCGGCAAATCAGACCATATCACCCCCGTTCTGAGAAGTCTTCACTGGCTGCCGGTCAAAAAAAGAATCAAATTCAAATCTTTAACAATCTTACACAATGCAATATACAAAGCAGACAACACCGCCCTAAATAACATGATCCAGAAACACAAATCACAACGCACGACAAGATCCGCCAGTAAACTGCATCTAGTCATACCATCTCTTCCTTTAGCAAAGCTTTCCAACACTAGGAACAGAGCCTTCTCCATTGCGGGACCGAAATTATGGAACTCCTTACCAGATTACCTAAGCTCACTCAGCGACATCAAATCTTTCAAAAAGGAACTCAAAACATGGATATTCAATCAAACATTCAAAGATGGCGATGGTTAATTTGCTCGCAACTGCTCTTACACATAAACACTCTCCGTTATGCACATACTAAACCTCTAGAGAGAACACTTCTCGTGACACTACATGCCTATCCACAGACTCCTAAATTAGTTACTCTTATTTAATCAATTGTTTTGCATCTCACCACTCTCCGTGATAAGATTCTTCCATTCAATTCCAACTTTACCCAAGTAAGAGAAATTTAAACTCTCCCAGTGATTGATGAAGTACCCAAGTAAGAAAAATTTAAACTCTCCCAGCAATCGATGAAGTTCACAAGTTTTTATACGACATGTTAATCACTACCTGATTGTCCAGTGTAATACCTTGCTCAGTACTATTGTTTAACAAACTGTTTTAAAGTGATCAGTTCTAATATGTTACATGGTTCTACTGTTATTAAATGTAATAAGTTGTTATCCTGTAAACCAGAGTGAAGGCAGCGAGCTATACTTCGGTATATAAAAGCTATTAAATAAATATTAAATAAATAAATAAATAAATAAACATCTAGTAAGACAAAGGAAGTGATAATCCCATTGTACAGGTTCTTGGTGGGGCCTCACCTGGAGAACTGTGTTCAGTTCTGGAGACCGTATCTCAAAAGGGACAGAGACAGGATTGAGGTGGTCCAGTAAAGGGCGACCAAAATGGTAGGAGGTCTCCATCAAATAATTTATGAGGAGAAATTGAAGGACCTAAATATGTATACACTGGAGGAGAGGAGGAGCAGGGCAGATATGATACAGACTTTCAGATACTTGAAGGGTTTTAATGATGCACAATCAACAACAAACCTTTTCCATAGGAAGGAGCTCAGTAGAACTAGGGTCCATAAGATGAAACTCCAGGAAGGAGGACTCAGAATCAATGTCAGGAAATATTTCTTCATGGAGAGGGTGGTGGATGCCTGGAATGCCCTTCCAGAGGAAGTGGTGAAGACAAAAATGGTTAAAGATTTCAAAAGGGCATGGGATAAACACTGTGGATCCCTAAAGGCTGGAGGAGGGAAATGAAGTAAATGGCATGGGAGTGGCTTGCTAGTGTGGCGGTTACTACCCTTAACCAATAAACCTTCATACTGATGATGAAACTCCATCTTTGCTCTCTGCTTCAACGACAGGGGGTAAAGACTCCAGATCACATAATGTACTTCTCAAGGGTCAGTTTGGCTTGTTTGGGAACTGTTGAAGCATATGTTGCAGGTAAAGCACACAAGGGAGGCAGACAGTGGTTTTGAAAAAATCTCCCTGACAGATACTTTCCTGCAATCTGCTCCTCTGTGTTACCCTGGTCCTGGATTTAAAGCAAAAATATTGATGTAACTTACATTAACAGCCCGATCCAGTAAAGTCCGTGGGAGAGCGGACTAACGCCCGCTCTCCCGGCGCGCGCACCGGCCCCTCGCCGGTGCGCGCAATCCAGTATTTAAATTAGGCGACGCGGTGCAAACGAGGAAAAGGAGGCGCTAGGGACACTAGCGCGTCCCTAGCGCCTCCTTTTGGCCTGGAGCGGCGGCTGTCAGCGGGTTTGACAGCCGACGCTCAATTTTGCCGGCGTCGGTTCTCGAGCCCGCTGACAGCCACGGGCTCGGAAACCGGACGCCGGCAAATTGAGCGTCCGGTTTTCGGCCCGACAGCCGCGGGCCGAATTCAAAATTTTTTTTTTTTTTTTTTTTTTCCTTTTTTTTTTACTTTTGGGGACCTCCGACTTAATATCGCTATGATATTAAGTCGGAGGGTGCACAGAAAAGCAGTTTTTACTGCTTTTCTGTGCACTTCCCTGGCGCCGGAAGAAATTAGCGCCGACCTTTGGGCGGCGCTAATTTCTTAGAGTAAAATGTGCGGCTTGGCTGCACATTTTACTTACTGGATCGCTCGGGAATACCTAATAGGGCCATCAACATGCATTTGCATGTTGAGGGCGCCATTAGGTGCCGCGGGTGGGCCGCGTGTTTTCCTCCCCTTACTGAATAAGGGGTAAGGGAAAACACGCGTCCAGAGCAGGGTGACAGTGCGCTCCGACGGAGCACACTTTACTGGATCGACCTGATTGTAATTAAACCAAAATCTCAACGAGCTCTCTGTTCTAATTTAAAATTTCAGTGAAGAGGGACTGGCTATGCACTGCCACCCTGCCCCTCCCTGTGTGTCCTCTAGTAGTGGGCTCTTTAATATTTCAAAGTGCTGCTCCTCCCTGCAGTTCAAGTGTGTTTCTAACTCTGCAGGTTAGAATCTGCAGGACTGAACCCACTCAATTTTGGCCTTCTTCTTTTCGTCCCCTCTAATTTAGAGCTCTCTAAATTGAAAGAATATTGTAAGATGGGAGAGTTAGTGTATAGCAGCAAATGATGAGATTGACATAATTATCATCACAGAGACCTGGTGGAAGGAGGATAACCAAGGGGACAGTGCTAAATCAGGGTACAAATTATATCGCAATGATAGGGAGGATCAACTTGGGGGTGTGGCACTTTATGTCCGGGAGGGTATAGAGTCCAACAGGATAAAGATCATACAAGAGACTAAATGCTCAGAAGAATCTATATGGGTAGAAATCCCATGTGTGTTGGGTAAGAGTAAAGTGATAGGAGTATACTACCGTCCACCTGGACAAAATGGTCAGGCACATGATAAAATGCACAATTAAGCTCTGGAATTTGTTGCCTGAGGATGTGGTTAGTGCAGTTAGTGTAGCTGGGTTTAAAAAAGGTTTGGATAAGTTATTGGAGGAGAAGTCCATTAAATGCTATTAAACAAGCTGAGTTAGGGAACGGCCTCTGCTATTACTGACTATTACTATTCTTAATGTTTGGGTACTTGCCAGGTTCTTGTGGCCTGGTTTGGCCTCTGTTGGAAACAGGATGCTGGGCTTGATGTTGGGTGTCCCGTCCGCAGCAGGCCCGCATCCAGGCCCACTTACCCTTGGTGCCCAGCTTCCAGTTTTGGTTCATCCACTGTGATAACAAATAAGCATGGGGGTAACTTGCTTGATACAGTGGTTACTACACTTCTGATGCAACTCCAACATTGCTCTCTGCTTCAGCGACAGTGGATGGAGCGAAAATTGGACTCAAACAGTAACAAACAAGAGCCCTGACCTTGGCAGTCTGGGAGACTGATAAGTATGGGAGCCTGCTGGGCAGACTGGATGGGCCGTTTGGTCCTTTTCTGCCATCATTTCTATATTTCTATGCCGGGCACAGTTTGTCTTAACCATTTCACAGCTAAACCAGAAGCAGTGGCCTGTGCATTTTGGGGGCCAGGCATATCCCCTTGTCAGGGCTCATAAATTGGTATCTCTGGAGGACATACTGCAGAGCAGGCAGGGACTTGCCTAATCAGACCATGAGGTAGCGGTTTTTCTGCTAGGACAGGTGTGGCAGCTCTTATGTATTGCTTCATGGTTGGATGACTGCTACGAACGAGTAGCTTAGCTTGGATGTGAAGGCCTGGCATGCTCAGATGCAATTGAGTAGTCTGGAAGATCTGTGCTGGATTCGGCTACTGCTATCCCGGACATATACTGTCCCAGAACAATGTGGCATACCCTTAGGGTAGGGAAATAGGCTGATAAGGCTAAGGCTAAGCTACAGGCTAACTTCTACTGTCATATAGCATGCTGTGGTTTGCCAGCCAGAGCTGCAAGTGACTGTGCTGCGATTTATGCCCTAAATCTGTCTTTTCTGCAGGAGATTCTGGGTACGGTTGCAGGACCTGGCTTCTCACCCCCATTGCCATTCCCAATATGCCGGCGGAGACAAAGTACTACAAGGCCTTATCTTCTACCTGCTGTGTTCTCAAATGCACCTTTGGAGTTCTCAATAGTAGATTTCACTGGACAAAACGGGTGGAGCTTTAAGGTATTCCCCACCCAAAGTAGGAGATATAGTGCTGCTGTGCTGTGTCTTCCATAATCTCGTTCCACACCACGGCATACCAATGGAGATACTTCTGGATCTACCCTCGGATCCCCCAAGTGTACCCGCGCAAGCAGAGGACACCATGCTGAGTGACAGCCAGCTTCGTCAAAACCTTATACAATGCTACTTTTTGCCTGTTAGGCCTCACCTACCCCATCCCCTTCTAGGGAAGAGAGGCCAATAGAGTGTTTGCTGCTGCTCTCCTCGCTATCATCTTTCTTTCACTCACTGCTCCTCTGTCTGGGTCAGTGTGTAACAGAAAACATTATGCCTACTTAGGATTCCTCTTGAAAATGGAGCAGTAGACTGTACTTGAAAAACCATAGCCCAAGTAAAGATAATATCAAATTCATGTGGCTGGCATTATGTTTTCTGCATGATAGTGAGACTAAGAGAAGCATGTGCCCCAAGAGAGTTTGTGTACGAATGCCAACACAGTGTACATAGTTTGGCCTAGCTAGCGGTGTTTGGCTTGGAGGGCCTCCCCATTGGACCCTGTCCTAGCCCTCACATGTGGATGAGTTAGTACCATAGGTGGGATGGGACTCCAGCTGGCCCTCAAGCTTGGAGAGCAACTGCTCTAGAAATGCTATAAATCACAATTAGCTCTGAAGCTTAAAGCACAGCCTAAAGGTACAGGTAGACAGTTTAAGGAATCAATGACAGAGTTCTCTTTTTACAGCCTCATCCCATAGCTGAGAAATGTGTGCATGTGAAGTTATACACCTATACTGGGGATGCTTGGTGTCACATGGGCATGCAAAGACACCACTGACAGCACTTTTGCCTCTACAGTTTCAGAGCCACTGCTAACTAGGGTTACCAACTGGCTCCAGATTTACAGGACATGTTGATCGAGTCCTGGTTTTACTCTCCTGCATGCAGGTATTTATTGTCTTGCATTTCCTAGGAAATGCACTAGGGAAATCAGAACAAGTCCCAGCATGTAATGGGTTAAAATCAGGACTGGATCAACCTGTCCTGAAAAGTGGGAGGCAGTTGGCAACCCTATTACTGACATCAGAGTGCTGATTTAGCAGGCCTTCACTTACAGCCTTGGGTAAAGTGCCTGTGCTACATAGTGCCATTCCCACAATGTCCACAGGTCCTTCCAAGCTAGCACACCCAAATCAATCTGCTACACCTACCTAAGCTTTTTGTCAATTATCATGTGCAGAAGGTGAGGGCCTTGGCTGCTGGGATGTCATTTTGGTTTGGTTAGCTTCTTGGGGAGGCTACACCAGGAAACAGATCCAACTCTCTGAAAGCAGGATTGGGAATCAGATGGTGTCCTGCCTTCACTTGTTCTTTCCAATCACCTCTGAAACGTCACCATCACAGTATAGTTTGTAATGACTCTAAAAGCTCCCATATCTCTCTTAAGAAAAGGTTCAAGTCATAGAACCCAATGCTAAGTTGTGTCAGAAGCTCTTTGTGTCGACTGACCCATCACCGGTAGCCTTAGTCATATATGGAGATGTCATAGTGCTGCAAGGCCCTTGGCCGTTGTAGCTCATGAATAGTCATGTACTGCTACTGTATGTATGTAGGTATATATGTACGTACCCAGAAAATTTGCAGAGTAGTTCTATTGTAGCAATAGCTAGTATCAGTTCAGTCCTAATGCTATCTGTGGCCACGCTTAAAGCACATAGACTGAGCACTCCTGGGGCAGACAACTTAAAGATTGGTCCATTTCCAAGGTCACTCCCCACATTTCTGTGGTTTTATGGTTGAAGGCCCTTGCTAAACCACAAGGCTGGCAGGACTTGTGGGCAAGCTGGAAGAGTAGCTGTCCTATAGGTTGTCTCTTGTGGGGTTTGTGACTTTTACAGTTAGTGGTGAGCAGGGCAGATGTGCTGATAGACTCACCAATCAGCTCTGTGTGTAGCATAAAGGCTAGAGAAGATGTCAGCTCAGGAGCCTACAAGCAGCCTCCATAGTAAACCAGCCACAGTGCTGAATGTATAGGCCTTCTGCTCCCAGAGGTCTCATGTGGTTTGCATGATGGCTTATGGTCTTTTCTGTGTTGGTCTCTTGCAAGACACACATTTAGTGCCACCTGAGGCCTTGAGGGACCCATATCAGTACCTCAGACAAAGTATGTTTCATATATGCCTCTGACAGATGTCCCACTCCTGTAGTGGCCTGCCTTCGGGATATGGATACTACCTGTAAGATCATTACACATATTATTCAGATCCCCAAGCCAGGCCACCAAAGGTGTGAAAGCCAGTCTGTGGAAGTCTGCCTGGTCCCAAGCAGTAGCAGCAGCCTTCTAGGCCCTCTGCTCTTGGCATGTAAGCATTCTGTACATGACATTACTCCCACACTCCTCCTCCTCTTCCTCGTTTGTCACACAGCAGCTGACACCCTATTCCAGCAGTCAGCAAGTAAATGACATTTTGTTTAGTGTGAAACCTAAAAAGGTTGGGTACAGATAGTCTTTGAAGTGGAATAATGACATAAGTAAGGGGGCCCAAGGTAAAGTCTTGTGTTGTGATGACTGTAACTTCCTCTTAATACCACACATGCTCTACATGTATACAATGTACTCTGTGGGTTAGGCACCTGCAGCTGCACATTTCAGCTCCCTACAGATGGTCCTGAGTCACTTTTCAAGTAGCTCTCTGGCAAAAGAGTGATGTAATGAGAGCATTTGGTGCCATAGGCAGAGAGAAGGGCCATTGGATGGTCAGAGGTGATATATCTTCACTATGGAAGAAGGCTAATGGGTTATCACACCACTTTGACTGGTGCATAGCTGTACATCCAACTGGGCCCCCACAGAGTGAAGATATAGCTACTGCACCAAGAGCCAAGCATTTCCACACCTATTGTACTGGACAGCATATGGAGCTGAACATTAGCTAGCTAGTGTCCATCTCACATTCAGGCCCATGTAACCAAGAGTTAGCTAACAGTATGCCTTGTGAAGAAGGCAAAAGGAGCCAATACTGAAACTTCACAGCGAGGAATTTCTTGTTTCACTCTTGCTGTCTTCATTAGGAGCATACACTCTGCGTTCAGTTGTATGGCCTAGCCAATATGGTCTTGCCTGCTAGATAAGTGGCCAGTTGGAATGTGAAAAGGCATTCTAGCATGCAAGGTCATGTGGAGGGCACACCTTGTATCTAGTGAACCGTTAAGACAAAAACCACACAATGAAATGAGCCAACCAGAAAGTGTATTTTTCAAGCCAGTGACCACTTTATTAGTGAACAAATGTAGTCAACTGTTTCAAATAAAATCAACATCTTTGCTAATCATATTCTGCAAGGACAAGATAGAAAATAGCACATACCATTGTAAATGAACTGAACAGCACATTCTGAGTTTGAAATGGCATCATTATTTATACAGGCTTAGCATCTTATCCTTTTGGCACAATTCTGATTACAGCAAAGAACACAGAAAGCAGAAGTGGCACCCCCAATAGCTACAGTACAGCTCTAATGTTAGAGCTGATAACTGCCTTACTATGATGATGGCAAGAAAGGGGGGACAGGCTAAGGGCCAAGGCAGCAGAGTTTAAGTTGTAGGACCAGAACTGGAGTGCGCAGCATGGAGGCCAAGGATCAGGCAAAAACACAGCAGCAAGGAGGCAGGTGCCCCAGGAGAAGATACAGCAGCTTGGAGGTAGCAGTGGCATGAGCAGAGATGAGATGAGAAACAGCAAAATGGAGGCAACAGCAGCAGCAGCAGCAGGAGCTGAGATTAGAAACAGCAGCATGGAAGCAGAAACAGGAGCTGAGCTGAAATGAAAAACAGTAGCATGGAGGCAGCAGCAGCATGAGCTGAGGTGAGATGAGACACCAGCATCAGTAGCAGGAGGTGAGACATGATGAGAAGAGGCAGCAGCTGGACTGTGACTGGAGGCCACATCAAGAAGGCTGGAATATCGGCAGAAATTCAAAGAGGGCTTTAGAGCTAGGCAGCAGGACCAGAGTGGCAAACAGTAGACCATACCTTCTGCTAGCCAGCACAGGAACTCTGTAATGAGGATGGGCCCAGTAGGCTTCTTCCATCTAGCTGGCACAGGAACTCTGTAAAGATCTGGCCAGGCTTGTTGGTACAGCTCTTATTTGGCAATTGATGCCACCACCTCTGCTGCCTCATGGCCCCTTGGCATGGCATGGTTTGCCACTTGGGGGGGGAGGCATGTCTTTTGGGGGCCTATCCTTGGGCATCTATCAGGCCGGGGACTGCTGTGGAGCGTGGAGTCCTGTAATGCTGGGGAAGACATGGGTGGAGGCTCAGGCATCCTTTGAAGGATTTGTGTGAGGGCATTGGTCATACTGTTGATTGAAGTGGCTAGCATTGTTACATCTTGTGTGTGTGCAGCAGTCTGATCTCGCAAGGCCCGGCTCTGCCTGTTCACAGCCCTCCTGAGGCGCACTAGCTCAGCACATATTTGGCAGAGATGTACCCCATGACTCCTTTCCAGCTGCTCTTGCGTTGACTCCTCTGTTGTTGGCAGGGATGATGTTGGTGCTGGGGCTGCCGGCAGTGCTGTGCTGGTGGTGTGGCGTGATGAAATTTGGGCCTCTAAATGTGGCATGAGGGGACTGCTGGGTTTCTCCTCCCAAGTGCCTGGTGCTTCAAGCTGGCACCGTGGTGTGCTGGCTTGAGATTGTGTTGCATCAACTGACTTCCAGTCCAAGCTGGGTTCCTCCATGAAGCCGGAGAAGTTCAGGGACACATTCAGTGGGCAAGATGAGCCCAAGGGTTCAAGAATCTGCAAGCCTCCTGAGGCTATTGTTGCTGCTCCTCCTCCTCACTCACCTGGGTCTGGGCATCCAAAAGCAAACCCCTCTGCAAAAGGGCTGAACTGCTGGTTCCTGGGGCTTGATGGCTAGGACCATCAGCTTTGTGGAAACAAAGAATAAGACATAAGTACCAATGGCAGGAAGAATCCATTTTTCATTTGGCATCACAGAGGCGCACTTTGCATCTAAAGCATTGTGAGCATCTTATGCCGAACGATGTGTACAACTGTTGCAGCCTGGCCATTTACAGCTGAGGTGAACTTACTGACTGCGGCTTGCCTGGTGTCCAGCTACTCAGCCATGCCCTCAAACACATCCGGTCCCAGCCATTGCACGAGGAGCTTCTCCATGGGGGTGAGGATGTTGGGACAAGGGGCTCCTCCTCCGGTCTGGCATATGAATTTATTTTGGCTCGCCACCTTTGCCTTCAACTGCTCCTTGATATCCCCGTACCTGCTCCTTGATATCCTGGTACTGCTCCAGGACTCCTGCAAAATCACTGTCTCATTGTCCTGTGCACTGAACTTGAGATCCCTGAGATGAGAGTGCCCTGCTGCCTGGTTGCCGGAAGGGGATGCCACTTCCAGAGAGGTGTCCTCTCTTTCCTCACTCTCCCTCCCACTTCCCTCTCCCCTCTCCGTCTCACTTCCTCCGCCCCCTCCCCTCGCCCTCCAAACTCCTTTCCCTTCTTTTCTGTCTCTCTATCCC
Organism: Rhinatrema bivittatum; assembly: GCF_901001135.1. NCBI lineage: Eukaryota > Metazoa > Chordata > Amphibia > Gymnophiona > Rhinatrematidae > Rhinatrema > Rhinatrema bivittatum. The sequence goes on from NC_042620.1 coordinate 276,746,665, forward strand.
TGGCCTGCTGTACTCCTCCCTCTGTCCTTGCCTGCCTATTCCCTTTTCCCTCCCGCCTCCTGCTATCCCTTCCCTCCGATCATCTCTACTCCAGTCCCTGCCCCTGCTCCTCTTCCTACCACTCCTGCCCTTGTCCTCTCACTTCTTCTCCCTCCTCCTCCTCCTCTTCTCCTCATGCCTCTCCTCTCTCCCCACACCTCTCATGCTCCATCCTCCTCACTCCTCCTCACCACAACCACCAGACCTCGTCACTCCTCCACAAAAAAAGACTGACAAATGTGACAAACTAACAAACACTTTCACACACAGAAAAAGGCAAAAGACAAAGGATCAGGGAAAAAGATGAAAAACACAAAATAAAGGACACAGCACTCAAATCACTAGCTAAATTCCTAATCCAACCACTATCCAAGAACTCACCTCCTCTCTCTTTTCTCCCACACCTGACACACCCTCAAAGAGGCAGCTGCAGAAGCCAGGAAATATAAACTGGAAAAATAATGCGCCATGCACTAATCAATGCTAGCCACGTAAAATGATGCACGACGCGCTGACACAAGACAGTACACGCTGATGCAATTCAGCACACGCTGACACAACATGGAACGCGATAATGCAACACATGGTGTTACTTGTCTATGCGGTAGATAGGAAATTAGCCTAACCACGCCTTTTTTTTTTTTTTTTTTTAAATCTCGGGCACTATTTCCGCTATATAAATTATAAATTATCAACAGGCTGCCATCTCGCTTTTTTTCTGGGTTGAGAAACTACAAAATAGTCTGCTGGACAAATCTGATTTTCAGAATGTCAGAGTCCAGCAGCCAAGTCTCAGTCACACATAGGAAATCAGGTTTCTGCGAACATAGGTGGTCAAATAGAAGTGGTATCTTTATCTTAATAGTTTGGCCATTAACATGATCTTTAGTTTTGAGGAAATTGTGCACAACTTGCTGACTGACAAACAATAACCATTTAAATCTAGTTACAGTAGCAAATTCACCAAACCTGCCTCTTTTGGACCTCATTGGGATTGAATGAAGCATTTCATCAAGGGTCACAGATGAAGAGCATGGCCAGGAAAAACCGGTGAAAGAATTGGCCCTTGGCTCCACTCAGTGCACCAAAGTAGCTCTTTTGTTGTGCACCTTCATGTATGCGATGGAGCCCATATTACCATGACACATGGCGCCTCCAGTGTCTACTTCCGGCGCTTGACCCCCCTCCCCCCCTCCATGCAGGTGACATCACCAGGATGGAGGGGTGGGTGGGGCTACTGCTCCCAGATGGAGGAGGTAACTGGTGGATCACAAGAAAAAATTACTCCCACTGTCGGGGCCAAAAATGTTGAGGGGCGCCCAGTGGTCCTGCAGGGTGGTTGGAGGCACAGACACTGAGGCAATTGAGGTGAGGGGCAAAGCTGTGAATATAGAGGCCACAGGTGTGTGGGATAAACCTGAGCGAATTCAGACTTACCTGAAGAGAGATGTAGGCTGCTGCCCACTCTTCCTTCCACTTCAAATCCAAACCCACGATGCAGGCAACTACAATCAGAACCGTAAACACCAAGAGAATCTGGGGAGAAACATAGGTCTCGCATGAGGAAATCTCTAAGTGCATACAAGAAGATGTCCTGGAATCAGTCTGTGTATATCTAGGAGGTAAATGTCTGCAGACATAGATAGAGCTGTGTGTATACAAGCAAGGAAAAATGTATGCATATGTGTAGGTGTGGGTGAGTATCAGAAGGGAGGTGTATGAGAGAGTTCAGGGAGAAGTGAATGTGTGTGCATATGTATGAGAGAGAAGAGAGGAATGTGCGAGAATATTCAAGAAAGGAAAGATGTGTATATGTTCAGTTATGTGAATATTACATATGTGCAGATTGTATATACATATATAGTATATCCTCCTTGTTTGTTTACATGTACAGTTGCTGGTGTATCTCTAGGTTTATACATGTATGTGTAGTGTGTGTGCATGTATGCTGGTGCAGTGTACATTCTATGGTTAGTTTAAGTATGTTTATGTTATGTTAATGGATACAGCATCTATGAGCAGAGTCTAGCCAGATGATGAAGTGAATGTTCAGTTTTACCTTGTGGAACCAATGTAAGTCCAGGGGCTTTCCGCAGCATATCAGTGCAAGAGAGAGAAGCTGTGAAAGGAAGGAGAGAAGACATCAGTGGCCAAATAGGGGTGAGTGTGTTGTGTGTGGGTGGGTGTGGGTGTGGGTGTGTCAGGGAGGAAATGAAAACTTTCATCCCCAGGGTGTGTGTGTGTGTGTATATATATATACAACTCATATATATATGGTGGTATATCTATCTATATAGTGGGGTATCAGGGAGGAAATGAAAACTTTCACCCCCAGGAATATCAGAAGCTTGGGGATGTGGGTGGGACAGGAAAACTTCCACCTTCAGGAATATCAGTAGCATGGGTAATGGGGAGGGACAGAGCAATTTCTATCCTCAGAAATATCTGCAGATTAGACTCGCGTAAGTCCCGGCGTTTTCGGAGGGGGCGTGTCGGGGGGGCGGGCCCGAACCGCGCGGCGTTTTCGGGGCGTGTCGGGAGCGTTCCGGGGGCGGGCCCGGGGGCGTGGCTACGGCCCGGGGGCGTGGCCGCGCCCTCCGGACCCGCCCCCAGGTCGCGCAGGAGGCCCGCTGACGCGCGGGGATTTACGCCTCTGGGAGGCGTAAATCCCCCGACAAAGGTAAGGGGGGGGCTTAGACAGGGCCTGGTGGGTGGGTTAGGTAGGGGAAGGGAGGGGAAGGTGAGGGGAGGGCAAAAGGAAGTTCCCTCCGAGGCCGCTCCGATTTCGGAGCGGCCTCGGAGGGAACGAGGGTAGGCTGCGCGGCTCGGCGCGCGCCGGCTATACAAAATCGATAGCCTTGCGCGCGCCGATCCAGGTTTTTAGCAGATACGCGCGGCTCCGCGCGTATCTACTAAAATCCAGTGTACTTTTGTTTGCGCCTGGAGCGCAAACAAAAGTAGGCCTATTCGCGGAGTATGAAAATCCGCCCCATAACTTTGTATACAAGGCCAGTCCATGTCCATCTCACTTGCTCTCTGTGCCCTACAAAACTGTGAATCTAAGGGAGAAGAGGGGGAAATGGAATGGCAGACCCGGAGTAGCTGAGGCAGACAGAGATTTATAGATGAGACCTTCAGGGACATAGTAGCCAAGTCCCAACTCCAGACTGGCAGCCCTGGTGCTGTCTTAGAGGAGGAAGTTCTGGTCAGAGAGCATCAACCTATCCAAGCTACTGCTGCTGGCCTTCACCACATCCAGGAAAACCTCGGATGGAGGCCCACCTAAGACCAGCCGGCCCCAGTACCAAGGGCTCAACCTTTGGGGAATGAGGGCTGGTATTGGCGAAGCTTCAGTTGGCCTCCGTCAATCAGCCAGCTCCGCCTACCGATGGAGACCCTTAGGGCTTTCCCTGCAGGTAGCATCAACCCCACCTCAGGCCAAGGGTCCACCTCTGGCGCAACAGTATCCTATTGTGGGCTGATAGCCAGTTAAAAGGCAAGCACCTCCTAGGGGAGCCAAGGCCAGTTCATCCTTTAGGCAAACTAGGTAGTCACCTAAGGAACAAAAATTTTCAAGAATAAAAGTGAGAATGTCATTTGAAATACTGTGAACAGTCATGAAGACAGCATCTTTCAAAGGATATAAACAGGATGGAGTCAGTCCAGTTGATGGCTACTAAAATGGTCAGTGGTCTTTGTTCTAAAGCTTATGGAGATAATCGTAAAGATCCAAACAAGTGCATCCTAGAGGAAAGGCGAGATGGGGAGATATGATAGAGACATTCAAATTTCTCAATGGTTTCCATGCACAGGATGTGAGCCTCTTTTAATGGAAAGGAGGATCCAGGTCGAGAGGTCATGCAATGAGGCTGAAAGATGGTAGACTCAGGAGTAATATTAGGAAATATTTTTTTTTACAAAGAGGGTGATAGTTACATGGAACAGCTTCCCAATGAAGGTGGTAGAGACAAAAACAGTATCTGGATTCAAGTAAGCATTGGATAAATAAAGGGGATCTCTAAGAAAGTGATAGGAATGCTAAATTGAATGGCAGATGGACAGACTAGAAGGGTCATACGGTCTTTTTCTGCTGTCATATTTCTTTGTGATAATGATAATGAGTAATAGTTATTTAATGAGGGAGGGGGAGATGAATGTAGCTAATTTTTCAGGAGTAGCACAGCATGTAAAGATCTTTCACAGAGTGTGCTACTCATTGCCACTGAAATAAGCTACTTTGTATGTTTTTCCATACCCATGCTGCACCTGACTTTTGGGGCTGGAAACACAGAACTTGGAAGTTCCATGCATTATGTACATTTTCCTGCACTTATGCATTACACATTATAAAAACATTTTTAAAAATTCCTTATTTAATTTACATTTTAGAAGCATTCAAAAATCCAAATTGTTGCTTCCTTTGCTCAGAAAAGCTGTCTTTAAAGCACAAATGGACATTTAACAAAGTTTTATTTGCAATAGTTTTTGAGGTCAGGAATACCAAGAAAAGGCCATTAACCTGCCATTAACCTGCTCATTGAAGGAATTATTGAAGGAATTATCATTGAAGGAATTATTTCCTGATGCCCCTTTTTACATATCTTAGTTAACTAGACCCAAATATGGTATACTAGAAAAGAGGGATACTACAATTTATTATAATTAACTGTTAGTTTAAAAAATACTAGTTATATTTGAACTGACAAATGATATACCTTTGCATCAGTGCTTAAATAAGTGATGCATTACATATTATTCTAGTAGCCAATAAGGAGCAAAGAATGAAATACTAATAAGACAACTAATTATGTATAAAAGTATAGGTTTTGTCTTCAGACAGAGAAAGGGAAAGATACAGGGATGTAATCATGAAGTGAAACTAA